>NC_084986.1:6469930-6783930 GCF_963691925.1 Scomber scombrus
CTGTTGTTCACTGTAACTTTTTTCATGACGCAGTTCGGAGATTTGTGGTTGTCGTTCACTAATCTTCCAAGGGAGCCGTCTTCCTTGGATGCATCAATACTAAAAATAAACAAAAACAAAACATCAAATAAATATAAACTTTATAAAATATATCTTCATAGTTTTGTTAGAAGAGCCACTTGAGATTTAAAGTACATTAGGTGTAATATTTCACTCATTTGTTCATCAAATATTTAAGCACGTTTCAGGTCTAAACAAGAATCCCCTAATTGCTACTAAAAATACATCTCATATAGGCCTACTTACCACCACTGGCGTTTCTGCCAATCAAACTCATACAGAAATGTACTCTGTGTCTCTGAGTAGTTCCTTGATCTGCATTCTTCTGCTGATATGAATTCACCCCTGTACTCCAACACAAAAGAACCTTGCTCGATTGCCTCGGTAGCAAACACTCCTCTTCCTATAATGACACAGAATTAAATAAACTTAAATAAAAGTCACACCAAGTTGCCTTAACTTTTCTCATACAGCATTAAAAAAAGTCTGTACTCTTTAGCTCCCATGAGCTGACCACAGATCAATATGTCATCTCCCTCCTTTGGGAAGACCTGTGAGCTTGATTTAATTCCCTAAATGCTCTGGAACATACTATCTCAAATAAAGAGATGACTTTATCTAGTTATAGGCCAGATTGAATGCATGATTATCATAGGTCTAATTGTGTGCTTTTGTTCTCTGTATAGTTGTCTTTCTAAAATTGTCTAAAATGTGACATGACTTTTTAAATATGAAGGTTTTCTGTTTAACAGGGACCATCATGTGATAACTACATGACCTACAAGCCTGTATTCTGGTTCTCAGTTTGTGTAACTACTTCTATGCATTAACTTAAAATGTTACTATTGAATATGCAAAACAGTTTCACATTTTCATTACAGTCTTCTATTGGTCCAGCACTTACCTTAATAGTACTTGAATGTGCTGGACACTTTACATACAGCAGAAATAAAATATATAACTTTACATTTGGTATATTTATACCAGTGTGTACCTGAAACTTCTCTTATGGAAATCAGGCTCATTTATACACACCTACTGTATACCTAAACACATTGGATTTAAACAAGACAGACGATTGAAGCCACTTATTTCTATAAGATATCTTCTGAATGAAGAATGTTAATAATGAATAGTATCTAAAAATGTGCTGCTGTAATTTGCAGCTACTGAAAGCACTAGAGGTCATACCTTTGATATTATTGATAAATCTCACTGCAAACCATGGCTTGTCTCCACCTGACAGAATATATGAGATTGCATCTTCAACAGGCTTTACCCGGGCCTTCCTTTTGGATGTCATTGCTCTGTGAAAATATTTTTATAACATTAAACAGCTGTGCAGCATGAGAAAACAGACTGCTCATTCATTAATTCTGTAACTTAAAGAATATCATAAACAAGGTTTATGACATAAACAAGGTTTATGATATTAGCTGAACTGTAGCTTAGCACGTTATTATTTATTTTCTCAATTATGAGAATATGGCATGTGCTACGAAAATAGCTGTTTTGGATTCATGCTTCAATTATTGTGACTCACACAGATCATTAACCCCTGACTAATAACATCGGTTAGCTTAACTATTTCTCAACACGACTGCATTTGAGGGGGTGGCCCGGACCCCACAAACCAGGCCTTAGCACCGGAGCACAGTTAGCTTACCTGACAAGGCCCAAGCCTGGGGTGAAAGGTAGCTTTACTGACCGGGCCCAAGCCTGGGGTGAAAGGTAGCTTTACTGACCGGGCCCGTGCCTATCGCAAAGGCGTATAACGTAACCGAAAAATTAAGTTGGTTTTACAATGATTATGTGACATTTTTGACTAGTATAACATGACGTTGCGTTTGCTCGTATACCCCCTTAAAGCATGCGTTCAACACTGTTAGCACTTAACTGTAAGTCACCCGGATGTTCGCCCTTAGCAAAACAGTTTCTACCGTACTTCGTATCGTAGCTTCCATAAAAATAAGTACGAGACGACCATTTCCGTTGAAAGCGGCAAAAACACATTTATCATACACACAACACATAAATACCTTATCAGACGTTGAAACTCCTGACTTCAGAGCTCCGCCGTCTCATGAATATTCGCCAGGTTAATTAGCCATGTGATCCACCGGAAAAGCGAAGCTGTCGGCACTGACAGGATTCTACACCACTTTTTAAAATTACTGTAAATCTTAAACCGTTCGCGCAATCGAAAAAAGGAACACGGTTTCTGAAAGCAGACATTATTATTATTGTTCACTGTGTTCCACTTAGGAAAAATGAGACCTAAAACAAAAAACTACCCGGTCAAAGTTGACATAATTGTATTTTTTAGTGTATTATATTTTATATTTCATTTTGTACATTCAAATTATTTTGTTCATGTATATTCTCAGTGCTTTATTGAGTAAAAACCACAAAAATTCAATTCCTTTTTTTTTGATTTTCTGTTATTACACCCTGTTACACCACTTATATCATACAGTAGAGAAAAACAACTGCCAGATGTTGAAAGAATAAGTTGTCCTGAAAAAAGAGACAAAAGCACATACTCATAGCAGACTGTATGACACTATTACAGCTAAAAATATATATATATATACATATATATATATACATACATATTATAGGTGTTAAAGGGTTAATGGTCTTGAACATTAGCTAATATCACACACACTTCCGGAAGTGTGTGTGTGGCTGCAGTAGCATCCCCCCAACTACAGGGGACCAGTGAGCACACACACTTCACACACACATTTCCTCTTTTTGTCACTTGTGGGCCAAGTAAAAAAAAAAGCATGAGGAGCATCAGGGAAGGTTCCTGAGCCACTTTAAAGCACTAAACGGTGTGGGGCCCAGCAAAATGGCCCCATGAGAATTCATGGCCCCATACTGTTGGTGGGCTACAGGTGGTATGGCCCCACCAAGTAATAATTACGAGAGCACACACACACACACACACACACACACACACACACACACACACACACACACACACACCTTTGACGAGCGGAGAGGAAGTCAAACCGTTACTGCTGCATCACTTCTTTATTTCCAAACTACAGGCCGGGACAAGGGTCAAACTGAACGTATGCATGTTAATCGTACGTTAAAAAAAAATCAATGCCGTATTGTATAATACCTCCTTAGTATTGTGGCTTTCCTTCTGGGTGTCAAATAAGCCACTAATGAGCAGTAGGAACAGTAACTAGATCTGAGGCGAATGACAGGAGATGTAATTCTGTTAAAAAATATTGACTGAAACAAAAAGATTAAATTACATCGGTCATACGGTAGAAAGACTACATTCTCCCGTTCCTCGTCCACAACTACTCTGCTGCACATGACGTCACTCACTACACCGACTAAAGACGAAAAGATGAAAATATGAACTTTGAAATGTGCATAATATTTAACTTAATTTTTATCCACACATTATCTCTCTTACAATAGTCAGCTTTTTTTGGCGTCTCCTACTTTTTCTTTGCAGTGGTCACGTACTGGTCCACAGACCGGTGGTTTGGAACCCCTATTTTATGACTCCACATGCTGATAATGAATAGATGTCGCTACCGTGACGTATTTAAGAGAGAAACGTCTGTTAGTACATTTTTGGAAAGTGAGGAAAATTGTTTTACAGTGAGAACATTTTTTTTAGAAAGTTGTGACATTTCACCTGTGCAACATTTCTTCTGTTAAATTGATTTTTTTTAAATTATTTTGTGGTCATTTCATCATCAGTCACTCACTTGACGATTGGTCCAGAGAAGGTGGGCTGGAGGTCCGTCATGTCCTCGTCGTCCTCTTCAAAGTAGGCGCTGGTTTGCTGCCGAGTGGACATTCGTGTGCGTACGGGCATCACCGTGGTAACCTGAGGGACCTTGCCAACCGGGGAACCTTGCGAGATTTTGGGAGGGGTTTGTACTGGCTTCACCTGCAGAGAGGAAACGGTGTTTGTGAGGTCCAAGAAAATGAAAACAATAAATTGTAATCTATAAACAATCCCTCCAGGAATTAAGACAAACAGAACCAATATTTTACAGAAAATTTTAGGGGGGAAAAATGTTTAATTAACAGATAATGAAAATAATTTTTAGTTGCAGTCCTCCTGATCTGTACCAGTGACTCATGAGCAGTAAGTCTCAGTAGCCCCCCACCCACCTTCTCCTCCTTCTGCTTGGACAGCTTGTTATAGTTGACCAGTCGGATGTTGGCCTCTTCGAAGGGCAGCTTGGCGGGAAAGTTGCTGATGTTGTTGGTCCTGCCGATCTCTCGCAGGATGTCCTCCAGGATCATCTGCTCCTTCATCACCAGGCCGTTCTCGAAGATCAGAACAATGTACTTTTCGTCCGACTCTGGATAACAGCACAGAGGAGAGTTTTTACTTTAATTACTTTTTCTATGTACTTAATATTTTGGCATTTGTTATTTAAATAATAATTTATTTAAAAATAAACAAAGCAGGTGTTTGTACCTAAAAGTAATTTGGTTCATATGTTATAGTATACATAGTATTTGCACAATGATCCTCCCTTTGTCTTTCAATATTTTTTTTTTCAGAGCCACATTAGAGATCAATGGCTTGAGTACAATTTAACAAATAGTAGTGTAACAAGGCCATTAACAATCATTAGGACTGATGAGTTAATGAATGATGACAGTGACACTGAGTTTAATGCATTATTTGAAAAATCCTAACGTCTTAACACAGTCATTCATTTTTGATTATATAAACTGCAAATGTGTATAAAAAGTAAGGAAATGTGGGGGTGTGAAGTTAGAGAGAACAGAGGTTAGCAGACCTCTGTAGCCTAGCAGCTCCAGGCTACGTTAGCTGCAACTAGCATAACCCACTCGAATCATAAACCAAACTATTAGTGGTTGAGTTGCATTGTGGGTAATGTATGTGCCATGTTTTGATGAATGAAAAATAATGATATCACTGGTTCTGCTGCATCGATTCTGATCCTTTATTTTTTTGTTAACTGTCCATCACGAGTTCACCAATGTTATAGGAGTACAATGATAAATCTGTGGCATATCCTTGTAGTCATAAAGTAAGAAAAAGTATTAAAATAAAAAATGTGGATGCATACTGACACACTGACTGATATTATTAAATTGTTCTGTAGTTATAAAAGAACACATTATATTTTCAGGTTGGATGTGAATTTGTGTATCTTTGTACTCACGTTCTCCGGAGCAGTTGTACCACTGTCCTCCCTTCTCGTTGGACATGTTGAGCTGCGTGCGCAGGCGGGCGCACTCCTCCGGAGCCGTCTGGAAGAACAACACCGGCAGTTTCCGGACGCTGCACCACTCACAGCTGATCAGCTCCGACGCCTGGAGGCAAACGTTCTCCGTCATGCCGCGTACCGAGTCTGACGAGTAACACACACATTTGATTCACTTGTTCAATCAGTCACTTTTGCAGAAAAGTATGAAAAAAAAAAACTATGAAAAGATGAAAAACAGAACTTGTAAATAACAGATTTAACAATATTATAACTTGACTTCTGTGTGTCTGTCTTTCTCAAGTTTTAGCTTTGCTTTACAGACGAATGCAGAAGTTTTCTTGCTTACTGAAGTCTGAAAAATATTTGTACATAATGCCAGATTTATGATTTTATTTCCAGTAATGGCCAATGAGTGACCAAAATACCTAAACAAATGTCATATTTGCTGTAATCTCTATGCATCCATATTAATAAATTATGAATAAAATGAGATTGGATGAATGCATGGGTACAAAATTGCACTGGAAAAACCGTAACTCATAATACACTAATGTGTTTTACTGCTGCTTCATACCTTCAGTTTCAAGCTGGATTTGGTCGATGGAAAACTGAAAAGCACAAAAACAGAAGAGTGAAATTAATCATTAATTTATGTTTTTAAAGTTCAGCTTCAAATCTGGACTCTGAACTGGATTTTCTGGATCTTTATTTTTCCCTAAGAAGTCATATTTTCTTAGTTACCTGTGCAACAAATACACTTTTAACTGTACTGTGAGGCAGATTATCAGTAGAGTCTGGCCTGTACTTTCACTTTTACATTTGATCATATTTTCTTAAGAAGACTTCCTGTTTATGATGAAAAAAGTTTGCGTTAATTTGTTGTTAATTAAACTTCAATGTGACACCATGAAAATCCTTTCACTTTCCTGCAAAGCTTTGATTATGAAACAACTGAAGAAGTGTTGAGTAAACGTCTAAACAGCAGCTTCACATTTTAATATATATTTAGACTCAAAATGTAACAGTTCTAATCTAAAGAAAGAATAACGCCTTGAAAGAACATTTAGTGACCAGTTAAATTGCTATAAATAAGAATAGCGAAAAAAAAGTTCCTCTCTTTGGCATCTAATTCAAAGTTTCTTGGGGGTTCAGATTGGTGTTAAAGGGAATTTGGACTCATGACCTAATTTCTAATATCCTGGCTTTAGCCCTGAACTGAGCCCTGAGCACTACACAGCACAAATTAAACTCATTCAGCATTTTAGAATGGGGTCACAGGGGTCATATGTTGTTCATTAATGATATGTGAAGCTTAAAGTGATAACAAACAGGCTGCAGAGTCTGGCAGACAGGCGCTAAGATTACTTACAACAACGGGCTTCGTCACCATCCTACGTAGAGTTCCTACTCTCACACTCCGACACTCCAGGATGATACTGTGACACTTATCGGACGAGATTTTGGGCTTCTTTGTTCTGGGGGAAAACTGCTCGACTGGGGGTTGATTTCCAAACTGCGAGAAAAGGAAAAAGCAAACATGTGACTTCAGGGAAAAGAAGACAGGTGTGATCTTTAAAAGTGCATTAAAATACAGTCCTGGCATTAAGGTTTTGGACTTCAGCACATTCAATTTGAGTAAAGTAATGAATATGATATTAAAGTGCCAAGTCTCAACTTTAATTTGAGTAGGTGAACATCAATATAGGAAGAACTGTGTGAGAGAAGCAGCCCTTTTAAAACACAATGTCCAAAGTTTAGGGCTTTATAAGGAATTGGACACTTGGCTACTTTTCTAGAAAAAATACACAAAGCAGGAGTTGCAGCTCATGTCTGCAAATACCTCTGTTCACATTAAAATGACAAAGCAGGTCATTCTCCTCCTACTGGGCACAGGACAGATGAGCAAGTCAGCCACAGAAAATTGAAGATTAAATCACATATGATTTCCATTTCCGCAGCCACTTCCTGACATTTTGTTTACTGAGAGCAGATTACAACAATTTCAGTGAAAGAGAAAAGGTGGTAGACGCCGTTTTAGTCTGGACAGGAAGGACGAAGCAGAGAGGAAAAGGTGCGTTTACAAGTTTAGCTAATAATGCCTGGAGATGAGGAAAAAATCTATCAGAGAGATATGAAAGGAAGCACAGCGCCTGAAGATCCAAATAATGTGTAACTGTCCAAATACCCTTGTTTCACCTTCTCAAATGTGAATATTTTCTCTTTTATTTAGTCCTCTTTGATATTAAACTTAATACCTTTGAGTCATGGACTGGTTGGCCACTTTGGGTTTAAGGGAAACAGTGATCCACATTTTATATAACCAACAACTAATTGATTGATTTAGAAATAATCAAAAGATTAATCGATAATGAATGAAACAATTGTTAGCTAGAGCCATACTACTACTACTACTATTTATTATAAGTTTCAGATCATTTTGGTGGGTTTGTGTGTGTGTGTGTGTGTGTGTGTGTGTGTGTGTGTGTGTGTGTGTGTGTGTGTATAGAGTTAACTAGGCCAGCAGGTGCTTCATGTCTATAAAAACTAAATCAGTAACAGATTAAAGAGTGATGGCTTCGTTTGATGCGCTGTTCTGTGGAGTTTACTGTTGTGAGACTGTGTGATGTTTTAATTAATATTAGAGTGAGAGAGAGTGAACACCTGAAAGATGTATAGAGCTGCAACGATTAGTCGATTAACCCTCACACACTGTTCAGGGTTTCACATTTTAAAGCTGTAAAAACACCATATACACGTTTTATCCTAGCCAGACTTTTCCTAATGTGACCCACAGTATACAAAAATGGAGACAAAATACATAATTTTCTTAATTTTTGTGCAGATTTTAAATGCAAATTTGACCTGTTTATTTTTAAAAAAAAATCAGCATTTGAACATGTTGTATTCATTATATTCTATAAAATGTTCGATTGAACCATAAAATAGTGATTATGAATGTATTTTTTCTATAAGATTAACATTTATTAATGACTGATGTGGGTTTTATTAATGTAAATTGGTGCTTAGACTAATAATGAGTCAGAATAGATCAGTCACTTTTAAAGCTATAAAGCAAAAACATTATTTGGTTTCAGCTCCATAAATGTGAGGATTTGCAGCTTTTATTTGCCATGTAGTTTAATACTACTACTGTTGGCTTCGGGACTGAAGCAATTTGAAGATGTATTTTTTTATTATTTGTTATTTTCCAGCTTACTGAGTGAGTAAGGAAGTTAAGTCATTTCCTGCATGCTCCGTCTATGTTAGAGTGGCTGCACAGTTGAACCACAATGTGAAGATAACCAGCCATGTGTGCATAAGAAAATACATAGAGAAATATAATAAAATGGATTTAATGCAAAACCCAACTGCGTCTTTCTCCTTGTTGTCGGCTACATGCAGGAGGAGTTAAAAAGTCCCACCTGATCTTTCATCCGTGCTCTCCGCGGTATCGTGATCTTCATGTTGACGTCTTCAAAGAATTCTGTGTTCAGCTCCTCTTGCTCTGCGGTGCTTTTAACCGCCGCCTCCACTCTGCCTCCAGAGGGCGCCGGTGAAGAGTGCGCTGAGTCGGCGGGCCGCGGGGAAACGCTGTCTAGTCTGTTGACGCTTCCCGTGCTGGCGTTGTCGGCCTCGTCCTCGTCGTCGCTGGATAGGACGACTGCGGAGGAAACATAAAAAAAACTCAATATTGCAATGAGGAGTTTGTGAGTTTACGAAATCTCAAAATCCTCATCGGTGCATCTTTTTACTCACTGGGGTCGTTGAGCTCGAGCTGCTGGGCCGACGTCGTCCTCTTCCCTTTGGGCACGCTCCTGGCGCCGCAGCAGCTCGAGGTCCCGGCTAACAGAGGAGCCCTGCCGTTCAGAGGCAGCATGGCTCCTTTAGTGCTCGTGATGCGTACGGGCAGAGTCTCCCCACGGGGCGCCCTCATGGTCGTGGCCGGTTTGTAGAAGTTCTGCGGCAGGCTGTTTGGTCCGGGGGAGGGTTGCGATCGGATTGGGGGTCGGGGGGTCGGGGATGAGAGCGTGGCCTGCTGACAGGCCAGCAGCGCCGGGCCGCAACAGTTATGACACTTGCCTCTGTCGTCGATCAGCTTGTTGCACTTCATGCACACCGCCTGGTAGACCGGCCGGAGAGGCTGCCAAAGAAAAACACTCATCAAGACTTTAAAAGGAGTATTTTTGAGCCTCTTGGGGTCAGAAGAACTCCATAATAAGCTTTAGAGTCATGATAGCATCCACCTGGTGAGTGCAAGTCAAATATTCACTTAAGCTTCTATTTCTTTCATGTCTGTCTTTTTAGCTGCTAAATGTTCCACTTTCTTCACCAGCTAGTATTTAAACTGAGTCCGTCTGCTGTTTGCTGCTGGTGCTTATAAAGAGACTGTTTGCTGCAGGAAATGATGCAGATAAGAGCTGAACCACAATAGTAAATGTGCCGTAAAACCTAAACTGCACTTAAAGAGGCGGAAAAGCTCAGTAGAGTTGGTGATAATTCCCCAGGGGGTTTGTCACCATCAAGCGCCATCTTTCATGTTAAATCTACTCATTTAATCTACATGAAGCTTGATTAATGGAGCATATAAAAGTCTGGTCTATCATATTAGTATATTAAAGCAAAAAGCAGCTCAACACTGTGCATTCTTTATAATCTTTTAGCTCTGATGGAAAGTGGAAAAAACTGACTCCAGCACAGCTCTCGGGAGTTGATAAATGTATCCATCAATATTTGGTCAACTCATAAAAAAACTGTAATGTAGTGTCTGTGTTCCAGGAATATAATTCTTAGTTATTAATGGATTCTGAGTCTCTTATTATGATTATTATTATTATTCTAAGGATAATTGAGGTGATTGATTGATGTACTTGACTTGACTTCATTCTAAAACCACCAGCTCTACCAGGGCATTCATTAAGTGCTTCCATAAAATGAAAAGTCAGGATAACACAATAAAGTCCTGAGGCTTATTTCTGTTGTGATCCCTTGCTTCCTACAGTTCCCATGATGCTTTAGGGATTAAAACAGGATATATAGTATCACCACGGATTCAGTGAGTAAACTGTGGGCTACAGGTTTGAGCCCTGTTATTTTTAGCTTGTGTTAGTTTACAATTTTGACAAAATGGCATTAAAAGTGTGCAGAATTAGCTATTAGCAGCTCCAGTTTGCAGTGTAGCTATGGATGCACAAACAACCATCATAGGATTGCTCCGATACCGAAGAAAACTTTAAAATGTGATGATTCTCAGGCAACTTCTGCAGTTATGGGGAGTGTCTTTTTCCTGCGATTTCTAAGCAGATTCATGGATATTTATTCTTGTTGCACATCACAGATAAATATATACCTCCTGGAAGAGTAAGTCACATTAAATCCTAAAATATGTCTTTAATTTCTGCCGTGCTCGTATCTGACACAGTTTGTCGACCTTTGTTCTCGGCGATGCAAATATAGAATTTTAATGACTAGTTGGCTGAGTTTCACATTTATCCATCCAGTCCTATAAGATCTATGTATTTTTAGAAAGAGTAGCTGAATGTTTCCCTTATATTCAGCTCACTGTGGTGAAAGCCGCAGTGCAGAAGAACTCGGTATCTGTGATAAAGCTTTTCCACTCACACTGTCTGTCACTGTGTCTCTAAAAAGGTCATTGGCTGATCACAGCATTTTGTCCCACACAACACATTACAGTCTGTGGATCAAAGCTCACATCTACAGCAGCTCTGTGTCTATCCGTGGCTCCAGCTGCAGTGTCGGAGGTGTGCTGGAGAGGATTTGAGGACAAAGTGATGAGAGGATGATGCAGCAGTAGCAGCAGCAGCTTGAGAAGTGGCACCACACCCTTAATATCTCATATACAGGGATGGAAACAGTAAAGTACAAGTCATAATGCAAGAGTATCTCACATCCCCTTAACAAAGACGGTTAAGATTATTATCCAAATCTAAATTCATCAACATCCTCTTAAGACTGACTTGAGTAGATGACAATCAGGGCTGTGACGTGTATCGTGGGATTTCTGGGTAATGAAGTTTTTAAGCTCTGTGCTGCTGTTGTGTAAGCAGATCTTTGTTTTTTTTCGTACCTCTGCTGCTTTGACCTGCGTGGGAAAACTACAGCAGCCTTCCAAGGGTTTCCTCTTCTGCTGGATGCGCCGTTTGATGTTCAGGGTGTCCTCTGCTGCAAAAGTTAAAGCAATAAAAACAATTAAAACATTAGCAGAAACTCACTTTTCGAATGTATTGATATTAAGTAGTACATTAGCCAAATACATTATATTAAACGTGTATGTGCACAATCCATGTTTGTGAATGCTGCTGCAATTTCAACTGCCTGCACCATTTCTCGGTTGCACTCTATACTCTTTATTCTTATCTACATAAATACCTTTATGCATTTACACTACTTTATCACCAAAGTTCGAGGAAACACAATTTTCATGTTTCATTTCAAATGAAAAGTATAAATGTAACTGTGGTGAGATGACAATAAAAAAGTGGTCCTCATATTCTCTTGTATTCGTACTTTGATCAGTTTTTTTAATAAATCCTCAATCGAAGAATATAGACAAGGTACAACAGGAAATCTTATATTACAGGAAAATAGACTACAATTAAAGATTAATCTGCAGTATTTTCGATTAATCGATTCATTGTTTGGTCTTAATCGGCTGTGGCTCAGGAGGTAGAGCAGTCGTCCTCCAATTGGAAGATTGGCGGTTCGATTCCCAGCTCCTCCAGTCCACATGTCGATGTGTCCTTGGGCAAGACACTTAACCCCAAATTGCTCCCGTTGCTGTGCGAACGGTGTATGAATGTTAACTTCCCCTGATGTGCAGGTTGGCAACCTGCGTGGTAGCCCCTGCCATCAGTGTATGAATGTGTGTGAATGGGTGAATAAGTTGTAGTGTAAAGCGCTTTGAGTGGTCGAAAAGACTAGAAAGGCGCTATATAAGTACAGACCATTTACCGTTAGAAAACTGAAGAATTACAATTTCCCAGAGCACAAAACAACTTTAACAAATGCCTAAAACTTCCAAAACATCCTTAAATGGAAGACAAGTAAAAGTAGCAAGTTTTCAGATGTTTGGAATTCTGAAACAAAGCGCTGAGGAAGCACATTCATACAAAATCCTCTAAATATATTATTTTAATTGAGTTCAAGATTTATTTCATTGTGCATTTGAATCTGGATGTCAAAACACTGTACAAACAGGTATTCACTGGAGCTGACAAGACGGGACACGTGCCAAACTTTCTTTCATTTAAATAAGTGATTCAATGACAAAAAATATCTGAATGAGTTATAATCGATTTTATTTTGCTACTTTTGGAAAGATATCATGACTAATATTTTAGAGAAGCTTTTCATTCTGACTTGAACTGAACTGAACTTTTTCTGATAACCTGATTATATTTATTTACATTCTTTTTTTAACATCAACATATCAAATAACAACTCTTGCATTTGCTTTTAGAATATTAAGCATAAGAAACTCTGACTTCCAGCAACCGTCATTAAAAACAGTCATTTCCAGCCCTGCACTCTTGTCCTCGGATTCCCAGAAGAAATAACAGTCTTGTTAGCCGACATGAGACTATAACATTCAGGATATATCTGACTTTAATAGCTTGTTCTTATGAGTACCAGAACATCTCAGTGCACAACATAAGAACACTCACTGATTCATCGCTTCCTGAGACATCAGTAGCCTCCTTTTATTCAGTTTTTGTCTTCTAAAATAAAAATATAAACACGGCAATTGAAGAGGCAACAGACAAACTGTCTTAGATAAGCGTTTTCCTCCAAGGTTAACTTTATTTTACCCCTTTTTTATTTGTGTGTGTAATCATATTCAAGGAGTTGCTTTGCTAACTGAGCCTTCATTAGCTGAGTGAGTGTTTCATTAAGCTCCTCTACTCTCTGCCAGGAAGTTGCAGGAGCTTTGAGAATTAATGTGGGAGACCTGAGATCTCCTCCTCCTCCTCCTCCTTCTCCGCCTCTTCCCTCTTACAGCAGCAGCGGGGAGGAGGATGTTCAGGCCTGCAGACGCTGCTGGTTGTCACACACACACACACATAAATACACAGAGCATAGCATACACAGCCAGCTCACATTTTCCACCAACACAGATACTGATCAGTATTCATCATAAACATTCAAAGCCACGTACACGCACACACACACGACAATCCAGTCCCTTCCCTTCCAGCGGGAGGAAAATGACAAACACATTGAAATTCAACACCAGCTATCTGCCTGTAATCACCAGCATCCTCCTCATTTTCAAAAACAGCTTGAGACTTGAGGGGGGGGAGAAAAAAAGAAAAAAGAAAAAGGTGTGATGTGTCTGGTGAGCTGTGAACTCTACCTGGGATTTCTGGACAGGTGAGTACAATGCTATCCATTTCCACAGTTGGCTGCGTGGTGGAGAAGTCGTTTCTGCAAGGGAAGAAATGCAAAGTTCAGTCAGTGAAACCACTCTGGAAAAAAAACTGGTTTTACATAAACATCCGACAGCGATGAGACACTAGAAATGTGCAGCTTTGTGCTCCATTTTTACTCCATAGCAGCTGTCAAAAGTTTGCACATAATTTATCATTCAAGTGAACTTTTGATGGGTATTGTATTGTATACCATGGTGAAACATCCAGATGAACAACACCTATTTGAAGTGGATCTCAGCAGTGAAGAAAACCTCTTTCACTGCTCATATGGACACCTGACTTGAATTATCAGTTAATTATCATTTTTTTCAGAGGGCACCATGAACACAGCACAGCAAGTTTGAGAGGAACAAATGAAGCACCATTCTATTGGTCAAGCAGAAGCAGAGCAGTCACAGCATGTAGTGATAATAAATGTCTATGAGTAAAAAAAATGAAGACTCTTCAATATCCAATTTTATGCTGAAAAGCGCTTTCCCCCCCCTCCAAAATCAATCAACTTTCAAGGACTTTCAAGGCCTGTTGGGACAGCAATTACCTTGTAAACAGGCTGTTCATGCTGCACAACCAGGCGGGGAGTTCCGGTCCTCTGAAATGAGGCCAACGTAACTTAAAACTGCATTCTATCAAAAGGCCACCAGGGGGCGACCGTTCTGGTGTCAAAAGGACTTCCGTCTCTATACAAGTCAATGGAGAATTCACCAACTTCTCACTTGATTTCTAACCTCAGTAAACGTTTTCAAAATGTGTTTATGGTCTCAATCGCTAGTTTAAAGCCTTCTTCAATGCAGTATGATGTTCATTTGTGACATTTTGGCCTCCCTGATTTTATATTTGACGATAAAGCAGGGTATGCATTAGGGCGTGGCTACGTTGTGATTGACAGATTGATTGGTTCACAGGTTCAGGAGGGCTCCTCAGGCTCCTCCTGATGCCGATATAAGTAGAATCCGTGTTTTTATTTTTCCCGAGCAGCAGTCCACAAACCAATGGGTGACAACACGGATGTTACATCTATTTCTTATATACAGTCTATGTGCACAACCCACACAACTTCTTCCAATAAAAAGTTAAGACTACTGTCAACATCAGACCCTAAAAACTGGAATAAAATGCCCACAAATGACAAGTCTCAAAAAGTTTCTCAATAAATATAGAAACATAAAACAAGAGTAATTTGTACTGAGTCAATTAGTTTACAATCTTCTTTTGTTGTGAAATGCAGTATGTGGTTTTTTTTGCTGTAAACGGACTCAGCTGATCCGGGTCAAAGGTCGCTCAGTGGTTGTAAGATCGACGTAGATGACACGTGCTGAGCCACAGGTATTTCACCATTGCATGAAAACTACAGTGTCTGTTCTCTTTCAGGCTGAGGAGAGCTGATTATCAGACTGTCGAAATGTCGACTGTTGAAACTTGCTAAGTCACACGACTGCGTGAAAGTGTCTTAAGTCCCTGTTTTACTTAAAGAACATTTCTGTGTTTTTTGTTTTTTTAAAGATAGCATTAAAAGACGGCTACAAACTTGAATTTTGTTGTACACTGCAACATATTCTCTGTGCCTGTGATAATAAACCTTTGAATGACTCTTGAATCCTTCCTACATAGGTTGGAACAAGAGCTACAACCAACAATTATTTTCATCAATGATTAGTCTGTCTTTTATTTCCTGTACTAAAATGTGGAGCAATTCTGGAGAGAGATTGTTCAATATGCTTTTGTGTGTGGCTCATACACAAGACAGGAGGACAGTCCACCATCTCCAGCACCTGTTGCATGTTGGGAGAGGGCTTTATAAACTGGAGAAAGAGAAAGAAGTTGTGGCCAAATCACACAGGAAGTGTTTTTGATGTCCATTACTTGCGTGTCAACAGATATGTCTCTGTTTTAATGTATCAAACCACACTGAAATCACACCTATTGAAACCACCTGTGTTATTTTATGCAATTTCTGTCACGTTTAGCGAAGCGTAATCTGAGCAGGCAGCTGTATACACTAATATCCTGCCTGCTCTATATGCATTTCAAACTCAGTAACTGCATCTATATGATTGATCAAGGCTTTCAGTGTAGCTGTGAGCTTGTCTATTTCATTACAGGCAGATTCCCCTAACTTGATATGGTGGGTGTGGAAATAGGATCAATGAATCAATAAATAAAAAGGCAGTGGATTTCTTCTAGTCGAGCTGACATGCAGATTATTTTAGTTCAGTAAATTTCTACTGTCTCTACTGTTTCTACAGTCTAAAGAAGGCGGTTTGACTGGCCGTTGTCCTCTCACCTCCTAAGAAGCTGCGGCTGACAGACGGCTGCTTCTGTGGACAGAGACGCTGAAAGCAGTTGGAGTGAGGAGTGGAGAGGCCACAGAGGGGCGGAGAGTGTGGATGGACTGTTGTGCTCACATGACATAAAGTTTTTTTCCCCCACTTGTGATAAAGTGTGAGAGGAACAGAAGTGACTACAGCTGACACAACGCCCTGGATTTTGCCCTGTTTTTCTTTTGGTCAGCTAATCCAGTTTTTAGTGTCACACCTCCATTATTTTGGTGCAGAGCTTCTGAATGAGCGAGAAGGGACGGGTGTATTTAATTATTTGGGTGTTTAGTTTAAATATCAACAATCTTTCTCCACAATGACTGCCTCTACAACTAATCTATTAATCATTTTGTCTATAAAATGTCAAAAAATTAGAAAATATAGTTTCTTAAAGCTCAAAGAGATGCCTCCAAATATCCAATCAAAGGATATTCAGTTTACTGTCACGTATGACACAGAAAAGCTTCAAATCGCGTTTGAGAAGCTGACAACACTGAATATAAAGGCATTTTGATTAAAATATTACTACATCAATAATAGCAGTTTAAAACATCAGATAATGCATTTGGGAAATGTCCACCCAGTTTGTTGTGTGTGGCTGAAGATGCACGATGAAAACACTGAGAATCCACCAAAATAGTAAAGTTACAGCTGAGCAGTTGAGCTGAAACTGACTCTAAAGCTCCATAAAGCAGAGGGAAGCTGCCAACACGTTACACACCGTCAGCTCAGACAGTGTTGTTATAAAAATACAGATTATAGTTACTTTTAATTGCTGTTTACAGTCATGTACAGCTGAAACGATTAGTTCATTAAACAGAAAAATAACTGTTTTGGCAACTATTTCGGTCATCACATATTCTTTAAATCACTTTTGACAGCAGAAGTTCCAAGTTACTGGTTACAGCTTCTCAAAATTAACTTTTGAAGCTTTTACGTGTCATACATGATAGTAAACTGAATATCTTTCCATTTTACACTGTTGATCAGACAAAAATCTATTTTTTTTGACAACATGGGCTTTAGGTAGTTATAATCACCATTTTCTGACATATTACAGACAAAATGAAAAACTGAGGACATAACCTGCAGATGAATTGATAATGAATATAATCATTGCAGCCATAATATCATGGAAAGGACAAAAACCACACAGTAGCATTAAGTATCACAGTCCACAGAAGATGCAGCTGACACACAAAGCCCCCAGAGAAAACTAAATGTGTGATGTTTTGTCAGCATGAAATTACATCCACTGACTTCACAAAGAGACTGAGTGATGCAGCTGGATGAAAGTCTTACCTTTCTTTCAAATCAAGGCTGCTTGTAGATAAAAATCAAAGAGAGAGGGAAACATCTCACTAATGCAATTAACTCATCCGCCGTAATTCTTTTTTTTCTCCTTTCGTTTTGTAAACCAGACCCTCGTGTATCCAGAGGATGAATTTAATGAACCAGAGCAGATTCAGAATCACTCTCATCTACACTGAAGAATATCTTGTGTGCATCAAATACAATTATAAAATACACACTTTCATGCAGTTTGCACTTTTAATGCCATGAATACATTTTCCATCAAAAGGCAAACGATGTGAATTAACAAATATAGTCAGATTAAGTAGTCTTATGGAGGCAGGAACGGCAACTAGTCACTGATACTTTGAATAGATTCTGCAATAACCACCAAATAGAATAAAAGAAATGTAACAGAAGAGAAAAGAGAGGAGCAAAAGTAAGAAAACACAGAATAGATCTTCCCAAACACCAGCAGGACAGTTTTAAAATGCTGCTCAGACTCAGTGTCTTACCTTTGGACAGGTTTCCTTATTGTGGAGGGCATGTGCGTGTGCTGAAAGTGTCGCCCCTGTAGGACGATGCCTTGTGAGGTTGCTGGACTGATGATGAAATAGTTGGTTCTGTTGGGCATTGGGGAGGACGTTGCTACTGTGAGAGGGTCCACGCTGCAATAGAAGAGGAGCAGGAGGAGGAGGAAGAGGAGGAAGAGGAGGAGAACGTAAAGTCAGATGTTAAATAAAAAAGTTTATTTGAAAATGATGCTCACCAGATATTTTACAGTGTAAATATATTAGCACATAATGTCAAATTTACAGGGTAAGTGAAGTTAAGTGATACCTAAACCAAATGCATATTCTTTCACTAATTAAGCTTTTACAATATCTATAAAGTTAGTTACAGTAACACAAATTAAATGCTACAAATGCTGTTTACATGGCCATAGAGTCCAATTACCATTTAATTATTTCATTCCCTCCCTCCATTTATTTATTCCTTCATTTCCTTTTCCAATTTATTAAAACTATTAAATCATCTTCTGTAATTGTTGATTTTATCTGCCTGAAGAAAGCTTGTAAAACCATTATGTCTTTTTAAAAATAAGTTATCTTATTTATTTGTTTGTTCCCATAGAATTGCCATTACTGAACAAACTGAGTAAATAAACTATGTAATAACTAAGTAATAAAGTGGCAAAAGAAGAAATTAAAAATAGAAAATATCTAATATTTTTGTATAAGATAAATAAATGAATTAGATTTATCATGTATGTTTTATTTAGTATCCTTTTCTATAAACGCTTGCCAGTAAAATACAAAAAAAATGTTTAAATGCATAAAAGTACAAGAAAAATAACAGAACAAGCAATAATTTTACAAAAATAAATAAATAAATGAATTAGTTCCATCTTTTATTTACTATCAATTCCTATAAATGTATAGAAATTGTCACTCAAACTGTCAGTATAATACTAAAATACAGAGGAATTGAAATTATTTTTCAAATGCATAAAAGTACTGAAAAAACTGAAAAAGCAACAATTTTACTAAACATTAAAATCATAGTAAATCACATTTAAAAAAAATAAATGTAGCTGTATTATCATTATGTGGCGGGGTGAACACAGTAAACGGTGATTCTTCTCACAAAATATCAATTTGAGAACTAACAATAGAATTAAACTCACTTTCTTTTCCAAATGTATGACTTATTTTAAATTATAATTATGTAACAGCAGAGTTTATATAAACAGTATTTAGCATACCTGAGCTTTTTGGGTGCCAGCCTGTTCACAGGCCTAATGTGATTATTTGGCCGGTTTTCATACGTTCTCAAAGGGTCAGAGGAAGTGAAGTGCCTAAGAGTGGGAGTCTGGAGAGAGGACACACTAATGAATACGAAACAAAAAATGGTTTAATTCATCAAGTAAACATGTTTTGTACTGACCACAGAAGCTAAAGTTACCAAAACATTAACTGCTTTAATTCCCTGCAGGTTTTCTGTTACTGTAATGACAAAAATCTGATCTAATGTGAAAGTTATCTTCTGTAGAACGATTACAAGCCAACACCCCACAGCCACTCACACTTCCACCACAACAACAACATCAACAGCAGCAGCAGCTGAAAATGACTCCCTGAGCAACCCAGCAGTGTTCCTTTTCAGTCTGCCGAGGTCCTTCGGGTCCTTCGGGCGCCAGCGAGGCTTTGGCACCATCTGCACCGACTGCAGGGCCGATCGGAGAGCCACCTCGGCCCCCCGATGGGAGTCAACGACAAGCAGGGGTGAGTCGGGAAGCGAGAGAGAGAGAGAGAAGGAGAACAGCTTTACCTTTTTCTCCTCGGGGGAGGTTGGCTGCTGCCTGTCCATCTCCTCCATGGTCACCACACTCGCACTGAGAGGAAACGCACACAAAGTGAAAGTGTGGTCAGAATCGTGTGCATGTCTTAGTTTAGATTAACATTAAATAGAAAGGTGCTCAGTTAAAAACATGTGTGTGTGTGTAAGTGTATATCAGTGTAGAATAAAATGAACTCTCTGCAAAATGAAAGGAGATGAAGTGGATTCTAGGGTTTGACCGATATGGTGTTTATATATTCATGTTATTATGCGTATTTAATCGTTTTAGTATTCAATGTGCCAAGAGATTACATTTTTCTTAACATTTTTACCATTTTCATTCTAAAAAGCATGCATATTAGGGCTGTGCGATATGACCAAAATCTCATATCCTAATATATGTCATTTCATATCCTGATAACGAGATACGTATCTAATTTAATGAGTAAATTGCTGGTCTATGCACCAACAAAATAAACAATAAAGCATAATATTAAACAACTTTCTTTTATCATCATACAATAAATATGGTCATATTGCACAGCCCTGACATGCATCTAGTATTCCCTCTAGAGCCTGACTGATAACTTGACTTAGAGCATATTTAATTTAGATTTTGCGATACCTTTTTTTTGTTTTAGTGCAAGTTTTCTCTTATATAGTTATATTTATATATTTATATACAGTACTGTGCAAAAATGTAGGCACTAAAAGTAAAGTGAGGATGCTTTCAAAATAATTACCTTAATGTTTTTTTTATTCATCAATTAACTTCATACAAAGTTCACCGTGTCATGCTGGGGATTAAATTTGGGATCGATCGGACGCCTCCCTGATGATGCTGCATTATGGAGACAGATCTAAACATCTAAAGCACCTAAAGCCTTTGCACAGTGCTGAATATCATGTCTTTAGAGTTAAGCAATACACCTATAAGGCTTCTTTTATCTCCATGCACATTAATTTATTTTGAGTCAATTGTGTATGCTTGTTTGATTTTTAACCTCCACATATAAATGCTTTTTTTTTTTTTTTTGCTCTAATCAATCAGTGAGTGATCTATTCTCTAAGGATACGACCGGTACTAAGATTACGTTCCCCTGTCTAAATCCCACCTACAAGGCTTTGATTGGTCAACTCTTTCCCCGACTGGCGGAAATAGTTGTTCAATGAGCACCAGAAAAACCCAACCTATTTAAACCTCTTACTAAATCCATGATGTAGGCCACCATTCAGAGGGTTGGGGCGAGGCTGACAAGCTAACGGCCTTTTAGCACAGTAATGATAATCCAATCGATCCGTCCCTTAAACAGATTATTATTCAGCAACAATTCTGACAGCTGTTTAAACATTAAAGTCAAACAAAAGTGTCACATGTTCTCTGGTTCCTCAACTGAGGATTTGCAGCTTTTCTCTATTTTATAATATTGTTAATCAAGTAATTCTGGATTTTAGACTGTGTGGAAAAAACTTCTAACCTTATATAGACTAAATTAACAACCAATTAATAGATTGAAAGAAGTAAATAATCGTTCTTTGTGGCCCTGCTACTTTTAAATAAATGACACATTCAAATAATTAAAGACACATTGCAGGTTTTACAGATCTTTTCTACACATGTGATCTGGAGAAACTCTTCATATCGGTCCAACCCTAGCAGATTCCAACTCAACTCTAACCGAAGAGAGGATTTATATGCAGACAGTGCTTTATGTGGCTGCAGAGATCTGTTCTGCTACACTAAAACAGGTCCAGTGAGTATATCATCAGAAACAGGAATAGCCTGCTCATCAGCAGAGGTGTCACTGGGGTCTTTTTTCCTTTTTATCTGGGAGGCAGAGCTGTGTGGTGGAGAAAGTGATGCAGTGCAGCGCTGGTGGTGCTGAGAAAGAGGGGGCTGGAGAAGTGCTTACTCATGTCTCCTTTCCTCTTCACTGTCACCAGAAAGAGAAAAGCTCCAGTTGTGCTTGTACCCTCCATCTCGCCTGGTCTCTGATCTATCCAGAGCTTGAATTGAATAATAAACCAGACTCAAGTCAGTGCAAGGACACAAGTGCAACACACAGCCATCAGTTGAAATGACGCCACATGTCAGGGCTGATCATTTCAACTAGATGTTATTAAAAAAAACTGGTGATAGTTAGAAAAGAGGAACATTGGGAGAGGTTCCTTGGTCATATTCAACTGTAAAAGCATCATTTAATAAATATAAGAAATGTACACTCATGTCACTGCAGTAAAGTTTCATCAAAAGGACATTTTTACATCATATTTTCCATCTTTCCTTTTGCTTCTTGTTTCTTTTATAGTCAATAAAAGTGTGATGATACTGGTTGGATAAAGCCAACTTCTTTCTGTGAATAAAAATTGTTATTAAAACTTGAAATATCATGATTCGTGACATGAGTGTAGGAGCAACTACGACACATGTGCCAAAGTAATAAGGACAGAAATACTGCTGGAAACTCAAAACTTCAAAACCTGCATGTATCATCTTAATTTTGTAAAAACTGACTGATGATTTGCTTTAAAAAAAAACTTGGATTTGCTCCTCTCTCTCACCGTGAACTGATGTGCTGTGAACTGGAGCAAAATGACACTCAGAGGAGACTTATTTAACCCTTACATACTATTTAGGGTCAAATTTGACCAATTTTTCCATTTGAGAGCTGCAAAAACTCTGTATACACACATTCCTTTTAAATGCACTTTTCCTAATGTGACACACAGTTTACAAAATTAGATATAAAATGCATCTTTTTAAAAGTTTTGTGAAGCTGATAAACATTTTTATAAATACAAATATACAAATTTTACCTGTGTAGAGACTAATTATAAGTCAGAATATGAACACAGTAAGTAAGGGTTAAATAGGTTTTTCTCTCTTTATTATACAAAAGATGCTGGAAGTTTGTTCTCCATTATAAATGTGAGAAAACAACAAAGTTAATGAATCTTTTAGGCTTCAGATTTGTATTCATACCTTGTGTCGAACATTAACGTTCATAAGTGTGGATGCTCTCGTCGTTATCGTTGGGCTAGACGAGGCAATAGCCCCTCCAAGAATCATAACAGCACCACTGCAGCCCCACCGAGGAATGACCAGATGTTTGGTGTATAATCTCCTCTCTGATTTGCTTCGTTTGGCTGCTTCCCCCCCATCTAATCCTCCACCCCAACCCTTCCCCCCCGCCTCGTACAATTTTCACAACACCTGCCCGAGTTCACAGCGCTCACGTCATGCTAGATGTATTTAGTGACACATTGTTATTTTAGTTTGTGATGATAAAAAATGATGCATCCTTTGACGACCTCACCGGATGAAGCATGAATCAGAGTCTAGTGAAAATGACAGCGCTACAGCCGCTGGAGGAGAGACCACCTGTGACAGGAACCCCTGCGGTGCCGTTACGGTCGATTTATAGCCGTTCTGAGACGTTTCCTACTATGAAACCTTGTGTCGGCATTTAATGTGCTCAATGTGTTGCTTTTCTTCCTCTAGACATCAGTCTGTTATTCTGATGACACTTTTTCAGTCAGTTTTTTTACTCAGCATTTCAGCGTCTGTCTTCCTTGGCTCACATCTATCATCAATTTTGAGGAATATTGTTATTTTTTATACCTTTTTTGTTATTTTGCAGTACATTTAAATACTTAGAAGTGTTTAGAGCTTACATAAATTACTTGAAATTGACTTTCAAATGCTCCACATTAGCTCTTACGGGCTGGGCGATGTGGGCAGAATCGAATATCAGGATATTTTTGACCAAATACCTCAATATATCGATATTTTCGGTGCCGTCACAAAATATTTACACAATGAAATTTTTGATTAATAATCATCAGTAATGTGGATAAAAGCAGATAATATAACAGAAAATCACGTTTACTGTAATGCAGCCTTTAAAAGCAGGAAAAGACACTTATTCCATATCACGATATTATATTCAAAATCTATATCGATATCTATAAAATATCACGATATCGATATGATATAGATGTATTGCCCAGCCCTAGTGAATACTATAAACTGCAGCCTCTAAACTCTCACTAGTAAGTAAAAAAATACAAATTTCTGGTACTGGCTTTAAAGGAATTAAAGATAATCTCCATTCAGCAGCTGATAGTGAGTCCTGCCTTCTGTCTGCTCTCATATCTACCATCAAATATAGGAATATTATTATATTTTATACCTTAAAAGAGAAAAACTGAAATAGTTTGTTATTTTGTAATACATTTAAATACTCAGTAGTGTTCACAGTTTACATACGATACTTGAAATTGACTTTAAAATTCTCCACATTAGCTTAGAGCCTTGTTTATTGACGTAAATACTATAAACTGCAGCCTCTAAACTGGTATTTAATTAGGAAAAAGCTAATTTCTGTTGATGGCTTTAAGGAATTAAACATAATCTCCCATTCACCAGCTGATAGTGGGTCCACATGAGAAGGAAGTCGACTTGTTTTATGGTATAAACAAACCCAGACTATAAAACTACAGGGCAGAAAGTGTGGGTTGACGGCTTATCTGGAAAGTAAAAAGAAGGAATAACAGGCGATCATACTGTCTTTTTTTTAAGTCTGAAACTGAGGACAATAAAATGCTTCAAAAAAACTCTGCCATTGAAAAGTTGCAGTAAAGTTAAAGATCTTTTAAAAATTATTGTTTCCTACTGAAAATGTATTAATTCATTCACTGTACTGTTTAAAAACCGACACACAAACATTTTAAAGGAGTCTGTTTTTACGGCTCTCAAACACAACGTTGCTTTTTCAGGTCAAGGTCTGAAAACACGAAGCCTCGCTGATAACATCCACACACACAGAGCGGCTTCAACTAATCAAACTTTAGAAAGACTAGAAATGCTTCTTCCTGTATGTTGCTCTTTGTCCTACTATAATTAGCTTAGCATTTAACTCGTGAAGCTTTTTTTTTATTAAGTGAGATGTGGCTGCTTTCCTTATTTTAATTAGAGAAATAAATAAATATATATATGTATCATTATTGCTTATATTAGACGGCCTGTGAATGAAATGCTATTTTGCAGCTGGTTCTCATCCTGTAGTTCAGTGTTTACATGAGAAATAAATTGATTATAAACAAAGAGAAATGTTTAATTCGATGGCAGGAAATCCTTAAAGGCTCGTATCAACTTTGTGTTGAGTTTCTGACTCATTTTGTTTTTTTTCTTGCTTGCTCAGATGTGATAGCAAAGACCTGCACAGAATGTCTCAGGACCTTTGTACTTTACGTTTAACACAAGGTTCAAGGTGACGAGGCTCATTATACAATGTTTTCTTTGCAGAGAGGAATTTGTAAAAAGCAGTTTTAACCAGCGCCAAAATGATAAGAATTAAGAGTAAAAAAACGACACTTTAAATCCTCTCTGAACGTGTTAAAGAGGAATTTATCAAACAACTTTTAATAAAGCAGAACATAAACTATTAATAGTTCTTTGCCTTGCAGCGGTTGACTATCATCCACAGCTGCTATCTTACACATGCGGCTGCAGCTGGATCAATGCAGCCAGCTCAGCTGCATTGTTTTGACTGGGCCTGAACGCTGTGAAGCTAGCGCTAACTGGGGAGAGAAGACTTCCTGTCATTTCAACAATAAAAGTTGGTTCATAAAAACACTGAAATACAACCACAGCATCGTGTCCTGCTTCCTTGTTCAATGTTGTGATAAAATGACTTTTTTTTTTGTATTTTATTATCTATTATATGTTATCTTTTATTAGCTATTTATTGCAATTATTTTTATTTATTTTAAATTTTAATCCTACCTCTGGTGTTTCCTCGCTATACAAATGAAGTTTAATTGATTGATTGATTGATTGATATGTTGTCTAATATGCACTAATGTCTATATATTTCAGTTATATGGGCAATGTTTTATGTATATTTGATCCTTTCTCTTAATTTAGGTTTAATATATACGCAGGTCTTTTTGTCTTATGTGTCATTTATTTATATTTAATAATAATAAACTTTATCTTTAGAGCACCTTTCATACAAGGCATGTAACTCAAAGTGCTTTACGCATAAAAATACAATAAAACAAGAGCAAATAAAACTGAATAAAAAAAGAGAAATTTAGTTAAATTAGACCATTTTTAAAAAGACATTCAGTAAAAATAAGTTAAAATGACATTAATTAAAAATTAAATAAATATGTTTTCAGCTGTCGTTTACTTATAATTATTAAATACTGAGTTACAAACAAGTTTATCCTTAAATTGTAAAATATCCAGCCTCCATTACATATCTGTGTCACTAATATTTGATCATTGAAAAAGCTGTTATATTGATATCGATATCAGCCCCAAAAAACCGTGTATCTGTCGGGCCTGGCAGTCCCACTCTGAGCCAGAAAAACCTAATGAATTATTAGTTTGAGTTATTAGTTTTAACTATGACAAAAAACTGATTAATGATTAATTAATGGTAGTCTGAGCACATTTCACTTATTTAACACTACAGGTTAACAAAGCTTGCAGAAAGTTGTCATAATAAAACTATCAACTATAAGTAACTATCAAATATCTGCCAAAATGTTTGTTTGCTCATTTAAATATTAATTTATCATTTTTAACGTATTTCACTTTGTTTCTATGGTTTTTTAAAGGAGTGTCCTAAATTCTCAAACCATAAAATAAATATATCCAAAATCGAATAAATGCACAAATATTGAACATCTGCTGGATGCTGTTGAGCAGGGTGCAAAAAATGTTGTTTTGCCGCAACCCCCTGGTCTCCTATTTCCTCCCAAAAACCAACTGAAATTTGTCAAGTGGAGTCAAAACAAAAGTCAGTTACAAAACAGGGGACTCAAATGTTGGAGAAAGTTGTATTAAAATGAATCCAGGGAAGGTTAACGTGCATAATAACATTTTGATTATCAAAATTAAGGCTAAAACTAAAAGGTTATTTCTGTTCTTGTCTATAAAATGTCAGAAAATGGTTAAAGAAATGTCGATCGCTGTTTCCCAAAGACTAAGATGTGAACTAAAATGTCTCATTTTGTCCTGATGAACAGTCCACAACTTAAAGATATTCAGTTTACTGCCACAAAATACTAAAGAAATCTGAAAATATTCACATTTAACCCTTAAATACTGTTGAGGGTCAAATTTGAGAGCTGTAAAAACACCATATACATATAATAAAATGCATCTTTTAAAAAAGTTTTGTGCAGCTGATGATGAAAATGTACAAATTTGTCCTGTGTATGTTTAAAAAATGCATCATATTCTATAAAATGTTCGCCTAGACAATAAAATACTGATTGTGAATGTCTTTTTTTCTGCAAGATTAATCAAACAGAAGGATTAATCAAACATTTAATAATGACTGATGGGGAATGTAGAAATGTGAACTGGTGCAGAGACTAATTATGAGTCAGAATATGAACAGTATGTAAGAGTTAAGAAGCTGGAACCAAGAGGCAAGAATCCATTAAATCAACTAAGTGCTGCAGCTTTAATCAAATCAAGCACAAATGTCAAAAATCTGCTGATCCCAAAAATGATGATTTGCTGCTTGCTTTTAATGATATATTTCATTTAATTTAATCAACCCTAACATACTGCTCATATTCTGAATTATAATTAGTGTCTACACCAATTTACATTCATACATTCCTCATTAGTCATTAATAAATGTTTGATTAATCCTTCTGTTTAATTCATTTTATGGAAAAAAGACATTCACAATCACTATTATATAGTCCAGGAGAACATTTTATAGAATATGAAGAATACAACAAACATGTACATGTACATTTGCATATATAAAAATGTCTATCAGCTGCACAAAAATCAAAAGGTTTATGCATTTTATTTCCATTTTTCTATGCTGTTGGTCAAATTAGGAAAAGTCTGCTAAAGAAAATATATATAGGGTGTTTTAAAGCTCTTAAATGTGTAAAAATTGGTCAAATTTGACACTGAATAGTATGTAAGGGTTAACTTTCTTTTGGTTTTGGACTGTTTATTGATTAAAAAAGCTATTTAAAGACATCACTTTAGGCTCTTTTAGGAAGTTCTGATGATTTCTGAGTAAATAATCTAATCAATAATGACCAAAAAAGCTCTTTAAATAACTGCATCTTATGAGTCTTATGTGCTTGGATAACACCTCTCTTCAGTCCTGCTGCTTCTTTAAACCTCACAGAGCCAAACTGATCCCAGTGACCTCACAAACCTCACCTCCATAATCATGTTAATGCATGTTATCCATTTGGCCGCGAGCCCAGCAGGTAAACATTACTTAAAGCGCAGTCTCATGAGAGTCAGTTCCTGTCATTTCATTCACTCGTAGGGGGGATTAAATACAGGCCTTAAAAAAAAAATCTGCATCTTTTTTCCAGATCCTATGAGCTTCTAGGCCTCGATGCATAATGCTTCTCCGCTCGTCTGTGCAGCTGTAGTCGTGGATTAGTAAACAGTGAAGAGATGGGAGTAGGAAAAAAGGGGAAAAATAAGACTGCCTGCTTCTTTTAATGCATTATCCTTCCAAAAAAACTTTTAAAATCACATATTAGATTATGATTGCAGTGCTGTTCTACACAAACCTAATTGAGTCCAATTTCCCCGACTCTTCCAAGCTATTAAGAGGAGGTTTTTTATGTTTGGCTCCATTTTCCTGCATCGTAAATTACAGCAGCAAAAATGCTCCGATAATGTTTAGTGAGGAGGGGGACATTTAGATTCCTGCTGCGCTTTTGGTACACTCATTATAACAAAAGGACAAATCCATGACGGGGGATCTTTGACGACAGCTACAGCTGCACGGACACGATTTATCCAAACAAGCCTGGAGAGCGCAGCTGAAACACAACAGAGAGAGCTTCGAGTCTTTGCATGATGTTTAAGAGGAAATGCAACTAATCTATATATTAAAAAACATCTGGGTAATCTATCAAAAAATCTTGGAGCATGAGATCAATCCCTCTCCTGTAAAATTCAACGCAGACCATGAACTACAACCTCCCCAATTGGAGTCATTTGTTTCATTTCTCCACTATTACTATCTCATAAAGACATTAAAAAATACAAAAAATGGACATGTTGCATTAAAAATTACCAATAAATACCAATAAAATATCCACTTACAAGCAAGAGAGAAGCCCTGCACAGCTTACAAACTTGCAAATCTGCAGTCAACGATCATTTGTGAAGCGTGAAGCTGCCGATATTTGCAAATCACTCTTGTGAAACAGGCTCCATTACAAGATGAGTCTATGATGATACCTCGATGAGGAAAGGTGGGTATCATTTTTTAGAGCTAAAACGATTAGTCAGGCAAGTATTTTGGATATTTTAATAATTTTTGTTTTGTCATTTTCCAAAAGAATAAATGCCCCAAAAGTCTCTGATTTCAGCTCCTCAAATGTGAATCGGGTTTATTTATTCCTCTGTGACAGGAAACTGAATATCTTTGAGTTGTGGACGTTTCTTTTACAATTAAAGAAGACTTGAGGACAACTCCTTGGACTGTAAATTGATTTTTTAAAAAGATTTTTCTGACATTTCATAGACAGAACAACTTAATCAAGCAATAGTCGACAATTGACCGATAATGAAGATAATGGTTAGTTTCAGCTCTAATCCTTTTAAATAAGAATAATAATAAAGGATGTTTAAGCTCAAATGTGACTGAATGCTCATACAGGAAACTGGTGTTGAATGTCTGCTCAGATTAATAGACTTAATTAGTTTACTTTCATTAAATAGTTGTTGTTTTAAATCAAAATTCTGCCAATTTGTGACTTTATTTTTTAACATGTTCTTGTGCGGCTGCTTGAGTTTAAGTTGAGAATATTTAAGTTTGGTTTCTTCTCAGTAAAAAAGGACAAAACAAGGCCAGCGTTATTCTATTTTTATCTTATTTTGATCATATTCTTCTTCCAATATAGAGACCAAAAGCAACGACATGTAAACACTCTCTCTCTCAATACTTCACATGACTTCCTGACTTTGTCCGTGGCTGAAGACGTAAACCTCTAAAAACAGCTCACAAATATGCACAAAGTTTCATTTTAATTATCACTCAGTAACAGCTGGCCACTGCAAACAAAACAGGATGAAATCATGCGTTTGTTGGGGCACTATTTTCAGCGGCGGATGAATCCACATTTGGTGCCCTAGTGAGTATTTCTGGCAGCAGGACGCAGTGTGTGTGTGTGTGTGTGTGTGTGTGTGTGTGTGTGTGTGTGTGTGTGTGTGTGTGTGTGTGTGTGTGTGTGGGATTGAATCAAATTAAACTACAGTGTGTGTGTGTTCATGGTGATGAAGGAACATGTCGACCAGCGCAGTGGCGTGACTCATTGATGTGTTTTTAATAGTTTTTGGATGACATCGGAGGTCTACGGCACAGGACGACTAATACCAGGCTTTGACGTACACACGATATTTAGACTTTTCATGAGATTTGTTGATAAAAAAAGACAAATAGAAGTATTGTTTAGGCACCACGAATTTTAAATAATATCTAGTCTTATTTCTAAAAATGCTAAGATTTTGAAACATGTCTTTAGGTCGGCTTTGATGAAGAGTTGTTGGGGGTTTGTTAGCTTTAAAGGACAGGCTCACAGTTACTTCCAACAGCAGTCAGGTGTCCGTATGAACACTGAAAGGAGGTTTTCCCCCCCCGCTGTAATCATTCCTCCTGTTCATGCCGGCTATTAAAAGATTTCCCCTTCAAATGCCCTTTCGGTGAAAGTGATGGGAGCCAAAATCCACATTTGGTGCAAAGAATGCATTTTTAAAAAAGTTGATGTGAAGCTTATATTCAGCTTCAGCAGTCTGAGTTAGTCATATGAAGTGGATATCTGCCACATTTACAGTCTGTTTAGCATCAAGTTCCCTCTTAGTGTTTCCCTGTTGAGCTGTGGTGGAAGAATAGTCACAAAAAGAGGGACGTCGGCACTAAAAAAGACTAACGTTGAAAGATATCTACTTGATTTGACTTATTTGAGATGGTTGAAGCTTCATATTAACCTTTAGATTAACTTTTAAATGCACTTTTGATTTTGTCCCCCATCACTTACATTGTAAGTACATAATGAAAGAGATATTTTTAATGGTCAGTATGAACAGGAGGAATTATTACAGCAAGAAAAAAAACATGTTTAAATGTGTATTTGGGCTCCTCACTATTAATGTCATACACTTAATAAAAAAACTGCAGATCTGCCCTTTAATAGCAACACTGAACACTTGATGTTTGACTGCTTTTTTTCTTTTCCCTGAACAAAAGTTAATGGCAATATCAAGCACTTAAAGAGGCAGCTGAGCCCTTAACACAAAAAAAGGCTTTTAAAAAGGTCGTTTCATTTGTATTTCTTTATATTTTTCCTCCAAACGGCGTCTAAACTTTACAAATGCACTATTATACATGTGAATAGCACCATAATTAAATGTTTAAAACACTGGGGAATTAAACTGTTTACACATTTCTGGAGTGATTAATGTTAGCGACCCATTATTTGAGGCTAGTTAATTTAGCAGGCTAGCTTGGGAGAGGTGTCAGAGCAAACACTAAATGTTTGCAATGTTTCTTATTAAAAAGGCGTTTCATGCATTTAAATGTGTTGCATGAATGTTATCTGTGCAGCTAAATGCCTCGCAAAGACAGGAAGGCCTTTTCTCCCACTGTGTCTGTGCATGCAGCTACCGTCAGCATTAGCTTCACCCTGCTAACTCAGGCTTGTTAAGACCCAAGGCTCAGTTTTTATTTATTAAAAATAGTAACAAACCCTGCAGACTAGACCGGTACCACGAGGGTCCAGTCTCCCTGCTGCAGGCCCCGAGGATGTGGTGCTGTCACCGGCCTGGCAGCACTCATTTCAACCCTGGCTAAGGATGAACATGCAGCATTATGAGGCTAAAGTTAGCCACTTAGCTCTGGTTCCACTCATATTTTTTTTTTTTTTTTTTTTTTTTTCTGGGACCCGATTATGTGACACCAGGATTAGACAACTGTGTGCAGGTTTAAAATGTGTCCAGGGTTGATCGGAGCTACGGAGAGGAGTGTCACGGCTTACCTTCAAAGAAATAGCCTCTGTTATGGTGGGCCATGTTTATTCCATGATAGTCCTCAGATGATAAACGCTGGTTGCAGACAGTAGCTCGGCTAGTCGCTGAGGATGAAGAAGCTGCAGAAATCCACTCAGTCACCGGAAACACCGAGGCTGAGCCTTCAGCGTAAAAGATGGGATCAGAAACTGAGTCAGAATCAGGTTTAATTCATCATAATAATACTGATAATAGTAATAATAATAATATTAATAATAATATAATAATAATAATAATAATAATAATAACCATCATCATAATTATAATAATAACAACAACCATCATCATCATCGTAATAATTATTATAATAATCAGTCAAAGGTTTAATTATTATGAATAATAATGATGATAATAATAATAATAGTAATAATATTCATCATCATCATCATCATCATCATCATTATAATAATCATCACCATCATCATCATCATTATTATAATAACAATAATCACCATCATTCTCATCATAATCATTAAAATAATAATCATCGCCGTCATCATCATTGTCTTCGTCATCATCATCATCATATTTACCATCATCATCATCATCATCATTGTCATTATAATAATAATGATAGTAATAAAATCATTATAATCATTATTATCATTATCATTATTATTATTATTATATCATTATCATCACCCCCATAATAATAACAATAATCCCATTATCATCATCATCATCATCATCATCATCATCGTCATAATATTTATCATCAAATACAGAGAGTTGAGATGAAAACACCTTTCTGAATAGTAAGGTTTTTAGGTCCTTTTATAAAAGTGTCTGGAGGCCCCCGCCCCATTGGTGCAGAGGTTGGTAGTGGCGTCCCCGAGGAGCAAGCAGTGGTGTGTTCGGGTTCCTGTAGGTAAGACTGTGCATTAATTAAATGTTCATTCCAAGTGAGAAGAGCTGCTACAAGTTATATTTTAAATTGAAAAATCAAAATATCAATCAAGAATGTAAAAATGTTTATAGTTTAAACAGTATGCTCAGTGTGCAACTAATGATAATAATGCAAGTTAATGTAAATAGGTCATGTTTGATCAAATAGTGCACAAAAGCAAACTAGTGCAGCCCACTTTCAATACATTTCTATTGGAGTTGAACAAAAGGCACACGTAGTTTTCATTTATACCACTACAGCTTAAATACAGTTTGCACATATTGTAATTACTTTTGAATGTATTGGACATATATTAGAAACACATTTCAATATAATTTACTCGGGTACACCACCACCAACACCCACTACCACCTCAATAATAAACATGCAGTATAATTATGCCTATTATTTTTGCTTTATTCTATTCTAATTTAAACTATTGTTATATTTGTTAATACATTTTCTGTGTGTTTGGTGTGTAATTGTCATCAAGCTTCATCAAGATATACAGACCAAAAAGAAGCACATTTTTAAAAACTGTCAACAAATCCTCCTACATAAGATGAAGGCTTAAGTCAAAGCTTCTTATGCCCACCCTTCTCCATTCATCAAGACACCAAGTACTTTATTGCACTCCCCGTTTCTTCAAAGTAAGGCAGAGCAGCACAAAATTACATCTATATATATATACTGCATATGTTACAGTGACAGACAGAAATCAAGTTCTCAAGGCCTCAGACTTGATGAAAACACATTGAAAAGAAGCAAATAATTAAAATAAACATTAGACTTTATCTCACTGTATTATTTTGTGCCATTGATTCAACCAAGCTGCTTCTCCTCTTGTGGTCTGTCTGGTTCTCATGCTTGAGCTTTCCAGCGTCTCCCAGCTCTGTTTCACATTGTGACTAATCTTCAGCTCACTCAACCTAGATAAAATTTTCATGGAGACCTTTTTTTATTCTCCCCTTAATGTGTGTTCCTTGCACATTTTGGACGACTGAATGCTCACAGTCCACAGAAAGTCAGACGCATGAATACAGCTGACATATTTTTACCGAGCATTGCAGTTCTCTTTCATTTTTTTTATTGTAAAGCTGTAGTGAACACAAAGTTGCAATCCATGGTTACAGAAGACTCAGAGACTAAAGCATACAGTAATTTACATTGTTGTACTATTTTAATGCACATGGTATATTAACATGCTTACCTTAGATTAGGTGTTACACTATAAAACATTCTTAAGTTTTCAAACACAAACACTATTTTTTTACTTATTAAAATCTGCACATTTGCACAAAATATAAGAAAAACATCAAAACTTACAAGCAAAGGCTCTATCTGGAAGAAATGCTAAGCAAATATTGTAGAGGAGCTTTTTACCTACATGGGGAGTTTCTTGCTGCCTCCTAAGCAAATAATCAGATGAAGCAATCAATCAAAACAGAAGTCCACTGTAGGTTCTGCCTCTATGTTAAATCACCACATGGTGGTGCTAGCATAGCAAAGTTTACAGGCTGCAGGATTAACGTCATGACACTTCTAATTGTGGGTTGCTGTCTCTACAGTGTTATGTGTGTTCACATCTGCTACTCAACATTAGATTATATAAAACAGTTAAATAGCTCCAGCATGACCAGCCAGAACAGAAAAAACTGCTTAAACATAAGACATCAGTGATAATAACCCAATAATATATAATAGTAAACACTCACTGGTGCCTTTGTCTGCATTAATCTTACTTTTGATATTTTAAATACTTTAATTTTAATTACTTTAATTTTACTTTTGATACTTAAATACACTTTGCAATAATACTCACTATTTAACTACTTTGCAATAATACTCGTTACTACTTTTCACTGCACTTATTATGAGTAATGGAGTATTTTTGTATTGTGGCATTACTTCTATCACTAAAGAATCTGAATTTGTCATCCACCACTGCAGCTGTTGCATTTAGTCTCCTCCTTTTAACACTTCTTCCCCTCTAGCTTGTACCTGTCAAGTGTCATCGTTGTTAGGTTTTTTCGTTTTTTCTTCTTCTACTTCTTCTCCTTCTTCTTCTTCTTCTTCTTCTTGTTCACAGAGCGAAATAATGTTCCATGATGTGTTTGCTTTACATTTGCATTTGGTTTTTGCCTGACCAAATTTGCCACTATCTATTCAACCTTACCATGAAACTGGTGGGTTTCATCATAAGGTGGTAAAGGAGGCCTGAGGTGAGTTATTACCAGGAAATATAATCAGGAAAAAACAGACTGTAAAATGATTGCTTGTAGAGGCATACCGTTTATTGCCCTGCCCAGAGGTGGTATACAGTATACAATGCATCTTTTTATGAGGTTAATAGCTATCACCTGCAGACTTATCTCTCACCATCATAATTGTTTCTATGTTATTTGCAGTCTTTCATTCCTCTATATCTGTCAGTTTGGGCCATTATCAAGCAATATATATATATATATATATATATGTATATATATATATATATATATATATATATATATATATATATATATATATATATATATATATATATATATATATATATAACCCTAACTAAGCCTGGTATTTCGCCTGCATATCAGTTTTAATGTGAGCTTGACTTCCCTTGATTCCCCTTTTTTCACTTAACTGACATCGAATTGCACCACACATCCTCATCTGCATAAAAATAACCTAAATTGTGCTGCTTCACCATCTAAAGCATCCACCATGACCAAAAACTGGCACAAATTTGAAATAAATTAACAGAAATTGGCAATCAATACTCTAACTTGCACATACAGCACGCCTTAGTCGGTGTTGCAGCTGCATGACTAAATTGGCCAAACTGTCAAGGCTTTATGGCGGCTTTATAAAACAAACTTGTGCAGTCAAGCCTACAGTAAAGTGTTACTTTTAATCTTGTATTTTGTTGCTATCCTTCTTTTACTTTTGTTGCTGCTCATAACAACACAAATATACTCTATTTATGAATGTTACATGCTGTATTTTGGATGTATAGTATTTATTGTGCTGTAGTAGTACTAAATATAAGTATTTTCCAATAATAACAAAAATTGTTTTCATTTGATTTGCAGGTTTTAGCAGCAACCATGACACAAACTTCCTATGAAGAGCATATGCAAATACTTTTTTTTTTTATTGGAGTGAATAGAACAGTGTTATTACTGCACAGTTGTCTGTGTGTGTTTGTGTGTCTGTATATTCATTAATTCCACTTAGACCCTCACTCAAATTATTTAAAAAAAAAAAGAAGCTTTGTTTGAACATTTTTGACACTTTTAAGGTATTCATCACACCCTTTTCAAACAACAAAATGCACATGAGGAAGATGCAAAACGGCACTCCTTTTGGTTTACTTTGACAATCAAATCAGTTAGACATGGCAAGGCCGTCTTACACAGATCAGCAAAGTTGTGTTTACTTCTTGGGATGCATCGCAATGAAAGATTGACTTAGATAGGACAATCAGTCAAATAATATTACAAATAGGCAAAGAAGTAGGAGTTACACAAGTAAAGTATTAGCTGTATAGGCCTTTTTCACAGCAGACATTTTGACATGTCGCTGCAGGAAAGGCATTGGCGCTGCAAATTTGGTTGATTATAAAAGCTCTTTGGATGCTTTTTTTGTTTTAATTCATGCCTGACGAAAAGAAGAACTCTCTCAATTTTGTACTTTTTCCACTTTTTACTCCAAACAGTCCAACAGTTTAACATATATGAATATGTTTTTTGTAAAAATCTGTAATGCCAATATAAACAACCATCTTTAATAGTGTGCAGTGTGTATTTTGTGCAGTATGCTGTAGCTATGGTGTGTGATATAAATGTTAAAGGACTAAAAAGTTGATCAAACTGCTCAGTAGGCTTTATTAATCCTCCATCAAACTCTTTGCATGCTATGTGTCAGAAAGGGCTCAGTTCTTAATTCTGAAGGATTTAGTGTTTAATGTGCTATATCTTTTTGTGAATTGAAGACACCCAAAGTGTGTGAATGAGCGATATTGCAGGTCCTTCCTCCCTGCAGCTGTCAGACTGTACAACCAGTGCTGTTCCCAGTAGTACTTGGACAATTTTCTAAAATGCATTTATCATTGTTTACTTATTGTGCAATATCTAAATAGCTCTTTACTGCCCACTTCGTTCTGCAATAATGTAAATTTCCCCATCATGGGACTGACAAAGGAATATCTTATCTTATCTTATCTTAAATTTTAAGTAGACTGTTACTTATTGCACATGTGGAGATAATGTTTCAAAAAAGCTTCTTCTTCCTGCACTTTATATAATTTATATATCTTCATGTAGTTTTTAAAGTCTTCATTTTGTTCTGTTGTAAACTTTGTATAATGTATGCTGCAGCTACATAACTTTTTTTTCTATTTGGCCCACAGCATATGTATCCGTTTTATAAATTATGCTTATGTGATGAATGACAACTCATCAGTGATTACATTTAAAGCTGCTTTCAAAATTTGGTAATGTGGCACACGGTCAAGACTATGATTTTATATCGTTAAAGAGTTACAGGTGTGTAGTTTTAGGATATGATTAGTATGAAGCAGAGGTTGAAATATCTCTGAAGTGGCATCAGTAAAGGTGCCACTTTTCTCATAGGCTAGGCAAGGCAAGGCAGCTTCATTTATATAGGGCATTTCATACACAATGGCAACTCAATGTAAGAATTGAAACATAAAAACATGCAATTTGAGAAATTAAATGAAACCCAATAATAGTGAAAACATGGAAATACAAATTTATTCGACAACACGGACAACCACCTAACACTATCTCTTCCATAGACCCTTATCATGTACTCTACCAGATGGCCCTCTGGCTCTCTGGACTTGTTTCCTGTATTTCCCATGATTAGCTAATCCTTCTCTTTAGACGTAGTTGTCACTACGAATCCTGGATCTGTTTCTTCGGCACAATCAAAGATAAAAGCCGCCGTACTGTACGGTACCTTTAAGGAGTCAAAGGACTTTTAATACCTTATCTTCCCTTTAAACATGACACTACAGAATAGACAGGTCCAGTGGTATGTCTCAGTGGTACAAAATTTAAAAAAAAAACGTTAAAACATACAATTATGTATGTTATATCATACATAATTGTATGTATATACAATTATCTAAATTGACTTGGCAAGCAAAACGGTTTGAAACACATGTTAATATTACATAGACATAATGTAACAAATGTTTTATGTGTTAGTCAAAATACACTCAGGCGAGAGCTTAAACACAGCAACTCTTCTTCACTCATTCATATTCCCACTTATCCCTTAAAATTATTAAGTATTATCCGTTGCACTGCACAGGAAACTGGTTCAGTACAGTGACTGTCCTGTTCAATTTTTTTATTTTGTTTGTCTTTATAATGGCGTCAAGTCATTTGCATGACTAGATATGAAACCCTCACCCCTGCTCCCTCACCCCCAACCTGTGCTAGCGGGTCAACAATGCACAATATGTTGCAGTCAGTAAAGGCAGTACACACACAATGGATTTAAGTAATGTAAAAAGGGGATTTAGTATAGGAATAAAAAGGAATGAGGATGACAGGCAAGCCAGAAGGTAAGGTGAGTGGAGAAGGCCAAGAAAGGAAGTGTCACACACACACACACACACACACACACACACACACACACACACACACACACACACACACACACACACACACACACACACACAGTACAGGCCTACTTACAGACACAGCTGCTTGTACAAGAGCTCAAAGCCAACAAGGACATCATTATTACATCGTTACATAATTTTATATGCAAATATCGTTTGCTTACCTAAAATAAATAAGAGATAAACAAGGTACAGATGATTAATGAGGACGTTATGAGCCAGCCAGTCTTTGACGTCATAGAGACAGTTTCGTAGTCGGGTCACATCGACCTGGTTCTGTGAATTAATGAGGAGGTAGATTTGAGAATCATCTGCATAGCATTGAAAAGAGATGTTGGACTTCCTCTGCCTGATCTTAACCTAATGTGTGGCGTGACTTAAGTAGAGACAGATTTAAATGACCAGGGAAATCATAGTTTTAACTTTAAAAATACTTTTACCTGCATTGCTTCAAAGATGACAGTCTATATACCTTTATTTATAGTTTAATCCTTTCACTACTCTCTACTTTTTGATTTATTTATCCCATTATCTAATTGTTCTGTTGAATCTTATCCAGATTTGTCTATGTTCCTGGAGATAGGCGATGTGCTTTGTGATTACCTTCAGCATTAGGTTGTATGAGCCCAGTTCAGCAAAAAAGTGAACTGGTTTGACGAAACAGACGGCTGTTCTGTGACCTCCTGAAGGAACACTTGATTTGGTAAACAAATATCCATGGAAAGCTGAAAGGCTCTGTACGTATGTTGACTAATCCGACTGGCATGGAGATATGCCATAAATGCAAATGGTGTTACATTGCGAAGACAGGACATCAGTGTGCCCTGAAACACCCCCCACCCCCACCCCTCCACACACAACCCTCATCACCCTCAATACACACACGTACACACCCTGTTTAGCCTAGCCCAGTCTTTCTGACAGATGTGCTCACTTACTTTGACACTAATTCTGATGTGCACCTCATAGACATGGAGAGCAATCGGATTCCTGCTTGCTAATTGCAACTTGGTTGACGGGTTAATCGTCTGCTTTCTCTGCAGTGCTGTGTGTGTGTGAAGCCAAGGTGAGAGCCTTTTATGTGTTTTTTTCTTGTTATTGAAAGAAATAGGATCTGAACAGGTGTTTTACTATTGACAGTGTTATCCTTAATATTAAGTTATTAGTGTAAGTAGCACCTTTAAAAACATATGACTGATTATCTGATTTATCCTCTCAAGTCTTGTTTAAATATGAGTTATCTGATCATTATTACTAGTATCTAATGTTAAAATGTACTATTCTTGTTTTATTTAATGTACTATTCACTGCCAAAGTGTATGTTACTCCTGCAATCGAGAACAGTGCAGTCAGTATTTTGCTGTACGGAAATTTGAAACGTACATGCTTGAGTGATTTGGTTGTGAAGAATCAGAGTTGGAAGTTAAATCGGTGATTTACTCTTGCTTTAATTGGGAACATTTCCAAACTAAGAAGTGCATCAGGGGGTGTGGAACGTTTTTTTTTTCTCTCTGGAAAATACAATAATGAATGGAAACAGATTCCCTGTATCTAATCCCAAATATGAATGATTTGCTTCATAATTAAACACCAACAATACACTGATTCTGAGCTCAAAGGTCTACTTGTGGAGAGCTTGCCTACTAGCTGTTTTTTAGTTTTTTTTGTTGAAAAGAGAAGTCTTAAATTAACTCTGAGATCATTTTGCAAGTTAATATAACAAAACCCACCGACTACGGCTTCAAAAGCAGTCTGGCGATCTCAACATTACTTATAAGAACATTATTCTTAAGCTAAAGAAGTTTGGTTCAAGGGTGTCTGTATGGGTGTGGTTATTGTATGTAGATGTCAGCATGTGTATATTTGTGACTCATATGGTTCAATTCTTGAGGCATCTGCACATTTTTGCAACATGCATGTATTTCATGCATGTTGCTGGTAGTTTAAGAGTTTGGCTGCACCGTTGGTCCAGTATTATAAAAGCACAGTGTAACAATGCCCGAAAAGTCCTGTAAGAAAATGAGTTGGTAAACCATCTCAACAAGCCACTGACCATTCTGGGAATATGCTGCCCACAGATATGAGTAAGAGTGAACACTGCACTGTTATGAGAAGCAGTGAAAACCACCAACTTGGTCCAAATGCAAAGTGATGCAAAAATGTTGGACAAGCTAAAATAGGAGCTTCCTATTCTTTGGAAGGAAAAACAGGTGGATGCTTATAAGACTATCTTGGACAAACAATATTATAATAATAGGTGTATATGCACCACAAGTCTGACGCATAGTCAAATATAGAGCATATAAGTTTATATTGCAGGTTTTATGTAGATTGATTGCTTAAGTTAAATTAGATTTTTATGGATTGTTAATGGCCCTATAAAGTGTATTCGTGCACTATAAATGCATTTTATAATCGAAGAGTCTGACTATTAAGTTTACAATTTGTATATTTCCCAGCTGATCGGGACTGAAAATATAAACTTTCACGCATAGTAAGAAGGACAAGAACATGGGAGAAAAAAAACATGGAGGTAGCAAAAGGAACATTTCAAAGCCTGCTCAGATTATTATTTTTTTTAATAAATATGTCACTTGTAGTGATGAGCCAACAGACAATTATCACCACACCCTGCAGTTCTCATCATATCTATGGAGCATTTTTCTTCCAGGTCATTATTTTGGTTTTATGAGCTGCAACGTTTCTGTTCTTGTTTTTAAACTCTCATTGCTCTCATGGACCCCACCCTTTTTTTTAACAAAAAAGTTCTGATAAGCTCATTAAATTCTACAGCAGACAAATGAACATAGTGGACCATTTAGCAAGTAAAAAGTCTGATATCTGCCAGAAGGAGAGGGAATATTATAATTGACCCATTTTCACATTTGAGAGCTATAAAAACACCCTACACACGTTTCTTTTAGCCAGACTTTTCCTAATATGACCCACAGTATACAAAAATGGAGACAAAATGCATCTTTTTTAAAATTTGTGTGCAACTGATACACATTTTTATATATGCAAATGTAGCATTTTGACCTGTGTTTATTTAAAAAAAAATCTGCTTTCAAAAATCTTATATTCATTATATTTTCTATTTTTAGTGATTGTGAATGTCTTTTTTCCCTTTAATGAAACATTTATGAATGACTGATGGGGACTTTATGAATGTAATTGGTGTAGAGACTAATTATGAGTCAGAATATGAACAGCATGTGAGGGTTAAGTAAATAATGTGGCCATGAATACAACTCCAAATGAATGATAACGTCAGTGCAGTGTTTGCAGCTTGTTGCAGTGCCCCCTAGTGGCTAAGTGACGTGAATCAATACAAGCAGGTCTAAATTCACTGCCATCTTTTTTCAGTTAACCAGATAATTCATAATTAGGCAGTAGTGCGGAAGTTTGGGTGAAACTGACTGAATGATTCAAGAATATTTGAAATGTTGGTAACAAGAGATTCTGTTAGCACCGTTAGTGAAAATGTCTTGTGGTGTTATTGGATAATTGTGCTAGTTTACGACCATTAAACCAACAAGCTAAAAGTCTATAGCTCTGGTAGAAGTCCCAAGAGGTTGCAGTGCTCACTACACCCTACAATATGAAAAGGGTGAATGGAGCAAACAACGTACTGATTAAATACTAGACACTAATTAAAACATACTTATGAATATTATTTTCCTTTTCTGCCAAGTCAGTCCCACGAGATGCCACTAAATTCTACACACTGCACCGTTAAATAAGTTCAAAAGTCTTTAAGTGTGTGCCGATTTAAGACTGTATATAAGCGTTATCTTCCTAAAATTAGAGCAAACTTTGAGAGTGAAGTCATCTGCATATTGGAGAATATTGAGTGCAAGTACATTTACTATACATGCATTTGTGAGTGTGCGTGTTTTGCATATGAGTCAGAGACAAATAAGGGTTGGTAAGATGAGCAATTCAAAAATATCTTTAAAAATTCACTTAAAAGCAGCATTATGTTTGTTAAAATGTACATTTTTCTATTTTTGTTGGTTTTAAGGTTTTTTTTTAATTTTTTACCAGAAGTAAGACTTAATGCTCCTGAAAATGTAAATGGTGTAACCACAAAAGAATGATAAATATAAATATTTTATCCACCTACAGTGTATTTAAGTGTACTAATTTTTTTTTTTTTATGACATGGTTCCTGATTGACATGATTCCCCAGATTAAATGTAATATTTAGAACAATTGTATCCCATTACCTTTCTTTAATATAAAAAAGTTATAATGTAAGATCATGCCACACTAGTTGATGTGGTGTTTTATTGAGAATTAAGTGTTTTTAAGCGGAGTTAAGTTAAGTTTAAATATAATTATTTGGTACAAAGTTTTTATGGTTATACCACTTAGACATTTTTGCCATAATCCTCTAATATATTCTCTCAAAATGGATTAAAAGCAGAAATGTTATGCTTGGTTCACATTTTAACACGTTTAAATTTGACTTAACCACCTGGACACCAAAAAACGTCACTGACCCATTTATCAATACTCTTATTTGTCAGTTGATGCTACTGTTGGTTAATCTGATATTTTTTTTTTTTCTACTAGAAATACAATGGATTCCCGGGTGTTTCTGAGCCTGATTGGAGTTGTGTACATCTACTGTCAGGTAATGATGCTTCAGTGTAATCAGTAACATATTGCTGGCCAGGGCTATAGCTATGAATTTTTAAGAGGACACACTCAAAAACATTTCTATTGTTGGTGTTTGAGCTTTACTGTACAGCATGACGAACAGTACCAGTAAGAAGTTTGGACACAAGGGAAGTAGGGTGTGTCCAAACTTCTGACTGAAGGCCCACTTCAAATTTAAGTTTAGTCTGATGTGGAAACTTGAAGCCTTCAGTGTTACAGACATCTTATGTTCAGCTGTTAAACTCTGGAAATTAAGGTTTGCATATTCATAGATTCTGGATTTTTAAATTATTTTTGCATGTGTGGAAAAATAACATCACTCACTGCTGTGGTTACTGTTTTTTTTTTATGTGTGTTGCTAAAATTTTCAAGAGATTGAAGTACACCTATGAGAGAAAAATTAACTTTGTTGTCTGCTTGTTCTTGCTTTTGCAGGTCTTTGCAAGTTCTGCTGATGTAGGTAGGGTGCTTCCATAAAATACTTCAGGAAACTTCCACCGATCATCAGCTAAACCAGGATTATACTGGATTATAGTGTACCATGCACTGATATTTAGATGTTGTGCTTAACAAAGAAAAAAAATAAAATAAAAAGAAAACTTCAATTTTTCCATTTTCAGAGTATACCAGAGTATCTGTGCATGTGTATCAGTCATTTCCTTATTTCCTACTTAACATAAGCTATTTTAAACGTATTGTGGTACATCTGTTTATTAGCATGTATTTTTTACAAATAATGTTTACTGTATATATAGTTCCATACAATAATCGGATATCTCTAAAGTGATATACTGTAATGTAACATGTACTGTAGGTTTGGTGTGTATGTTACAGTGAAAAATGACAAGTGTGTCACAGATGTCCAATGTGCATTTTCAGAAACGTCGCGCAAAATCTACTTTGGTGAGATGATGGTGGAGAGTAATGTCACACTGTATGCCCATGCCATCGAGTCAGCTTTGAACAATACTGCCCTCAAAGTGAATTTCCAAGGGAATTCCCACGATGTGGAAGTCTTACTCAGTAAAGTGATTTCAGGTATATTCCCAGAGCAATGTTTTTTCTTTAATACAGTGAGAGGGGGGAAAGATGGAAGTAAGGAACCTGCAAAACACCTCAGCATGCACCATACAGTTGTAAAAAAAAAAAAAAAAAAAAAAAAAAATCCAGATTTCAGCTATAAAAAGACACACTGAGCACACATACATCTTTCGAGTTTTGAAAAGGCAGAAATCTGAGCACCTGTGTTTCTCTTTATAGAGTGCGTGATCATTGGAGACAAATCCACATGCAACTGCACTGAGAATTACTATTGGAGCAATGAAGTGTGCACCATTAAAAACTGTTGTAGTGGATCTGTATGCACGGCAAATTTGTCAGACATCAGACAACTCTGCGTTCCCAAACACAAAGGTAACAATCCTGATGCGTGTTTAATTTTTCTTTGCTTCTGTAAAATTTGTACTGCTATTTTCTTGTGATCATTTTATTGCATTTCGTAAATAAGTATGATATAATGAATGTATAATGGCTGTGACCTGGTTGTCTACCCGCGGCCTTCCAATGAAGTCACTGGCCATTATCAATGGGCCCTTTTTTAAATTTTTTTTAGCCTTTCTGTAGTATGCAGTACAATTTTACTGTTTCCTACATTCTTTGTGAGAGAGACCTGCTCACAATTAATTGAAGGCAGATTTAAACATTTTTGTATAAAAAAAATCATGCATGAATGTAAGGGTTTTAAAGTCAGATCCTGGTGCAACATAGTAAGGAAAAGGAGGAGCTGACACTTGCGTATGTGTATTCATATTCAAACGATGCACACTTCAGTTAAATATAAATTTTACTTGATTTTCATGATGTCATATAAACGTCCAATCAATGTTTGCTGGGATACGATGTGATATCAGAACTAACAGTAACAATATTATTTCAATCAACATAGTTCAAATCAATGGATCAGTTATACTGTCAAAGAGCTCCTGGGATGCAACCAAAGCAACAACGGTACATCTCACTCTCATCTCAAATTTATATATATTCCTGATAATGTGTATGTGATTAAGCCCTGTTTATATTGATATTTCTGCTATTAATACATACATTCAAAATGTAAAAGAGTTAATGCTCTTTATTTTTAAAGCTTACAAGTGAACTTCAAAAGCTGAATGCCTTTGAGAGTGTGAACATTTCTGAGAGGTATTGTACTTTGCAAACTTTATTGTTTTATTATTTTGTGTAATAAAGTGTAATTTATTTTTTGCATATACAGACTAGGTACTAGATACTTCTATATATACGTCTGTTTCTTTCAAAACATATTTGCTGTTGCACATTAGTAGTAAATACATGTAATTCTTAGGCTCACTGGCCAGTAATAATAATATATATATAATAATAATAATAAATGGCATGCACCAACATTTGACATATAGATAAGAGACTGTTGATTTATTAGACATTATTGAGACAACAGAATTTAAATAATTGAATCATGTCAATTTGAATACTGTTTTTGAGGGTGTGGCAGCAGTCACATGTTGTAAGCATGTAAAGTGCTTTATAAATTAAATGTATTATTATTATTATTATTATTATTATTATTGTTATTATTGTTGTTGTTGTTGTTGTTGTTTTGGTAATCACACAGAGACGCTTTCTATATCTTTAACACCTTTCATTGTTCCTCTCCACAATATTAAAGCTCAGACCCAGTTAAGTTTGAGGCAGTTGTCAACGTCGAAGTTCTGACTTCTAAACTTCAAGAAATAGTGACTACGCTGGAAAAAGCATTGGAAGCTGTAATTTGGGTTGACACTGTAGGTCAGTAAAAATGTATTACTATTCTTTTTACATCCATTTAGATCAGGTGTGTCAAACATAAGGCCCGTGGGCCAAAACCGGCCCGCCAAGGGGTCCAATCCGGCCCACTGGATTACAAATGTTCTGCTGTTTCAGACGTTTAAAACATTGATATATATTGGACATTGTGCAAAATGTTGTCAATCAGCAGCTTCTACAAAGTCTAATTTAATCATAATCTGAAAAAACTGAGACATATTGTGGAAATTTCACATATTTTTCTTAACACATCTCAGGCTGTTCATCTGTTTGTAAATAGATGGTTTATTATAGTAAAGTTATTATTTATAGGTTATTACTTTTACTTTTACTTTTATTAGTTTTACTGGTCCGGCCCACTTCAGATCAAATTGACTTGTTCGTGGCACTTGAACCAAAATGAGTTTGACACCCCTGATCTAGATCATGATGACTTTTTACTGCATAATCTGAAGCTAATTTGTCTTCAGTTTTTGTCTGAGCTATGCTTATTGCAAAAAAAAAAAACTTGGTTTACTGTGAACTGCAGTGAATAGCATCTTCACTACATCAACCATAAGTGGAAACAGGTACTAGGAACGAACAATAGACTGATGATTTGTTTTTCACACAGGAATGGTCACCATAGAGTCCCCAGACACTAAAGTTCCCTACGAGACCAGCCAAGAGCTGAAATGTCTTTTAGATGAGAAGTCAGACAGCGCTGGCTGGAACTTGACCAGGCAGGGCGAGCGCTTGGAGATCAACAGTGGCACTGTGGCGAAAGTGAGTCAATCCTGTACCACAGCTGAAAACAAGTCATGTGTGAACATTACGATCCAGGAAGTGACAGGCTTGTGGGAAGGTAAGTACAGAGGTTTTACATTGACAATCCTGACTTAAATTAAAGTATAACTGAAACTAATATTCTTTTTTGTTAAGAAATGAGTAGAGAGAGCAGCACATCCAGGTATTTTGCCCTTTATTATTATGTCCCTGCCTCTTTTTGGGTGAAAGCAATCCTTCTAATTTCACTGGAGGTAAATGCAAATAGCGCCCAACCGATATATCGGTCAGCCGATATTATCAGAAGATTGCGGCCTATCATGGATATATCGGTATCAGCGAATATGTTGTCCGATATGTGCCAATATTGAATAGGCTTTTAAAGCCCATGATGATCGCATCAATCAAACACTATTTCAGTTTTAATTCTACTGTATCTCATTGCTCATCTAAGTCATATATGAGAGAGAGAAAAAAATCATATTGGGTCCAGTTTTATTGTTACCAGTGTGAATGTACCTACATGTTCCCCCGCAGGTACATACGAGTGTGGATTCACTAATGGGTCAGTCAGGCACACAGCCAAGGCACAGCTGAAAGTGTCACTCCTTCCTGACGAGATCTCCCTGGAGTTAGATCCTCTTGTAGCGGACTGTACAAAAATGAAGAGCCCTGGAGATGTTAAAGTGCAAGTCACTGCCACCATCAGACAAAGCAAAGAGAAATATACTGTTTGGTGGAGCTACATGGGTAAAGGGAAAAATGTCCTGAAAACAAGTAAGACAAACATTCACTGTCTCTAAAATCTACATCCTCCTTCCTTCCTCCTTTTTGTCAACTGCACCACAAAAACACAAATTGAAATTCACATTCCTGCAAAATGCATGTAAAATCCTATAATAATAACATTTTAAAGTAATACCTGTCTTTCTTTACAGCTGATGGGAAGGAGAACCCGGTGTACTCTTTCACAGCTCCTATCAGTTGCGAAGAAACCACAAAGACACAATACCTGAATGTCACTTTTGAAAACTCAGTGAATCAAACAAAAAGTGCACGAGTGGATATTTCAGTAGTCTATAGTAAGTGACTCTGTAAAGAATAAAAAATTCCATGTTTAGTAATACAGCTTCTAATCGTTATAACATGCTTGAATTTCAAATGAGTGTATGGTATGATATGATGATTTCCCAGTCTCATTTATTCAAAATGTTGCTTTGCTTATATTTACATTTGCATTTGCTTCTCTTTCATCAACTAATTATTCCCTGCATTTTTCTCCAAGAGGGTGTTTCAGTTTGCGAGGAGGAGTCCCTAGTCCCTGGTGTGATATGGCCAAATACTCCATTTGGACATACCGTGTTTAATCGAAAATGTGAACCAGGCAAGGTTGGCTTTAAGTCCCGCACTTGTGATGGCCCAAAATGGCAGGACGTGTTCCATTACTGTATCAACGAAGAGTTGAACAAAATTTCAGATGCAGCATCTGTGAGTGTGGCATTTGCAACTCATAGCATTGTATGACTTTAGGATTATAAAGTTTAATCAGACTTTTTTTAAAATACATTTTTTGTGGGGGTCTTTAAAACTCTTACAAAGAAATACTGACTTTTGTTTGTTTCACCTTTCTAGCAATTCCAGATGGGACAAGGGGCTACTTCACAGGTGGCCCTAAGTATATTTGAAGGACTTAAGAACCAATCTACATCTAATTCTGATGATCCAGGTAGCAATACAGCTGAAATTGCTGCCTCCATCAGCATTTTAAGTGTGATGGCCATTTCATCAAAAGATATTGACATAGACGAGCGTGTCTTACCTGTAAGCCCTTGTCATTTTTTGTTACATTTACTGTAATACATGTTCAGTTATGAGCCTGAAGTTTTAATTCTTGACTTTAGACAGAGCAGTGTGAAAAAAAAGATATTAACATAAGGTTTGCCTTTCTTGTTGTTTCCGAAACTTTTAACCACATCTCATGGCTTTCCTCTACAGACAGAATTGCTCAGTTGTCATGAAGATGGTTTAGATATTATCACATCAGAATAGAAAGTGAATAGATCAATATAGGCCCAGAGAGGAAAACTGGAGTCCGCTAACAATAATAATAATACTACTAATAATAATAATAATAATAAGAAGAATAAATAATAATAATAATAATAGTACAGAGCTTAGAGCTAGTATTAACAACACTCAAAGACGCTTTACAGAATTAAAGCAAATTAAAACAATAAAACCAAACAGTATAAATGAAAACACAATCAATAAAAGCAATGCAGAGCGGAAGAAAATAGAAAAACAAATAAAAGAAAACAACAAAACAATCAAACATTAAAAGCAGTGATTTGAAGGGGTCTGAATGAAAACCAGAAACAAACGTCAGTCGTCCCAACACATACGATTTCCCTTTATTATCATGTGATGTGAAATTCCACACTTAGATGGTATGACAACTAAACCATCTCCATGACAACTGAGCACTTTGAAATATGTGGAGATTTGGTTGAAAGCTTCAGTAAGAAGTTCAACATTGTTTTTGTCTAAATGTACAGGTTTGTTTTCACTGGTTATGTTTCAAAAGTGCACTCACAAATGAATACTGGTGCAGTTTTTTATAAAGCTCTAACCCTAAAATTGCACTTCACTGCCACATCTTGCTTTCTTTCTTTTACAAGAATGAATTGCTGTCAAATGAGCTAAATCATAAATCATGGGCACAATTGTCATCCAGTGTGTTTTTTAGTTAACCCAAGTAACAAATTCACTCTGGCCCATATAAGGCTGTGAGATTTGTTTACTGGTAGGTTTTGAGTCTGACATAAGCCTGGAAACTGCAAAAATCCAATTGAATATATTCCTGTACCAATAAAATTTACCATAACACTGATTTTTTTCCGCATCATTCTTCTATTTCAGGATTTTGTCAATGCATCAAGCAACATGTTGAACAAGTCCTGGGAAGGGGTCAACGAAACTGTTCTTCAGAAACTGTCATCAGATTACCTTGTGTCTATGGAAGATCTGGTAAAGAATATCAAGATTAACCAGAGCAGCGATTTGAACAGTCCAAATGTAGAACTTAAATTTTGCTTAAATGCCTGTCCTGAGCCCGTGTTTGATATTGGCGTGAATCTGACAAATGGCACCGGACGAATAAGAACTGTTGCTGTGAAAGGTCTAACGAACAAATTAAAAGACATGGCCAACAAAAATTCTACCAACCTCTTATTATCAGTCACAAAAGAAAACAACAGTGATTCGGATTTACAAATTAGTCTAAGCTTTCCCACTATGGAGGGAAAGGAACCTTCATGCGTCTTCTGGAACACCACAACGAATGAGTGGTCGGATAATGGGTGCATTGTCAAAAGTACTGATGAAAACTACACACTCTGCCAGTGTAACCACTTGACTGCATTCTCTATCCTCATGGGCAAGGATGCCCCAGATGACCCCGTCCTAACTATGATTACAAATGTTGGCCTGGGTGTGTCTATCTGCTCCTTGCTGATTTTCCTCATCGTTGAATCTCTGGTTTGGTCAGCTGTGGTCAAGACAAATCTTTCACATTTCCGACACACGGCCATGGTTAACATTGCCGTTTTCCTCTTGCTCGCTAACTGCAGTTTCTTGGTCACGGCTCTTGTAGAGGAAAAGGAACCCTGGTGTCTAATTATAACGGCATGCAAACACCTCTTTTACTTGGCCATGTTCTGCTGGATGCTGTGCTTGAGTGTCATGCTCGTCCACCAGCTCATCTTTGTCTTCAGCCCATTGAGGAAGCGAGTCTTCATGTTCCTGTCCAGCATTATAGGCTATGTTTGCCCACTCCTTATTGTTGGATCCAGCTATGTGTATTACAAATACACCAAGGATGACTACCATGATAAGAAAACCTGTTGGCTAGTTTTTAAAGGACTCTTGGAGGGATCCTTGCATGCTTTCGTCCTCCCCGTGGGAACTATTATTTTGACAAACCTCTTTTCCATGGTGGTTGTCATTCTTACGCTGTTGAAGTCCTCGGTCCCTGATGGCAGCAAGACAGATGACAAGGAGACAGCTAAAAGTATCCTTAAAGTGGTGATCTTTCTGACCCCTGTCTTTGGAGTAACATGGGTCATTGGCTTCTGCTTGCAGATGTTAGATCAAAAGAGTCCCCTGTATAACATTGCTAGCTACAGTTTCACCATCATCAATTCCTTCCAGGTAACTTGAAAGCAACCCACACACCAAATAGAATTGACATTAGGGATGCACAATCCAACTTTTTCTTTACCAATACTAATTCCAGATCCAGCATCTCCCAATTCTCCATTTGATACCATTGCTTACTTTTTTTTACCAAATTTAAAATCTGTAAACCTCACTGCCTTGATTTCATTTGAATTATTTGGTATTTATGGTAAAATGTGGCCGCGTGTTAATGAATGTAATTTATACAACAAATTGCTAGTGTCAATGAAACTTTATTTAATGTAAATTGGTCATGGTATAGTCAATAGCCAAAGGGCTAATTAAGGTAAGTATTGGCTCAGCGCCTATCTGTTGGATATTGTACTGTTCACATCACTAATGGCTAGTCAACTAACACTTAAAGGAAAGATCATGGTCTAATAGATATGATGAAAAATGTATTGTCTTTTTTTTTTTTTTTTTTTTTACAAAGCATCTGTTTAAAAACACAGTTTGAAACCTGTTACCTTTGCTGTTTTGCAGGGCTTTTTCATTTTGATAATGGGATGTATTGCAGAGAAGAAGGTAGGTTTGTCATTTTGTCAATAAGCAGATATTCAGCCTCACACTGTGGTGGCCAATACATTGTTTTAAACTTGCCTTTTAATAAGTAGAATTATTTTGGTGAATTTTTGTAACTGAAATTGTATAACAATGAAAATCCAGCAGAACCACAACACTGCACAGATCCCTTGGTGGTCAAATTCTTACCTGTGCAAAGGAAGGCATGTGATGTCCGGTGGACTGCACTAGGGCCCCAAATTGTTGCCCAGTAATTATGTTGTTTAGTATTTTCCATCTGACTTATATATAAACGTTACATTCATGTTTTTATTAACAGGTTCGAGACGAAGTGTTAAAGCTCTTAACGGTAAGTTTACAAATTATTTCTATTTAGAATTAAATGATGAAATTAAGAAAACATATATTCTAACTCTGTTTGCTTCTATCCTCAGGAAAAATCTAAAGGACATATGCAGAGTATAAAGAAGTCGACTTCAACAACATACACAAAAGACAAATGAAAACTCAGGTCAGTTTTATATTAGGTTATTAATAGTTTCCTGTTTACTTGTGTCCATACATTTTCTATTGTTCAAGATACACGCATTAAAGAAAGTAGAGTAACAATCTCAAAACTCTAACGCAAATCTTAAAAGATGACTGCTTCTAATCTGTAACGGGTGTCATTGTTATTTGTCAGGTTGTTTTATATAAAGAATATCTCATGCTTAAATCTGTTTTGTTATCTTACTTAACATAGTTGGACTGTGAAGGTCATACTAGAAACAATGTTCACACTTAAACAATCGTCTGCAGTCATGTTAGCATCTCTGTGAGGCTTTGCTAAATGCTAACGTCAGCATGCTAACATGAAATGTAAAACATGTTCACCATCTAGGTAACATTTCCAAGTTAGCACTAAACACAAAGTACAGCTGAGGCTGATGGGAAGGATTTGGTCATAAACCAAAATATTAGACAAATTGAAATTTTGACCTGATGGGCTGGTATGTGCTATAATAAAAGTCAGAGGATCACTAAATGCATAGTTAAGGGATCACCTATGTTATTACAATTAATCATTATGGTAAATATATGCACTACATTTAATGGCAATCCTTCCGATAGACATTTCATTGAAAAAAACATAACAACCCAACTTAAGTGCTTTGAGTTGGTCGAAGGTCTACAAAAGCGCTATATAAGTACAGTCCATTTTCCATTTACTATAATATTGGCACTAGATAAAAAGGCAGAGGACCTTCAGAGTTATTAGGCACCATCATCTAAGACCCATGAATATCTATACTAGATTAAGTGCCAATACATCCAGTAGATTTTTAGATGTTTCAATTAATATGTAAAAACTTTCACCTGATAATGGTGCAAGATGGTCACCAAAGTGGCTAAAAATCGATATCAGTATTTATTCACTGTGTTAACCCTTAAAAATCTATAAATGTTTTAAGCATAATTTCATGATGAATGAATGACGGCACATTATTTTATGTATTTTGAAAGATTAGAAGCAGAAACATTCATGATTCAAACGTTCCCTTATTTTGTGTGAAACATTTTGGACACTTCCAACCGTAAAATAGTGAGTTAAAACTTGTATTGTTTGTTGTTTGTGTGTGAATCCAGTCTGTCTGTCATCTCTCCATTTCAGACAATGAAGACCGACCAAATATGAAAGAAACAACAACTCACACGTGCGATATATTGCTCTATTTACAGCCATATTTTAGAGTTTGCTTTGTATCACTCTGTAGTTCCTGGGTAATTCCAATAGTGTAGAAAACTAGGTTATTGTTAACTGAAAGCTGTAAATAAAACACAGCACTGATTGTTTGATGATATTTATTGATTTGATTGAAAACCATTAGTAGTAGTATTGGCACTGACTGTGAAAACAGGGTTGAAAATCAATACTGAACTGTCACTGTATAGCTTTAAGGAACAGCTTTAATTAATACCAGCTTATTTTGATTCTGGATTGTATTTGCTGATTGTATATGGAACAAAATAAGGTTGTTTTTTAAATGTCTGGCTTGGTTTGATCCTTTCATTTTAATGAAAAGTTTGTAAATTTGCACTGTTTGACATAAACCATAACCTGTACTATACTATGTGTGTATAACATGCTATATGTATCTCAAAAATATGTAATGCAATTAAAAAACAAGGAATGTAATTAATTTTATTTCAATGCAAACATATATTTTATAAGAATGTATTGAGCAGACTACATACTGTATGATCACTTTTATCTTACAAATAAATTAAACTTAAGACACAAACGTATGATGCTATCCTGCAGAATGACGCCAGTTTAGACATTTCCCTCATTTAGGTTTTGATCCTAGCTTTCCTTCTGTTTCAGACTCACCACTGCTACTATTTCATGATAAAAAACATTCATTTTATAAGTGACCCCTGTATTATTAACTTATATTTTAGGGGTTGGAGGGGTAGATTTGAGAAGTCTTAACTCTGATGGATGAATGCAGAGGACACGTTAGTCCTGTGGGAGGTGATTCACTTATTTCTCCTGATGACAGTGAAGATGGCCAGTGTCAGAACAACGGTACCCACCGCACCGCCAATCAAAGCTCCCAGTATGCCTTGGTCTATTTTCATATTCTCACACGTCTTACCGGTGTAGTAGGTGCTCTGGCTTGATGCACACCTGAAAAGCAGGAGAAAGAAATATTAATTGCTTTGAATTTAAAAGTCCTACGTACGCTCCCTCATGTATTTTCTGAGTCCTGTGTCACCTGATTGGCAAGATAAAGTTACGCCAAAAGGGCCACTGTTTTTTAAGATCGTAAAACCTACTCTATTGTAGCAACAGAGAAGCAGATCATGAAAGGATTGCTTCTCTGTTGTGGATTTTCTAAAACCAGGAAGCAAGACTAGAGCTTCATCGGAAATTGAAATATTATGCACTACATACTCAATATGTGTACTACTGTGTGAATAAACATAAACAGTCACTTCCTGACAGCTTCATTGCTGGTTGGAGACAGGTAACCATGGTAACCTGTGTCAACTATAAAGTCTGAACTAAATTTAAAAAAAACTATATTACCAAGAAGAGAAGCAGGGTGGTTAACAACACACTTTTCTGTGGTATGTCAACTTACACGGACCTTAAGACTAATGTTAGAACCGCCCACCTCATTAACATATGGAGACAGAAATACAGCTCTCCCCTTTGATCCTTCTCTCGAGGTAAGAAACTGTCTTCTTAATTAAGCTCCGCTAGCTTTACATTAGCTGCTCACAGAAGGCCTATTCTGAAATGTAGACTTTATTTCATCTCAATGTATTTGAATCAGTGAAAACATATAAAATAAAAAAAAGTATAATAAAATCTACTCTCTTAATGATAAGATTTACTTAATCATTTCATAACAGTGATGTTCCTGTCTGGGAAAAATTAAGTAGACTTTACTTAATTAGTTTAAATAAATATTATTTATACTTAAATATGATGAACATTTACTTAATATTTTCAGGGATGTTAAGTTGAGAATAAAGTACATTACACTTGATACTGACTAGTAAGATGAACTTACAGTAATACTTGAAACCAGAATATGATCAGGGTGACTTTTGAACACTGGAAATAAATCGTGTACTCTTCCCGGCAGTAGCCCTGTGGCACTCAAAATTTCCCTGGAATTTTCTAGTTCCTTATTGTTATTTACTTATTATAGTTATCTATTTCTATGTGCACTGGTTTTGGAAAATTGTTGATAAGGACTAACATAAATCACTATTACTACCACTAATGTTTGCAGCAGTCATACAATGCAATAAAGTTAAACTCCGCCCCTGGGAAAGTGTATACCCTAAATTGTTAAACTATTTCTTTAAACTCATATAAGCACAAACTGACTCTGAATGTAAATTCATATATTTTGGAAAAGACGGTTCGCTGAAACATCCCCAAATCTCAAAAAAGGAAATTCCCACATTTCAAAATATAAAAACACATTTATTAAGGCAAATACACATCCTCCACAAATACATACCTGCATGAGGGTTCCCCTTCGCTCTCAACACATACGCCTCCATTCAAACAAGGGTTGGGATAACAGGGGTTGGCAGCACGCGGTTCTCTGTGTTTTATTTCCTCCTCCATGATTGGCTTCTCATCTGTGATGTCGTTACTTGGGGCGGCCGGTTTGACAGGCACCTCTGTCTTGATCAGGTGGGTCAAATCTAACGAAATTAAATCAATAGTTGAATAAAAATATCAGCTAATGCTACATGGAAAGAAACATATACGTAAGCTCAGACAAGATATGTGAGATGAATTATATTAAATGAATTGGTTGCTTGCAGAATTTATGGAACAGTAAAATAAATGTCAAAAATTGTAGCTTAAAAACGTCCTTCCAGCTTTTTTTTTTTTTTAGCAGATTATTTCTTCTTATATCTTCCTGGGAACCAAGGAAAAAGTGTCTTCCAATTTCTGTTTTTTGTGATTTTCTACCTATGTATTACTTCAAAAAATATCTCATAAATTTAGACTTTTTAAAATGCATTTTAATTTTTAATTTCATAGGACCATTTTAGTGTGAAAAGAAAACATTTAGAAGATTTAAAAAAAAAAATCAGAAAATCAGGCTGTGTAGTATTATATATATATATTAATCCAAGAATATTTAATTTGATTAAGAAATGTTATCATTCTGGATTGTTTCACTAGCTTGTTTTTTGCAAGTACATCTTCTACTGAAACTGAACGCATTGCCAAATCTCAGAAAACTTTGTTGTCAATTTATAGAGAACATTTATGAATTGGGCTCCAGTTTGTATGGTTATAGGGTCATTTTGACACCCAGGAAGCTCATGTAGCATATGTGTGAATCTATTATCATGGTGTAAAAAAAACATGAATAAATGAAAGCATTTATGGAACAGTAAAATAAATGTTGGAAATTTTAGCTTAAAATTTTACTTTTTTTTTGTAGATTATATATATCACCAGTCACCACATAATGTGATATAGGGCTAGCCACATAAGAGCTGATATTTCTCACCATTGAAGTCAGCAATAATGATGAGGTCATTGTTCTTTAGGAAGCTCCTCCTGTGCAGATGCTTGTGAGAAATGAACGTGCCCCAGCCATAGTCTTGATTGCGGTAGCAGTTGCAGCTGGGATCCCACGAAGCTCCTGAAGCTGCTGTTGGTTTGTTCCAGCGGTCGTGAGAATCTGAGGGGCAATCGCGTTAAAAAGCAACACGTTATACATTTTTCATCATTCAGTGCAATAGATACATTTGAAACCTTGAAGGAGCTGTGATAGTGACAGTGATAGAAGTTGTGATATTGATACTTAATTCCATATATTTGTGGTTAAAACAGGATGTCAGGGTAGGAGATAAGGTAAAGATGGATTGTTTCAAATTAACAAGTTTAATTAGAACAAACAGCATTTTGTATTAATGGTGCATCAATTACAGTACGTAGGTGTGATGACAACCCTAACCCTAACCCTCTGAAATCCTAACTGTATAAAAATCACCAAAAAATCACAAAAAGTGTGATATTGGCAGTCGTAAATATTTTATTATGGCAGGTCTGAGGATTAATTATCACTTTAAATGTCAAATTAAGTTAGGACTTAAAAGGTCCTGATTATTGATTTGGCAATACTTATGTTGATTACAAGTATGTTTGAAATGACACATGATTTAAACGTGTCCCTTGAACTGTCTGGGTTACTGAAAGAACGGTTGACAGAATGAGTTGTTAATTATCTAGAGCGACCAGGACAATGTATCTTGAATACATTCCTTTAAATGTTTTTTTTTTTAATGCTGTGAAAACCACAAGAAAAATATAATTCACCTCCATTGAATTGGGGTGGAGTATAAATCTCAAAACCTGTGCAAACCTGAGCATGGTTACACACCACTAGCTGTAGTTTAGGTGGCAGCAGCCGTGACCTACCTGTGGTGAAGCTTCTTGTGGAAGACATCCTCAGTTTCACATCGGGGTCTTGGTCCATGGCAACAATGGTTAACTGCCTATTTTTGGCAGGCCACTCCATCACTGCATCATTTTCCCCACTGCAGAGGTGCATGGTCATACCAACATAGTCTGTGTAGGTATTGTCTCTCCCACTTGGGTAAACACTGATACCAAATGCGTAGCCGTCTGAGTTGTAGAAGCACTTGCTTTTAACCGGAGTGCCAACAGGGGTTTCGTCAAGGAGGCTACTAAAGTTTGAGATTTGCCAAACAGCACTGGGGCAAACGGTCTCGGTAAGAGCGATGTCATCGATTAAGATGGCGCCCGAGGAGCTGGGTGATCCCCTGATGCCTTGGAAGAAATAGCGGAACTTCTTTGTCTCCTTAAGTGACACATGGGCAATTTTCCAGGCATCATCTCCATCACCTGAGAGACAAAAAGCAAGTAATTTAATGACCATTGTTAAATAATTTATAGATTAAACTAGAAAATTCAAGTGTATACTCAATTGTCGCATGAGTGACACAATAATATACCTGTGAAGCTGTGGATCTTCTTGACACTGGTAATATTTCCTGTCCCATCATCAGCCCTGGTCCATATCACAAGCGTGTCCCCAGCTGCTCCAGTCATTTTGTAGAAAAACTGCAAGCACTGTTCGCCTCTCTTGGGGTAGAGGATACGTGACTCCAGCATGGCGCTGTTTCCAACTGCGCCGGAAGAAGTGTCAAACTTCATGAAGTAGCCAGAATCTGAAAAGACAAATGGTGACCCGTACGTATTTTGTTAATAGGCCTATTTTCACAGAGGATATTTTCACATTTCAGAGCAGAAAAAGCAGAGTGATAAAACATTAAATTCAGCTGCCTTTTTTTCAGTGTCATATATTTTGCATGCTGACTCACCGTCATGGCTTACAGGGACACAAAAATTACCAAATGGCACATATGTTCTTACACAATGCTAAATAAGGTTTAGATATATATCTAATAAAAATAAAATGTTCATATCAGTCTGTCATGTACAGTATATGATTAATAACTTTATTTATATAGCACCTTTCAAAACAAAGTTACAGAGTGCTTTACAGTAAAAAACAGATAATGCAAGTAAAATATCCAAAGTAAAAACAAAATATACAATAAATTAATAACACAACAAATATCAACAGTTAAGAAAAAGCCATACAATAAAAGTGAGTCTTAGGATGAGATTTAAAAAGATAACACTGAGTAATTATCTGTCATATGAGCGTGAGACATATATTATAGGTGTTTTACATCCAGGAGGCTGCTGTTTCAAATTCTTGTTCCATTACATTGGTCACTGAGATAAATAAAAAAAGGTATTTTGTTTGCAAATTGTAATGAAATAAAAACTACAAAAATAAAAATTCCAATAACCTTTATATGGGGCTAGACTGATACCTTTTTTAAATCAAATTGCATTAGATTACAAGATGTTTTCTTATAGGATTTAGCTGAGATCTATGTTTGATATACCATTGCATATGATATTAAAAAAATGTTCTCCGTACCTCTGCAACGCCCTTCCAGGGTGTGATCTGTATCGACTGGACTGCTCAGTGTCTGGACCCAGTCGGCATTGTCCTCCTCATTCTGGATCATTCCACAGATGTTGATCAGCTCAAAGGAGCATTGGTCCAGAAGAGTTTGAGTGTTGGCTGTGACAGAGCAGTTATCAACAGTGAGTCGACAAAGTTTAAAAGCTTAAGTGTGTCCGAAATCACTGAAAAGCCCAATCTGAGTGTATGTGAACTGCTTCAAGTCGTCTCATCACACTGGGCTCCTACCTAATATAAATCATGCTTGTAGCTACGACCCCAAAACTCAGATTTGAGGTGAGCACAGAGAAACACAGTAGATGTTAGAGGAGACACTCACCACAGTCGTACATGCGGTTCAGTCTGGTGATGTCGACCTCGCTGAAGTCGAACCGCTGGCCGATGACCTCATTAAAATACGGTATGCTGGTGGTGATTGTGGGGATGCTTTCGTTCTTGTTAAAGGACAGTGGTCTGTAGTGCATGATGGACTCGTAATCGTACGCCGTGTTCAGATCAGTGATGAAGTCGTCCTCATACTTATTGAAATTGTGCTCCTTCCCTGTGAGGATAGATTAACATTGTCACTGATATGTGTGAAACAGTACAACCACACAACATGTAGAAGCTGTAAAACCTTTGCTTTTACATGTCAATTTTGTATTGTCAGTTGTTTGTATTTGTGTACTTTCATTACAAATTACGTTAATGTCTTTTTGGAAAAACCAACTTAGCGAAGCATGATTAAAGGACACAGTCTGATACATTGCAAATAAAACCAGGGCTTTAACTAGCATGAGTGACATAGAGGTTTAATGATGATGAAGAAGTATTTACACTCTACAATTTCATGTTAGAGGTTTTAAGATCAACCCCATTGTCTGAACATGCTTCAACATCCTTCAGCTATCAGGTTGCTAAATACTGACTGTAGTCATTTTAAATAGGTGCCTTCAATATGAATGTTCTTAAATCACGGCCTTATTTATTGATCTATTTATTTTTAACCAAAACAGTCGGTTGTATTGTGTTTCTGCGATGTATCTTATAATGTTTTTATTTATTTATTTATGCTACGAATGTCAGTTTTACTTGCCTGACCCTTGTGTGAGTCAGTATGCGTGGGCCGCACAAGGTGTCAGTGTGCACTGTCCTTATCTGTTGTCTCTGGCACAGCCCAAGATAATAAAAAAAAAATCAGATTATGGCTGTGTAGTGATAATAATTCAAAAATACATTTAATTTGATTAAGAAATGTGATCATCCTGTACATTTTCGACTGAAACTGAACGCATTGCCAAATCTCAGTGTGTGTTTTTTTGTTTTGTGTAAGGTCTGGTAGATTGTGGAACTGAATTGCCCTCTGGGATAAATAAGTAATCTGAAACTGAATCTGAATACCTGATAACTTTTCATCAGTGTTCACCAGCTAAATTTTAACATCAGCATATTAGCGCCGCTGCGCCTAAATACAACCAAACAGAGATTTGAAGAAACTTGACTGTTTGACTAAATAAATAGACTAATAAATCTCATTTATTTATGATGACTGAATTTGCTGATGATGTAAACTGTGGATGCACTGTGCAGATAAGGTTGAAAGCGCCACAACAGCAAATTGAGTGAACCTTGTAGTGAGTTAATCTTTGTCAAAATGTTTCCGAGGTAAAGATTGAACTTTAAGTCTCAATCGTAAGCCATCATGTTCCTTAATCCTTAAAGTGCTTAGAAAACAAGGTGAATGTGAACATGGAAGACTGTGCAGCACAACAGAAATGTCCCGAACACCTACCATGAAGTTGTCAACTTTATTTTAGGGTTCAATCAATAAATAAAACGTGAAATCTGTGATTATTTCAAATACTAATAAAGGTCACAGGGTTTGGTTGTTGGCTGTCAAAATTCAGGGAATTTAGACTCATGTTGACGTCAGTGTTTCTAAAATTTCAGCTACAGCTCTGAATAAAAATTATGAATTAATTGCGACCTACCTTCTTCAATCTGGTCCCACCAGATCTTGACATAGTCATCTCTATCGGAACGAGACTGTTCGTGGTAAAAGCCCAGAGCGTGCAGGAGCTCGTGCTCCACAACGGCTTTGGTGTCACACCCGGCTCCAATGGACAAATTCTGGCCTACTCTATCATCTCCCACATATGACCAGCATCTAGATTAATTCAATGGAAAAATCTAAACACATCAGCATTTCCTAATCCTTGGTTCATAATGTCTCAAGTTAAAGGATATAACAGCATGACCCATAAAGTTGCGCAACCGTTGAGATGATTTCTGAGACTACAACTCACCCAGAAAGCTTAGTGAAGGAGATGTAGCTGGCCTCTCCCTCATAGGGCTTGAAGTCCACACAGGATCTCAGACGGTACTCCTCAAAAGCCTGGAGGATCACACCTTTTGCATTCAGATCTAAAATAATAGAAATCAATAAAAAAAAAATCAGTGCACGTTTTACATACTCATCAAATGTATTCATTACTAGAAAGTACTTCCATTGTGCACAGCGTACCTAATTAATCTGTTAGGATGTATGCTATAGGAAACTTCCATCTTCTTGTTTCATCGACGATTGCATTTCTGCTGGGCTACAAGACACAATGAAAGCATTGAGAATGTGCTTTTATGTCTTTGAAAACACACAAACGCTACACAGATTCTCAATATACTTACATTACCGGCGATGTCTCCCTCAAACAGGTCATCTAAATCTAAGATTTTAAAATGTCATGTTTAGTATATATGAATATCAGTCAACAAAGCTTATGATCACAGTACACAAGACTTGGCTTAACAAATGTACCTTTATTGATCTCAAGTATGTCGTCTCTCAGTTCGCCTTCATCCGCATCATCACCTGGAAGATATATTTATTGTTAAAAGCCACAAAAAAAAGTAACATAATGAATGTAAGAGCTTGTATTATGTGTGCATGTGATCAATAAAGTTAACAGGAACCAACCGGTACGTGTCGGCACAGCTTGCACCTATAGCACACAAATAGAGACAGCTCTCAGTTCACACAGTCCGCTGCAAGATTATTTCAATTCACTTTAAAATACCTTAAAAAACTCTTTACCTTCAAAATCACTAAAACTCCAATCAGTGCAGCAATCTTCATCAAACCGTCTCTGGAGCCCATCGTGTTATCCAGACTGAAATGTGTTATTGATGTCAGTGTAAACATGCCCATAAAGGCAGCAGCTGAAAGGGAACTTTGATCGCTGTTATAATGTTTAATGAGTAACAAGCATTTCACACGTGTCTTCAGTGTTACTCTAAAGACATTTGGTCAGGTGTACAGGCGCACATATGTAATGAAAGCCATAAACTGTTGACCCTGGAGGATTTAACAACAGATCTATATGAGCTGATCTCAAATCTAATAAAATAGGCAATTATATATTGATTATAAGTTTGACCTCTGATCTCCCTGTTGCTGAGGATACCTGTTTTTTTTTATACTAAGTCATGTAAGGTACCTCTTCACAATGCAATCTAGTCCGTGAGCCAGGGCCTCAAAATATGGAAACCGTTACCGAAAAAGTGGCAAAGGCTACCATACCTTTTCTGAAAGCCTGGAATCTCAGCTTTTCAATGATATATGATGGCCATCTGACAAGAGTAGCTGTTTTGAGTTATCACACATAATGTAAACTAAGGTTGAGAAAAATAATGCGTATAAATCAAGCAGAACACTGACAGCTGAAAATCTATATTGGACATATTGGAATATTTTATTTTGTTATGTTTGGTATCATTTTAAAGGGGAGACTCTGGGCTTTCATTTAAATCCTTTTGTGAACATTTTGGATAAGTACAGCCAACCCTGGAGCTCTTCAAACTTTTAATCACACACATTTTCCTGCCATTTCCGCCTAAGTCATCTTTTGTCTTTTAATCCTGTGGCACCAGGGAGCATCAGAGAAACAAAATCCAAACACTGAAATACTGGCATGACCCTAAAGATTCAGAAAATGTATCATTTACCCATATTATCTGATTTGGAGGGGGTGATTTTCAGTGTTATATCAGACATGGCGTTTTCAAAGACAGAAACATGTAGTGTACTATTACCCCTATGCTAATTTGTTTGAAGTCTGAGGTAAATATTTTTTAGAGAAAGTTGTTATTCAGCATTTTAAGCATTTTTAGATAGTTCAAAAGGTCCTTAATACATATCCACCAAATATAATTTATATCAGGTCCCCAATTTCATGGAATTTACATTAAAAAATGAATGCCTTGTTCTCGGGCGACTCTGGTAAATAAGAAAACTTTTATACATAACCACAAAACTTTCCCAGTTTATCACATAAATTAAGACAAGTATTGCTTGTATAGCAGGTTTTCTCAAAAGTAATGGCTAAATATACAAATGAGGCTTCATTTACTAAAATAGGCGCTAATTTGGAGAAATGTTCAAACTTGACATGTATATATTGGATGAGGTCACCTTAAAAGTTATCATTGCGGTTTAAGCAGTTTAAACATATAATAATAGCCAGTCAGAAATAAAATGTATAAATAATGAGCTTGTAATGTATAAATAAAAACAAAAAGTGAATAAAAACAGAATGCAACGATGGCAGAAAATGTTTTCGATTATTTTTTTTGGAACATCCCATAGGGTCAATGGTATTGCAGTGCAGCCTCGGATGTTCGGTCCTGAACTGCCTAGACCAGCTTGTGATGTGCCCAACAGCACTGTCTCTGTATCATTGCCAGCTCTGCCAGTGTATGCTGTGGGAACTAGGTGTGGTCCTCCAACTAGATCCTATGTTGAGGTCAAGACAGATATCTGTGCTGATGCTTTGAAGAAGAACTTCTTATGGTTGGTATGCAGACTGCACTCTGCCACAAATCAAAGTGTCCCTAGCTGGACAGGTTACAACATCTTAGCAGCAAACTCTGTTAATGTTATTCCCAGTGTTGTCAGCTATCTGCCAACCATCAATGCCCCGGCCACCCAGATGGCAACTGTTCATGAGATTCTCCTTCAAAGTAAAAACATCATGACTTCCTTACACATCAGCAACATGTCAGTTGCCTTTGATCAGGCTCTCTACTGTAAAGTTATAGAAATTCTGTGGGCACATAGAGACAGGTTTCCTGACATTGTGCCAAGACTTGGAGTCTTTCACACTATCTGTATGTTATTGGGTGTGATTGGGAAGCGCTTCCAGGCTGCAGGCCTAAGGGACATATGCATTGAATCTGGAGCTGTGGCTGAGGGATCTGTCAGTGGTGTTTTGGATGGCCATAAGTACAATAGATCTCTGAGATTCCACAAAATCATGTATGAAGCCCTCCTGAGGCTAGTCTGGAATCAGTTTCCCCAGTGGCTCACAGAGAACCATCCTGATGCCCACGATCTCCGATCTCTAGATATCCGGCCCCTAGTCTTGAGTGTCTTTTCTGAGGGTATATCATCAACCACTGTAGAAGAATCACTTGACCGTACAGTTTTCAGAAAGGTCCATCAGTACTTCTGTGAATTCATGCAGCATCTCAGGTCTCAGCAAGGTCCACTGGCCCGCTTCTGGATGTCATATTTTGACATGGTGGAGGTTGTACTAAACCTTGTGAGGGCATCACGTGAAGGAAACTGGGCATTGCACATGGCTAGCATTCGATCAATCATCCCCTGGACCTTTGCCTATGATAATCTGAATTATGCAAGGTCACTCACTGCTTACTACTCAGAGATGAGCAGCATTGAACATGAGAAACCAGGTCTGTACATGTTTCTCTGTGAAGGTGGCTTTTCGGCCCAGCTGAGTGCAACAAACACATTTGCAGGGTTCCGATTGACCAGACCCTAGAGGAAACTGTCAATCGGGACACTCAGACAGCTGGAGGCACAAAAGGGTTCAGCTTGAACCCAGCAGCTGTCTCAAGATATTACCTTACTGCTGAGTACAAAAGCACTTACCTGTCTATATTGAAAAGCTCCCTGGGACCCCAACAAAGTGACTGTTCTCACAAGGACCTTGGGCAAAGCAGAATTGCCAAAGATGAAGAACACATTACAAGCACTGTGGATCTGTTGGATTCTAGTTGGATAAATCCATTTGCAGGTGGTGAGTCCCTTGTTTCTCTGTCTACTGGAAGTACAGCACCAGCAGATGTTGCTGAAGACCTTCTGAAAGCACACACCATTGGCGAGAATGCCTACAGAACCTTCTCTGCTGAGCGTGTTGAGAGTAATCTTCCTGCAAAGCAGTTCCATGCACCACTCTCCAAGAAGAAACTGAAAACATTCTCCTCAATGCAGGGAAAAGCAAAGATATGCAAAACTGGGAATAAAGAAGTTATCCTCAAAGCTGATAATCGAATATTTGCCCACATGGTACTGATTGCACAGAGTAGACAGCTCAACCTGAAGGAAGTGTTATCTCATCCCCTTGGACCACTTCCGTGGGCTCTTGCTTGTGAGGAAGACTTGCAAATCCTCACTTGCCAAGCAACTGCTCAAGTTCCCATGTGTTGCTGAATCATTGCCATTAAATTCAAGCTGCGTAATAGATGGCATGGCACTTGTTCAGAAGCTGAACGGTGATGGCAAGACATTTGCTGATATTGCAGACTATGTCTTGTCCACTGTGCTAGCTGAAGCAAGTCACAGCACCCGTGTTGACATTGTTTTTGATGTATATAATGAGGCTTCTATCAAACACATGGAGAGAGTGGCCAGAGGTGCAGACTCAGGCACAGAGGTCAGACAGATCACTGCAGGGCACAGAGTTCAGCAATGGAAGAAGTTCCTACAAAGCAACAACAACAAAACAAATCTTGCTACCTTCTTGCTCAAAGAGTGGGGCAAAGAACAGTCTAGAACAAGAATCTGTGAAAAGGTTCTGTACACTACAACCAAAGATCAGTGTTACAAGCTGACCCAACAGGGAGTGCACAAGGTAGCAGACCTGTCGTCCACTCAGGAAGAGGCTGACACCCGTATGCTACTCCATGCTTGCCATGCTTCAAGGACTGGTCACAAATCTGTCATCCTTGTGTCTGATGACACTGATGTCTTGGTGATAAGCCTGGCTACCAGTGATGCACTCACATGTGACCTGTTCCTGAAGTCAGGGACAAAGAATCGCACTAGTTACGTAAACATCTCACAACTCGCTCGTGGTCTGGGTTCACAGTTGTGTCAGGCTTTGCCTGGTTTACACGCATACACAGGCTGCGACACTGTAAGTGCATTTGCAGGTCGTGGTAAAGTGTCAGCCCTAAAACTTCTTCAGAAGAATGAAAACTTCTGTTCAGAAGGTTGGGGCAGACTCGACAATGACACCTTAGTTGTATGCAGTCTTACAGGAGTTCACATGTCAAATGTACAGCTCCAAGTCCAGAATCACCAACATCAATGAAATGAGGTATGCACTTTTTTGTGCAAAGAAAGGTGTAGAATCCTGGCAGTTACCTCCATGCTCAGATTCTCTCAGGAAGCACTGTCTCAGAGCTAACTATCAAGGTGCTATCTGGAGAAGATGCCTCGAGAACAACCCTGAAGTTCCTTCCCCAGTTGAGCATGGGTGGTCTAGAGTGGACCAAGATGGTGACTTGCAGCTCTCCATAGACTGGTTCAATGTCTCCATTGGTCCACAAGCAGTACTTGAGTTTCTGTCCTGCTCATGCAAGAGGGACTGTGTCACTCCATCATGTCAGTGTGTTGCCAAAAACTTGCCCTGCACTGACCTATGCCATGCAAGACAGTGCAAAAACCAGAAGGATGACTTTGCTGATGAGAAACAATCCTATTCCTCTGATGAGGATTCCGAAGAGGAGTTTGATTAGTGTCGTGGCCTTGAATGATGCAATCTGTACGAAAATGTCATAAAATGTCATTGACCATGCCTAAAAGTCATGACCTTGACCTTTTACAGTAATGGCAATGTCATAATTGGGTTTACCACACCTTAAAACATAGGAATCCATGTCTCATTTGTTATTTGTTATACCGTTTTTTAGATTTTCAGCTATGTCAGTGTTCTGCTTAATTTATAGGCATTATTTTCTCAAACGCCATGTCTGATATAACACTGAAAATCACCCCCTCCAAATCAGATAATATGGGTAAATGATACATTTTCTGAATCTTTAGGGTCATGCCAGTATTTCAGTGTTTGGATTTTGTTTCTCTGATGCTCCCTGGTGCCACAGGATTAAAAGACAAAAGATGACTTAGGCGGAAATGGCAGGAAAATGTGTGTGATTAAAAGTTTGAAGAGCTCCAGGGTTGGCTGTACTTATCCAAAATGTTCACAAAAGGATTTAAATGAAAGCCCAGAGTCTCCCCTTTAAAATGATACCAAACATAACAAAATAAAATATTCCAATATGTCCAATATAGATTTTCAGCTGTCAGTGTTCTGCTTGATTTATACGCATTATTTTTCTCAACCTTAGTTTACATTATGTGTGATAACTCAAAACAGCTACTCTTGTCAGATGGCCATCATACATCATTGAAAAGCTGAGATTCCAGGCTTTCAGAAAAGGTATGGTAGCCTTTGCCACTTTTTCGGTAACGACCAACCCCTCTGGCTCACGGACTAATCTTGCAGGCAGGAAAACACAAGGGTCTGCTGATAAGTGTCGAAACTGTATCCTGTTTCTGTTAACTATATTAAGACATACAAAAATACTCATACTCAATAATGTGTAATCACCACTTTAAAATCGTTAAAATAACATGCACTCCTTCTCCTTCATTTAAAACCCCAGATTCTATGAATATGCAAATATATTTAGGCTCAAAAGTTGAACTGCTGAACTACTTCACTGTGAAGTCCATTCTCAACGTTTGTACACCTGAAGGATTCAAGTTTCCACATTACATTTGTGCAAGCTGAATACTTGACCATGATTAGCTCCAATCTAGTTGAGATGGCACAAATCCCACCCTTAAAAATCATATTGTCAACTAGCACAGAGAAACCTTCAGCAGATGAATGTGAAAACAAACTCTGCAAATACACCATTCTGCACAGTGAAGCTCAAACAACTGTAGGGAGGGACTCATTTTTTAGTGGAGGGTGGACTTTAAGTGCTAGTTAAGCATAAAGAAGCATTATGTGAGATTTATTGATACTGGATTCCAAGTGTTCTCTACACTGCTTGGCAAGAGAGTGAAGCTGTAAACACAGAGCAGAACACAGGATAATTAATATGCTGCTGATAGGCACCTGTAATACCTGATAAGGATCCAAATTATGTTGTCCTTATCTTATAATTACTGCGCTGTCAAAGCATTATATCAAATGCCTACACAGCTGATTTAGTTAGTGATTTACCATTACACTTTCCTAAAGTTGAGGGACACACAAGACAGATTTTAAAGGCAATAGTGTGGATCAATCAATCAATCAATCAATCAAACTCTATTTATATAGCACCTTTTATACAGGCTAGTGTAGTTCAAACAAGTGACAACCTAAAGAAAAGGCATAAAAAGAGATAATAAGAATGATTGAACAATGAGAAATGTTTAGAAAATTTAAATAAGTAAAAATAAATAAATAATTAGATAAAATAATTAAATGAGTAAAATAAAAAGGAATAATAGAAAAGGTTTATTATAACTTAGAGTAAAACATTTGGTTAAAATAGATTAAAAAGACAAAAGAAAAGTAAAATGAAATAAAAAGGATGAAGTCTAATAAAAGCTAAACTAAAACTAGGTCAAAAAGAGATTAAAAGACAAAAGAAAGAGGCAAATAAAAATCGAAATGACAGGACACTTTGTGATATGTGAACAGAACTAAACTGATCTTTAAGTTCCCCATTAATAATATAGAGGAAAGGTTCTTGTATGATTATCAGCAAAGTCAAGATTTTTATATTTTACTATTCTGAATTGATTCATAGATTCCAATTTCATGCAGAACTGTGCTGCAAGTTCATCTTCAATGAAGGTGAATCTACACTTTGGATTGGAAGTTAATAATTAGCTTTACACAACAAAGCATTTGACCAACACACACTTCTGTAGAAACAGGGTGGAGGTTTCTGGCACAACTTCACCTACTTCCAAGGTGCATGGAGAAGGAAAAAAAACAGTCTGAAGAAAGTATGTAAGTAAGTAAGTTTACATTTTAGGCTGTATTTTTCTGGTTCATGGACTACATACGGTGTCACCCATGTTATTTCCTTCCCTGTCTGTCTGGGACAATGATTGGCGTGAAGTCACATGACCCTGTACTGAACTCATTTTAGTAGATTACCCATTAGCTGATGCATATTTGGATGCACTTTATTGGTTATTTTTTGTAATCTATATATTTTTTTCCCACTCTTTTTAACCCCTAACCTAACCCTAAATACCCTATATAAATTCTGCTTGTGTTTTATGTGTTTTATGATGACACTGATGAAGGCCACAACCCGAAACACGTTGGTCTGTTAATAAAGTTCTCCTTTACTACAAGTGTTGCTGGAGATTTACTTTCTACCAACACACAATTCCCCACTTTACAAAACTTCTCACCAACTCTGATTGGGATAAGAAAATAACTCCAGGGCGCTGCTGCAGAGTGTTTTCCCCATTTAGACTTTCATTTCATTATTCTCATGAAGGTAGAAGCTTGCATACTTTTCAATGAGTTCTCTGCTTTATTCTGTTGGGTCAAACCATAATCTTCATCAAGACTGGTTATCGAAAATTGCCGATCATGTTTCATATACTGCAATGGTCATATTTTCATCTCAAAACAAAAGACACATACCACAGACGTGTGATTTAGCTTTAATTAAGAAATTTCAATGAAAAACAAGCAAAAAATGTGCTTCAATAACTTGTCATGTATATATCTTGACTTTTACATATAGATTATATGACATATGTATCTTTACATTTATTGTTTTGTATATTGCATGCATTAATTCTGATATTGTGTCACAGCATTAATCTTCCACCCTATCTTCATTTTCACAGGTTGTTCATCCAAGCTGCATATGTTGCGTCTGATAAAAGAAAAAACACAAAGTAATTTCACATGATCATTTGCACACAAAAAGTTATCTTCAAAGGTGAAACAGAATACAATTATAATGTCTTACCTCCAGTTCAACATGATATAAAAGCCGGTGTGTCCTTAAGCATGTGGCACAACGGGAACCTCCGTTTTGATCAGTGATGATATATCTGTGGACCAAGAAATAATTTCTTATTACTGGGTAGAAGTATTAGGATTATTTGGCATTCACAGAGAAACTTTGAACACAGATCACTAACCCTCAAAGTCAGCGAAAATGATGAGGTCATCATTCTTGAGGTAATTACGACGCTTGAGGTCAAAGTGCTTCACCATGTTCCTCCAGCCCCATGTTGGCCCTTTGAAGCAATTGCAGCTAGCGTCCCACCGACCCACCTTGGCGGGATTGTCCCAAAAGAACTGTCCATTGCTATCTAGAAAGGGCACAAAAAGACAGAACCACCATGTGAGGATACAGTAGACAACAAAAATACCCCAATCAGTTACCTCCTAATGTTGAAAGTCTGCATGTGAAGTGTTGCATTGACTAGTTGGTTTATTATAAAATACCTCAAAAAGCTACTGGATGGATTGCCATAAAAGTTTGTAGAGACATTCACGCTCACTAGAAAATGAATCTTTGGTGGCCCTCTGACTTTTCCTTCAGCTCCATGATCTGGTCTACATTTCATGTGTCCAACACTTTGGTTTATGACCAAATACCTGAATAACTACTTTCCCATCGGCCTCAGCTAATGCTGAAAAAAAGGAACATACCCTTCATCTCATTAGTAGTGAGGCTGCGTGCAGTTGACATCCTCAGTTTAATGTCTGGGTCTTGATCCATCACCACCATGGTGGCCTGTCGGTTTAACGCTGGCCACTTCATCACGGCATCATTCTCCCCACTGGCCAGGAAGAAGTACAGCCCAGTGTAGTTCCCTGTGTAGTCACTGTATTCTGTGACAGGTACGACACTGACGCCATAACCATAGCCTTCTGGACTGTAGAAAATAGGGCTGTCGATACCAACTCCTGGGGTAGTTGTTTCCATAATCTTGGAGAAGTTCTGGATCCTCCACACTGCATTGGGGCAGCGCGTTTCTGTCAGGCTGATGTCATCAATGTAGATGCCACCGGTGGATGCAGAGGGGTCGCCGCGAACGGCTTGGAAAGAATAGCGGAATTTCACCCCTACCTCCATGGGGACGTGGGCGATCTTCCATGTGTGGTCATCATCCCCTGGGAACAAAAAGGGGAAGACAAGCAGACAAACTTTAATATCAGCAGTGAGCTTTTGCTTATCCCTTTAGCCTTCATGCTAATCACCTTAAAGGAACATTGTGGGAAACACACTTATTTCCTTTCCTGCAGAGAGTTAAATGACAAGATTGATACCACTGTCATGTCTGTACACTAAATATAAATCTACATTCAGCAGTAGATTAGCTTAGCTTAGCATGAAGCAGGAGGAAACAGCTAGCCAGGCTCTGTTCAAAGATGGACAGATACATTGCAGGGAAATCACTTGCCAAGCCAATAAATTGTTACAGTACACCATGAAACAAACAAGATGCATGTTAATAAATACAATTTAGAAGTGTGGGTAGGCATATTATTAACTCTGAGCAGAGCCAAAGGCAAAAACTGTTCCCCCTGCTCCTAGTCCTTATGCTAAGCTAAACGAATCGCTGGCTGGGTCGAGCATAGCATTTAGCATATAAACATATAAGTGATAATGACTTTCTGATCTTACTATCATCATGAAAGCAAATTTTTTACCCAAAATGTGGAACATTTACTTATACTAATATCACAGTTGCAAACTTCAACTTAACTGTTCCAACCGTTGTCCACTGACTGTGTGTGTATTGTATGCTTTATGATGTCTAAAGTTTACTTGATTTGAACATCATTTTTAAACATTTTCCTGGATGCAAATCTGGGTGTTTAGGCATTAAGTACATTTCCAGGTAACTGTTGTGAAATATGTGTCTGCCGTAGAGACATCAACTTGATAATTACCATAAAAGGTGTGCATTTTCTTCATTTTACGAACGTTGCCTGTGCCATCATCCATCTTGACCCAGATCACCAGCCTGTCCTTGGGGCTTCCAGTCATCTTGTAGAAGAACTGCAGACACTGAAGGTTCCTCTTGGGGTAGAGGGTTCGGGATTCCAGCAGAGCTGCCTCCTCAGGTCTCCCAGTCTTGGTGTTGAAGTGCATGAAGTAACCAGCATCTAGAAAATCAGACAACATAAGACAATCAACTTCCTTTTTACTCCTTTTTTTCAAGCAGCTTAAACTGATAATAAAACAGTAATTGTCACTTCAAAAGAGACATTATTCCACTCTGACCTCTGCATCTTCCCAGGAGCGTGTGATCCTCTGAACCCACACTGCTCTCGGTATGGACCCAGTCAGCATCATCGGAGGAGGCCTGAATCATCCCACAGATGCTGGCATACTCAAAGGCACACTGGTCAAGCAGGGTGAGAGGACCAGCTGGGGGTAGAGAGGGGTGAGGAGTTGGAGTGCAGGAGGATATAATTATTGCTTAGCAGACTTTTTTGCACACTTAACCCTTCTTCACAAAGACTCTGATCATTTTTATCTAATAATATTGCATCCCGATCTACATAGGAAATTTACTGTCACACGATTTAGTACGTACAGCAGTTGTACATGCGGTTGAGCCTGAAGGTGTCCATCTTGCTGAAGTCGAGGTACTGGCCAATGATGTTATAGAACTCCGGGATTTTGGTTGTGATGGTGGGCCTGTTTGGATCCTTATTGAAGGAGAACGGCCTATAATGCATGACGGACTCATAGTCGTACGCTGTGTTTTGGTCTGTGATGAAGTCATCGTTGTATTTGTTGAAGTTGTGCTCCATTCCTGTGAGAGATAACAGTTTTTTTAGTCCCTTCTGCCACAAAATGGCTGGAACAGCTGCTCCACTTTATCATTTCTGGGTCCAAACGGTGTATTGCATGAGACAATATTACATTTTATAGTGTTTCTCACAATAAAGAAAGAGATCAAATGATGGACCATGACATTCCCACACATACCTGGTGTAACCTCATCCAGCAAGATGTTGACATAGTCATCCCTGTCTGTGCGGGACTGTTCGTGGTAAAAGCCCAAAGCGTGGAGTAGCTCGTGTTCAATCACCGCCTTGTGGTCACAGCCGCTCCCCAAAGACAGAATCTGACCGTCCTGCTGGTCACCGACACTCGAGAAACACCTATGACAAACCCAGCAGAAGCAGTCGATAAAAACAAAGTATTTTTGTTATATGCTTCCTTCCTGGTAAATGTATTGTAAACCTACGATTCCCCAAATCTGCAACACAGGCTTTCTGTAATGAATTCTTCAAAGTTTTTAAACTCAAGGTATAATAACCTTGGTATACAGCAAATACAAGAATTATAGTAGGTAGTTAATTCCAATTAAAGATATAGCTTTAAGCAACGTTTTAAATTATATTTATACCAATAGTTGATTAGATTTTTGCTCTGGGGGGCACTAATTACATTATGCCACTTGAGATAATACCCAGAAAGCATTAAGTTCCTACACAATAATGAGCACTGCATCTTTTGTGGTGTTGTGAATGCAGCGCTGCAACATCTCTATACTGCAGCAACTTTGTCAATATAATGTACAAACACAGAGCCGTACCCTCCTCTCTTCACAAACTTGATGTAGGTCTTCTCTCCTTCATAAGGCTTGAAGTCGATGCAAGACTTTAGCCGATACATTTCAAAAGCCTGGTGGACGCAGCCCTTGGCATTTAGATCTGAGGAGTGAAAGAAAAAGTCATAACATAAAATGTTCCCCTCCAAAACTGATGTGATCTGATAAGTGAATGCATCAGTTAAAAGTTGAAAATGTACATGAGATGTCTGTGCTGTAACTCTGGATTGGCCCCAATTTGTGCTTATCACATATTATTGTTCTATTTGAGGCACCGAACTTTTCCAAAAAATATCTAAGTGTCTTTGTTGGTTCTCAAAAAATCCACATCATAGTGATAACTGTTAGTAAACCACCTTCTACTTTTTTGAAGTCATTATTTTTCAGGAAACTGTGTGCTTTACTCTGTCAATACATGAGGGCCACAAACTGGGGCTAACTTCTGGGCCAGACTTGTGTATTTAAGGTCAATACACAGTGTCAAGACTATAATAAATATTGTACATGTTTATTATTATTATATTTTTATAAGAAACTTACCCAAATCATCACCCAGAATGTAGGGGATTGGAAATTTCCATCTGTATGCTTTGTCAACGAGGGCATTTCGTCCTTTCTGTATCACAAAGGACATATTTAAAACATACTCAAATTGTGACCATAAAGATAATCAAGGCTAATAAAGACACAGATATAAATCTAATACTCGGTCTATCAGAAACCCTTCTTATCTTTAATAGTTACACAACATCGAAAGGAAATTCACTAGCAGACTTGTGATTGCATATGTCAGCAATTAATGTCACTAAAACAATCAAGGAACAAATAGCAATCATTAATCATCAAACTGGAGGATCAAATAACAGCATTTGCCCTAAAAAAATGTCCACTTACAGGAATTACAATGTCCCCCTCAAACAAGTCGTCCTGGTCTAAGCCTGCAAACAACAGCAAATTAAATGTCAGCAATAACTAAAACTCAACATTTATCGTATTATTTCAGTGAATACAGCATCAATCTATTTAGTTTTATATTCTATTCATTTCTGAACAACACTAAAATGTTTTTTCTCACCTAGGTTCAGGATGGGGTTCTCATCTTCACCATTTTGATAAACCTCTGTAACACAAATAAAAACATGACTCAAACATGGCTCGTTTCACAGCTCTAAGAACTTTGATTTACTTTAAAGAAAAATATGTTTTGACATACCATGTACCTCGCGGGTCACAGGTATCTGCATAAAATGAAACCAGTGTAAGTCATCACACAGTTAGTTAATACTATATCCCGCCATGCTTTTTTTTATAAATAATAAATACTTACAGCATGTGAAGTGGCCAGAGCCACCAGTCCAAACAATAACAGCAGGCTCTGCATCATCATGTTAAATGACACTGAGAAGTCTCTGCTGCTTTGTTTTAAATATGTACGTCGGACCTTTAAACCCCTTGATAGAGTTTATGTTGGCTGTAAAAAATAACTGCAGGACTTTGACTCAACAGTGTTACTGATTTGTGAACCGGTTTATGAAGTTAAATGTGCATTGGGGTACAGTGACAAGAAGGTTTTTTTTAATTTATTAACCACTGCTTTCTTATCTGGCTATTATTTGATTTTGTAATACCATCTGATAACTCTCCTAAATCTATTACATTTTCTGCTAGCTCATTAATAATTTGATGAAATGCAACTGTTAAAATGAATAAATCATTTAAAAACAAAAAGGGGGCAAGTGAAATGCTGGTCACACTAACCTAACACCAAAAGACTGAAAGTTTGCTTCAGATGTTTAAATTTTGTGTCAAATCCTGAAAAAGAAATTTGAAATTGAAAAGACACAAGATCAAAGTGAGGTTGTTTCTAAGTGGAGTTTGCAAGTTCACAGCATGCAAGCTTGGGTTTTCCTCAGGTGTCTCAATTTATCCAACATTGCAGAAAAAAATGCAGCTATTAGAGACTCTCACTGATTTGAAAGTTATTGTTTAACTATAAAGTCACTACTGGTGAACATACACTGTATAAAAAGATAAATGTAGTCTATGGTTCTCACGTGTCTTTTGTTGTGACTTGTGAGTCAAATAAAGGACAAGTAATGGCATGTTTGTTTTTTCAGTAATCTCATTAAACCACTAGATGGCGCAAATAACAACATTTCAATGAACCTTTGTTATTCACTGAATAGCCACTGTGAGGATTTTAACACTTAAATACTGTTCATTTTCTGAGCCGTCACAGTATTTTTTCACATAATTAGTCTCTTTACCAAACTTCTGAACCATAAATCACTCATTAAAGACCTCAACAGTCACAGATAAGCATGATGTATCATTACTGAAGCTTTTCTGTAGTTTTTATGATAAAAAACCTATATAAAAAAACACTATATTATGGCCAACTGTTATTTTATGTAACACTGGGCCATAATTTAGTGTTTTTTTTATGATAACTATTTCAACAAATTTTATTAAATGTGAAGAATGAATATTCTTCATTTTGGATGAATATGTGTCAAACGTATTTCCCTTGTGTATGTCCTGGGTCACATATGGGGAAGACATCACATTTCAGGCTAAAAGAAAAAGTATTTTTTACTGCTCTTTGATATAAAAATGGGTCAAATATGACCCTGGACAGTATGTAAGTCAAGGTACTAAAGTACACCAGTGTTGCTGCCTCAGTGCAGAGATATATTAATACTGATGATATGAAGTGTGAGTGAGTACCAATAACATGAAATAAACTGACTATACTATTACAGGATACACACAGATGTTAAGCACTGTCATAGTGAACCTTTTCTCATTTCAAGTATAATAATACAATTCCCAAGAAAAATGGGAGACTCGGGCCAATTTTGGATTTTAGGGAGCTGAACAAGTTTTTGAGGTCCCTGTGTTGCAAGATGTAGACTATGCCAAGGGTTCAACAGGCCATCCTGCCAGCTTTAGACCCTTTTTAGGGCTGCTCAAGTGCCCCTAAATTTGATCTCAGCACCCCTAAAAATAAATAATTATTGTATTTTTTTAACACTTGCAGCCCATTGTATGTCAAATTCTCATTAGGAGCTGAGCCCCCCTAAAAGTCTGATCCTACAATCGCCCCTGGTCTCATTCATGTTATTTGTAAGATACTCCCCTTGCCTCCCTGCCTGTTTGGGACAATGATTGGCCTGAAGTCACATGACCATGTACCCAACCCATTTTGGTGGATTAGCCAATAGCTGATGCATATCTGGATGCACATCATTACTTTTTGTATATATTTTATGAACGCTACTTGTAATAATAGCCCTGATGAAGGCCACAAGCCAAAACACATTGGTCTGTTAATAAAGTTCTACTTTACTACAAGTATAGAAGCTGCATTCTTTTACACACTTTTCTCTGCTTTATTTTGTTGGGTCAAACCATAATCTTCATCAAGACTGGTTATCATAATTGCCGATCATGTTTCATATACTGCAATGGTCACATTTTCATCACAAAACAAAAGACACATACCACAGACAACACAAAACAAGCAAAAAGTGTGCTTCAAAACCTTGTCATGTATACATTTTGACTTTTACATATAGATTATATGACATATGTATCTTTATATTTATTGTTTTGTATATTGCATGCATTAATTCTGATATTGTGTCACAGCATTAATCTTCCACCGTATCTTCATTTTCACAGTTTGTTCATCCAAGCTGCATATGTTGCGTCTGATAAAAGAAAAAACACAAAGTAATTTCACATGATCATTTGCACACACAAAGTTATCTTCAAAGGTCAATCAGAATAAAATTATAAAGTCTTACTTCCAGTACAACATGATATAAAAGCCGGTGTGTCCTTAAGCATGTGGCACAATGGGAACCTCCGTTTTGATCAGTGACGATATATCTGTGGACCAAGAAATAATTTCTTATTACTGGGTAGAAGTATTAGGATTATTTGGCCGTCACACACAAACTTTGAACACAGATCACTAACCCTCAAAGTCGACAAAAATGATGAGGTCATCATTCTTGAGGTAATTGCGACGCTTGAGGTCAAAGTGCTTCACCATGTTCATCCAGCCCCATGCTGTCCCTTTGTAGCAATTGCAGCTAGCGTCCCACCGACCCACCTTGGCGGGATTGTCCCAAACAAACCGTCCATTGCTATCTAGAAAGGGCACAAAAAGACAGAACCACCATGTGAGGATACAGTAGACCACAAAAATACCCCAATCAGTTACCTCCTAATGTTGAAAGTCTGCAAGTAAAGTGTTGCATTGACTGGTTGGTTTATTATAAAATACCTCAAAAAGCTACTGGATGGATTGCCATAAAAGTTTGTAGAGACATTCACGCTCACTAGAGAATGAATCTTTGGTGGCCCTCTGACTTTTCTTTCAGCTCCATGATCTGGTCTAAATTTCAATGTGTCCAACACTTTGGTTTATGACCAAATATCTGAATAACTACTTTCCCATCGGCCTCAGCTAATGCTGTGTGTTTGTACAATATATAGACGTCATAGATGGCATCTGTCACTTAAACATGGTGTAGGCATGAAATATACTTTCTATTGAAATACATTTGAAAGTCATGCTGAATATCATTGAAAAATGAGAAAATGTGTGTCTATGTAAATTATTCTATAGATTAAAGTTTGTTAATATTTCACAAACTTCCATTAAACTCCGCTGCTCGGAAACATTTTTTGGGCGTTTTTCACACATAAAATGTGATGGAAAGATTTGCTTCCCTTTCTAATTTGCACATTCCCCACATTTGTTTTCCTCTTCACTACCTTTAATAATGCCTTAGATTTTGCCATTAAAGTTACTGGTTTGTTCATAAATAAAAACTTTGAGATCCGTAAGTTTAGAGCCCTGTGCTAATTGTTTCTATAACCTGGAAAACGCTTTTTACACTATTTATAAATGTCAATAAATAAAGTTTCACCATCTAATTAAACATGGTTGCAGTCTTTAAAAGTTCCGTGTCATATTGTCATTTTAGTGCTCTTCTCTGGTCTTAATCATTTTGGAGATAATGGATAAAAGAACATACCCTTCATCTCATTAGTAGTGAGGCTGCGTGCAGTGGACATCCTCAGTTTAATGTCTGGGTCTTGATCCATTACCACCATGGTGGCCTGTCGGTTTAACGCTGGCCACTTCATCACGGCATCATTGTCCCCACTGGCCAGGAAGAAGTACAGCCCAGTGTAGCGCCCTGTGTAGTCAGTGTATTGTGTGACAGGTACGACCCTGACCCCATAACCATAGCCTTCTGGACTGTAGAAAATAGGGCTGTTAAAACCATTTCCTGGGGTAGCTGTTTCCATAATCTTGGAGAAGTTCTGGATCCTCCACACTGCATTGGGGCAGCGCGTTTCTGTCAGGCTGATGTCATCAATGTAGATGCCACCGGTGGATGCAGAGGGGTCACCGCGAACGGCTTGGAAAGAATAGCGGAATTTCACCCCTACCTCCATGGGGACATGGGCGATCTTCCATGTGTGGTCATCATCCCCTGGGAACAAAAAGGGGAAGACAAGCAGACAAACTTTAATATCAGCAGTGAGCTTTTGCTTATCCCTTTAGCCTTCATGCTAATCACCTTAAAGGAACATTGTGGAAAAACACACTTATTTCCTTTCCTGCAGAGAGTTAAATGACAAGATTGATACCACTGTCATGTCTGTACACTAAATATAAATCTACATTCAGCAGTAGATTAGCTTAGCTTAGCATGAAGCAGGAGGAAACAGCTAGCCAGGCTCTGTTCAAAGATGGACAGATACATTGCAGGGAAATCACTTGCCAAGCCAAGAAATTGTTACACCATGAAACAAACAAGATGCATGTTAATAAATACAATTTAGAAGTGTGGGTAGGCATATTATTAACTCTGAGCAGAGCCAAAGGCATAAACTGTTCCCCCTGCTCCTAGTCCTTATGCTAAGCTAAACGAATCGCTGGCTGGCTCGAGCATAGCATTTAGCATATAAACATATAAGTGATACTGACTTTCTCATCTTACTATCATCATGAAAGCAAATACAAGTTTTTTTTCCAAAATGTGGAACATTTACTTATACCACTAATACTAATATCACAGTTGCAAACTTCAACTTAACTGCTCCAACCATTGTCCACTGACTGTGTGAATTGTATGCTTTATGATGTCTAAAGTTTACTTGATTTGAACATCATTTTTAAACATGCAAGCGAAACAGCAGCAAAACAAATGTTCAAATAAACATTTGCCTGGATGGAAATCTGGGTGTTTAGGCATTAAGTAAATTTCCAGGTAACTGTTGTGAAATATGTGGGTTAGGGTTAGGGGTTAGGGTTAGTCCACTTGATAATTACCATAAAAGGTGTGCATTTTCTTCATTTTACGAACGCTGCCTGTGCCATCATCCATCTTGACCCAGATCACCAGCCTGTCCTTGGGGCTTCCAGTCATCTTGTAGAAGAACTGCAGACACTGAAGGTTCCTCTTGGGGTAGAGGGTTCGGGATTCCAGCAGAGCTGCCTCCTCAGGTCTCCCAGTCCTGGTGCTGAAGTGCATGAAGTAACCAGCATCTAGAAAATCAGACAACATAAGACAATCAACTTCCTTTTTGCTCTTTTTTTCAAGCAGCTTAAACTGAGGATAAACAGTAATTGGTACTTCAAAAGAGACATTATTCCACTCTGACCTCTGCATCTTCCCAGGAGCGTGTGATCCTCTGAACCCACACTGCTCTCGGTATAGACCCAGTCAGCATCATCGGAGGAGGCCTGAATCATCCCGCAGATGCTGGCATACTCAAAGGCACACTGGTCAAGCAGGGTGAGAGGACCAGCTGGGGGTAGAGAGGGGTGAGGAGTTGGAGAGCAGGAGGATATAATTATTGCTTAGCAGACTTTTTTGCACACTTAGCCCTTCTTCACAAAGACTCTGATCATTTTTATCTAATAATATTGCATCCCGTTCATCTTCAAACATTTCAAAAGTCTACATAGGAAATTTACTGTCACACGATTTAGTACGTACAGCAGTTGTACATGCGATTGAGCCTGAAGGTGTCCATCTTGCTGAAGTCGAGGTACTGGCCAATGATGTTATAGAACTCCGGGATTTTGGTTGTGATGGTGGGCCTGCTTGGATCCTTATTGAAGGAGAACGGCCTATAATGCATGACGGACTCATAGTCGTACGCTGTGTTTTGGTCTGTGATGAAGTCATCGTTGTATTTGTTGAAGTTGTGCTCCATTCCTGTGAGAGATAACCGTTTTTTTAGTCTCTTCTGCCACAAAATGGCTGGAACAGCTGCTCCACTTTATCATTTCTGGGTCCAAACGGTGTATTGCATGAGACAATATTACATTTTATAGTGTTTTTCACAATAAAGAAAGAGATCAAATGATGGACCATGACATTCCCACACATACCTGGTACAACCTCATCCAGCAAGATGTCGACATAGTCATCCCTGTCTGTGCGGGACTGTTCGTGGCAAAAGCCCAAAGCGTGGAGTAGCTCGTGTTCAATCACCGCCTTGTGGTCACAGCCTCTCCCCAAAGACAGAATCTGACCGACCTGCTGGTCACCAACGTACGAGAAACACCTATGACATACAAACAAGCAGAAGCAGTTGATTAAAATTGGGATCCAAAATACAAAAAAAAACCCAAAAATGTAAAAGGGACACTCCAGTGATTCAATGTTGCACTTCCATAACATTTAAAAAACATTTTAAATCAAAGCAGCAGAAACTAAGTTATCCTGAGTTTCAGTCCCTTGTAGTGGACAAGCTGCAAAACAGTGTCAACATACATTTCCAATAAAGCAACAATTAAAGTATTTTGATGCTTCCTTCCTTGTAAATGGTAAATGAGAGCCCCTTTGAGAGTTTAGAAAAAGTGCAAAAACTGTACATTTTCTTTAAAAAAAGAAAAAGAAAAAAAGGCCTAACTCAACTGGACTTTCATGGTATACAGCAAATAGATATACAGTGTTCATTCCCACTCAGAAAGTATGACGTTCATACACATTAATGAGCTTGGCTGCAGCGCTACGACATCTCTATACTGCAGCAACTTTGTCAATATAATGTACAAACACAGAGCCGTACCCTCCTCTCTTCACAAACTTGATGTAGGTCTTCTCTCCTTCATAAGGCTTGAAGTCGATGCAAGACTTCAGCCGATACATTTCAAAAGCCTGGTGGACGCAGCCCTTGGCATTCAGATCTGAGGAGTGAAAGAAAAAGTCATAACATAAAATGTTCCCCTCCAAATCTGATGTTATCTGATGAGTGAATGCATCAGTTAAAAGCTGAAAATGTACATGAGAAGTCTGTGCTGTAACTCTGGATTGGCCCCAATTTGTGCTTATCACATATTATTGTTCTATTTGAGGCAACGAACTAAGCATCTGAGTTTTTCCAAAAAATATCTAAGTGTCTTTGTGGATTCTCAAAAAATCCACATTATAGTGATAACTGTTAGTAAACCACTCTCCAATGTTTTTATTAGAAACTTACCCAAATCATCACCCAGAATGTAGGGGATTGGAAATTTCCATCTGTATGCTTTGTCAACGAGGGCATTTCGTACTTTCTGTATCACAAAGGACATATTTAAAACATACTCAAATTGTGACCATAAAGATAATCAAGGCTAATAAAGACACATATATAAATTTAATACAGGGTCTATCAGAAACCACTTTTATCTGTAATAGTTACACAACATCAAAAGGAAATTCACTAGCAGACTTGTGATTGCTTATTTAAGCAATGAATGTCAGTAAAACAATCAAGGAACAAATAGCAATCATTAACCATCAAACTGGAGGATTAAGTGACAGTGTTTGCCTTGAAAAAATTCTACTTACGGGAATTACAATGTCCCCCTCAAACAGGTCGCCCTGGTCTAAGCCTGCAGACAACAGCAAATTAGACGTCAGCAATAATTAAAACTCAACATATATCGTATTCAGTGAATACAGCATCAATACATTTAATTATTAATTTCTGAACAACACTGAAATGTGGTTTCTCACCCAGGTTCAAGATGGGGTTCTCATCTTCACCATTTTTATACACCTCTGTAACACAAGTACAAACATGACTCATTTCACAGCTCCAATAACTGAACCATCAAATAATTGCCAGAAAAATCTAATTCTTTGAAACCGGATTTTGGACCTCCTCACAAGTAATTAAAAAAATTAATAACACTTTGCATATATGATTTTTTATTTTCTATCATATTTGATACTTCTGAACGTTTTTGCATATTATTTTTCATAGCATTTTTTTTTTAAAGAAACAAAAACATATGAATACAATGTTGTTTAAAGCCCTAATTGGTCCTACGTAAAGCTCATATAATTGTATGATGATGTTACATAATGCATGAAATGCAACAAAATGACAATTGACAGATGTAGAGATAAATTACCTCCCATACCTGCTGTATCTCATTTCATGCACATATCTTCAACAGGAATTAATATAATAAAATAAATATTTAGTAATTCAACACAGCATTGGTTTATCTTTGCACTAAATGTATCTGATCGTATACACCAGGTTTCTCAAGGGAAAAAAAGATCACACTGATGATATAGAGCTCTCTAAAACTCATCTATTAAATATGATTCAATAAGCATTTTAGGGTTAAGAAAAATATGTTTTGACATACCATTTACCTCGAGGGTTACAGGTATCTGCATAAAATAAAACCAGTGTAAGTCATCACACACTTAGTAGCCATATCACACCTTGCTCTTTGTTATAAATAATAAATACTTACAGCATGTGAAGTGGCCAGAGCCACCAATCCAAACAACAACAGCAAGCTCTGCATCATCATGTTGAAGGACACCGAAAAGACTTTGCTGGTTTGTTTTAAATGCGCATGTTGGACCTTTAAACCCTTGATGGAGGTTATGTTGGCTGTAAATAATAACTTTGGGACTCAACGGTGTTACTGATTGGTGAACTGGTTTATGAAGTTAAATGTGCATAGGGGTCCTCTGACATGCAGGGTTTTTTTTATTACCTACTGCTTCCTTATCTGGCTATTATTAACTTAAAAAGAATAAATCCTTTTTTTTCTCAAAAGGGGCAAGCAGCACACTGTTTACACTGACCTAACAACAAAAGGCTGCAAGTTGCTACAGATGTTTAAATTTTGTGTCAAATCCTGGAAAATAAATTTGAAAATGAATCGGCACAAGATCAAAGTGAGGCTGTTTCTAAGTGGACTTTGCAAGTTCTTGGCATGCAAGCTTGGGTTTCTTTCAGGTGTTTCAATTTCCCCAACATTGCAAAAGAAATGCAGTTATTTGAGACTCTCTTTTTTCCCCCATAATTATTTGTTATTGGAGTGATCAAGGATAAAAACATATAACTATTCAACTTATTTGTCATTCCTTATAGAAACTAAATCACATAAATTTGATCTGCTTAATTTGCTTGACCACTAATTTCTATACGATCTCAATCATATGTCCAAGGAATTTTATTATCTTCACCCATCCAATTATACACACAGACAAAAAAAAAACAGTAAAATAAATAATAAAGAAATAAACAATAAAAAAAGACACAATAAACAAACAAAGAAAAACCACAAAGCTCCTTTAATTCACAGATGTTGATAATTTGTGATTCATGATTCTGTGACTCCTCTCACTCTACACAGAATCACACATTAAACTCCAAACTCGTTGAAAAGTTTCTTTCTTCTTCTAAGTGAGTTATTAGAGACTCTCACTGATTTGAAAGTTATTGTTTGACTTTGATGAAAGTGACTATTAATGAACATACACTGTGTATATAAAGATTTGGTCGATGGTTCTCACCTGTCTTTTGTTGTAAGTCAAATAAAGGACAAGGAGTGAATCGTGTGTTATTTCAGTAGACTATTCTCATTCAACCACTAGATGGCGACAAATAGCATAATTTCTGTGAAACTGTTATTCACTCAATAGCCACTGTCTGGATTTTAAAGTACTGAAGTATGGGCCAATATCTTTGCCTCCAGTATTGCTGCTTTAATGCAGAGAGAAATTAATACTGTTGATATGAAGTATGAGTGAATACCGACAACATGAAATAAACTGACTATGCTATTATACACAGAGGTTAAGTACTGTTATAGTGACTATTTTCTAATTGCTCATAACAGAGAGCTTTTTAAAAAACATTGGCATCCTCAACTAAACACTAGTTTGATCATATTGGGCTCCTATTTTATTTATTGTCTGTGGTTTCAGCTGGGATGATTTGAGTGGGTATATTGGCATAAAAGATTTGTGCTCATATGAGATATACTGGTTTTGAACTGCCTATATACGAAATAGTCCAAGAGTCTGTCTTGATTCTTGATTAAAAGCAGTGTTCTCGCTGTGTATTTCACTCTTTTTAGAGCATTTCTTTTTCTTTGACTTGCTGTTGAGCTCTTATCAGTTGAGCTCTTGTTTATCATGTTATTATAATTATTATAATTATTATTATTAAGGACATAATCTTTTCATTGAATACAACTTCTGCAGGCACTCAACCACTTTTCAGTATGTTTGTTTTGTTATTTGACCATTACACACGTCATGTAGTAATTTCCAGTTTGGCCTTATGCAATTTCCAAATCATCCCATTTTATCTTGAGTAAGAATAGTTGATAATGGAAGATAAGCTTGCTGCGGCAGTGTCTGTCTACCCAGAGCTTTATATGTCAGACAGAAACTATCATAACAAGGACAGAAAAGTTCATTTGTGGTAGCAGATCTACTGGACACTGAATGTTGCTGGTGAGTGTTCAACAAAAACAAAAAAACACGCGTCTCACTGTACGAGTCAAAATCTTAACGTGCCCAAAACATGGTGAAATTCTTTGCGCCACTAGTAGAGTAATTACGGTATTCTGCGGAGCCAAAGTCCTGAAAGATACATATACACATTTTCGTTCATTTTCTGCATTGTACTTTTTCCCCTCATGTTTGATCTGTTGTAGGTTGTATTTTGCCAACAGGTTATCAGATAAATGCTACAGATTTCTGTTCCTAATGTCCTCTCTACCAAAAATAAAATAAAATAATAAAAAAATAAGGTAAAGTCTGGTCTGAGGACCACTCAAAGCCCTTTTACACTAGAGTTTTTACAAGAGTCTCTAATCATTCACACACCAACAGCTCAGCCTTTGGGAGCACTTTGGGATTCAGTATCTGGATTGGCTTTGTTTACACAGGATTTTTTTCCTTTTTTTTTCTCGAATGTCTTTTTATTGAGAAATTCAATTTGGCATACAGTCTCACAGAAGATTTTGATCACAGTGTAATAAAATACCATAAATTAACCATGTAGTGTACTGCTCTAAGCACTTTCCAATGTTTTGTTCAACTTTCAACCCAAGCTGATGTTGGTTTGTGACAGATTTCTTTAAATGGTCATCTTCTTCATGCACAGTATACCAGTTCACTGCTCTTCTCTGCTAACATTATGGCATTTTCTCATCATTTTGTGGGTAATCAGGCTGAGCCATGGCCTGAGTCGTGCTGGCATGCTGTGAGTGTTTTTCCATCACACAGCAGGGCAAAGTAAAATAAGTTGTTTACCTGTTGGAGGTGTGCTGGCTGGTTTTGTGCAGCTCTTCATCAAACATATAACTTGTACTATTCCTCAATGCATTATTTCTAACTGATCCCTCTACTAAGAGTCTAATGAAGCTTTGCTAATTTGGTGAGGAACATGATTCATTTCCTGTAAATTCTTCACAATAAAAGCCTCTCATAATTCAGTCATGTAAAAGCTTTTAGTATGAAGCACTACAGCAGGAAATGTTGGGTTTGAATCAGTGGTAAATTAACACAACTCAACAGCGGCCCCTGCAGGCTTCCTGAAACCTGGGAATAGGGCACAGTCTGAACACACTTTTAAGTTTTTTGAATGGTGAATCATGAAAAGCTACTCTAGTTGAATCCCAGAATAAAAATACAAAGCTGGAAATGTATTATAATAGGTTCCCTTTAATATTAAATATGACAACAGAAGCATAATTTAAGATGTATCTGATAATCTATTGGTAAAATAAAACTTACAACAGATCAAACGTGTAAAAAGTACAATAATAATAATAAAAATAATGAAACGCATATATGTACCTTTCAGGACCTGGCCTCACTATGAGACTGTTTTACCGTATTTACGCTACTTTAGGCGCAACGAAATTCAGACGACTGCTTTTGTCTTTTAAACCTTAAACACGGTTTTCACACTCCACAGTTCACGTTAACACACCCGACTCATTAACTTTACATGTACTTAAAAGTATTTACCAACAACATCGTGAAAGGTCGTCAGTGTCGGCAGTCTGTAAGTATCGGCGGGTCTAAAACTGTTATTTGTAATAGACTACAATCAAGTGAGACTCACATAGAGGGAGTCTCTCTATAAATTGAGTGTAATTCCACATAGTAGCCACAAGGACGAGGTGGCCGAGTGGTTAAGGCGATGGACTGCTAATCCATTGTGCTCTGCACGCGTGGGTTCGAATCCCATCCTCGTCGACAAGTTTTCGTCTTTTTTTTTCTCCTCCCAACAACTAGATAAGATAAGAGGCATCTTTATTGATCCCCCTTGGGAGGAAATTCAAATTGACACAGCAGTACAGTGAAAAAAAATACTATAAACAGTAAACTGGATCATTGTGTAAATAAATCTGCGATATATAAATGTGCAATATGCAGAAGTTACTGAGATTATATCCATGTGAATGTTCATGAGAGTTATATACAGAATATAACCTCATACAGATAAAAAATAAGCAAGTACAGTTCCCTAAAAGGCTTTTTTTATGTTCATTGGAGTGTCACTTACGCCCTTATATTAGTTATACTCAAGAATAAAATCCAGTAATTCATTTTTATTGTGATTCATATGAATTTACCTGAGAAAAAGGTTATTCAGTATATATATCAGTATAACACTATGTTTTGTTTTAAAAACCCAAAACCTTTTATGTCAATTTCTCATAATCACATTGTTCTATATATTTATGTTAGAAGCATAATTATCTTTTTAAGTTAAAATAATGGTCTTCAGATGCTAAATTACACATCTTGACCCATATACATGTGCAATGTTCCTGGGATTTATATAGGAAGGTAAAGGTACAAATACCCTCATGCATACTGTTGTACATGTGCAGCATCAGTCTTTTTTGAATTGTGAGTGAGCGATGTATGGTTTGAGTCTTAATCCTAGTTAATATGGTGGGAGGTACTGGGAGCTGTGGTTTTGTGCAGTCTGAAAACCAAGTGTCTTCTATTAAAACAGAGTTATACAAGTTTTTTTTAGTGGTGTAAGTCTTTATTTTTATTGACTCGGTTTTATTGTCTTCTGTCAATGTTAACAGCAAACATTACATGAACAACATTTGCAATATTGCCCCATTAGCATTAGAAAAAGGAAATACTTTTAAAGCACTTGTGAGTGGCAGTGTCGTAAGATGTACAGTAACAAAAAAAACAGTCAGTGTAGTCATACTGTATTTCACATCTGATGGTGAGCATAGTATATCCTCATTCCCCAGAATAGAATAAAGAAGAGTGAGTGGAAAAATACATTCAAATAAAAGCTATTAACAGGACAAAGTGGGATTCAGGGGACAAGTAGGAAAATAGTGTTTTCTGCATAAGCGAGGAAAGGCAATGATGTCACTTGCCTCACATATCTCTGTTGTAACATTATTATTACTATACAAACAGCCCCATCATACTTTGTAGGAATCGTGCATGCATTACGTCCGATACACAATAGATCTTATGTGCCTTATTTCAATCCTCATCTCCTTCATAAGCTCTGTTGTGACGTCCTTCATTTCTGTCTGTATTTTTTCCCCCATCGCAGCTCTTTTGGGGGTCAGTGGGACATCTCGAATCTCCCGTAGCTCCATAAAGACTCCCGTGCAGTCCAGAGGAGAGGTGGATTGTCTCTGCCTGTCCTCCCATTTTGGTTTGGCTGCTTGTTGTCTATGAATGATAAAGCAGGGGAATACAGAGAGTGAAAGAAAAGGAAGTAGTTACCAATAGGCCTGCGTGCGTTATCTCATTTTCTGTCCTGAGAAATCACACTATCATTGATCGAGAAGTCTCTAAGGTGAGACAGTATAGTCTACCTTTTGACTCTTGTCTTGTCTCTCTTGAACGTAACCTTACCTTGTTGTCCCGCTGATACTGATCTACAGCGTACTGATATTTGGCTGCATTCAGTCCAAGTGCACCTGCCGTTCTCTCTCCAAGGAAATCACAAACTGAAAGTGGAAACAAACACGAGAGCAACTCCGTGAGACTTTCTTACATGAAGTAGCTAAACTAGCTTTGTATTTATTATAATTTAATGGATTTGATTGTGGCGTTACTTACTTAACAGCGACACCCTCCCAACTAGAAAGGCCACATTCTTAAATGAGAACCGGGTCTTGGAGGACTGATAAAGAGACATATAACAAAAACAGATGACTTTGCTGATATTTATGACGTCTCACATGAAATTTCTTCCTCAAAACAAGATTCCCACCCTCACTGCAGGTTCTGTGAAGGGATCTCTGTTTGATGACTGCTCCTCTTCTTCCTCTTCGCTGTCCTCATCCTCCAGAGTTTCACCGTTGGCGAAGTGAATGATCCTCTTCTGTTTTGGCGGGGCAGCACCTCCAAACTCTGTTTCCTGGGTGTCTGTTACCTGAAAGATCGGACAGGTTTCAACTTAAACTTTTATCTAGTTTCTCCTTCATTTGCTACCTTACAGGTTGTCTTTATGACGCATTATCTTACTCCAGCATGTTGTCAGGTTAAATACTAACAGAGTGATTTTCCAGCAGATAGCCACATACACCTGTTGAAAATTAACTAACAGGAAAGTGTTAAAAGACACGACCTAAGCAAAGCTACTTCATGTTTACTTTGCTTCAGGTATTACAACACTTACTTCCTGGTGGCTGTTGTTCATTCTTCTGATACTTAAAGTCTTTCTTTACCGCTCCGATACAACACTGTAGACACACTTTGTCACGTCACAGCTGTGGTGTAGTGTAAGTCCATCAACGCTGACTGTGCTTTGTGGAAGAAAAACAACAGGATACAGAGATCAGTCCTGAAACCTGAGACACCAAATGGAGAAGTCAGTGTAAACCTTATCAGGGGCAAGTAGTCAGAGCAGCAACTCGTTTCCTTCTTGGGATTAAGGGGCAGGACTTGTTATGGTGTGTTGAATGTCAAGGTTTATTATCAACTCTTTAATTTCCCACTCAGGAAGCCGCAAAGCCAGATAAAAAAATATTTGTTCCGCTTTATTTGACTGCAAACCAAGAAACCACAATCCTTTAGATATCTATATTCTGCATGTTTCTTATTTTTATTGTTGGAATTTCAAATGAATTCAATGTATTTTAGTGTTGGAATATACGTTTTTGAATATACTTTAAATTACACCAAGGGCACGATTAATGGACCACAAACTCACATTTCCTGAAGTTAAATAACTTTTAAAAGGATGTACACATTGCCCAGAAAAAGACATTATCCATTACGATATTTCTTAAGATCCTCGGATAGTTTTTTTTATTTTTATTTTTTACTTTTTTGACGTTGAGGTTGTAAAATTGTATTGAAATTGTACTGCACTGTTTGCCATAATTAAAATAAAAGTTGAAACAAGAATCAATCCATTTTTTGTGATCGATCTGAACACACTGAAAGGATTTTTTTTCAATGTCCATGTGAACACTGAAAGAGGTTTTCCTTGAGGCTTCAGCAGTCTGAGTTAGTCATATGAAGTGTATATCTGACACATTTACTTCGTCTTTTTAGCATCAAATTCCCTCTTTATGTTTCCCTGTTGTGGAAGTATAGTAACAAAAACTTTGGCACTAAAAAGACTGTAATGTTGAAAGATATCTACTTGATGTGACTCATTCATTTGGACGAGCTTCATATTAGCTTCATATTAGCTTCAGATAAACGTTTAAACGTTTTTGCACAGAAGGAGGACTGTGGATTCTGTCCTCCATCACTGAAAGTGCATTATGAAGGGATCTATTAATAGCCAATATGAACAGGAACAATTATTACAACAAGAAAAACCTGTTTTAACCTTCATTTGGGCTCCACGCTGTTGTTTTAAGGCAGACTTGTAAAATTGTGAATCTGTCCTTAGAGGTTTATGATACAGTGTTGAAATGGCACTTCCAGAGATATACAGACTTTTAACCCTTAGAAAACATCAAGCTCAATCTTATATTAGACTTCTAGCACTGTTTTAACTAACCATGAACTTTACTGTATGTTTAAAATTGGTGGATTGCCCATTTATTAATAACTATGTTGACATAAACAAACAAGACGTGGAAGAAATGAGTTTCATGGATGATTTAATCCATTTGAGATACATTTTACACATGAAGGACACCATTAGAGAAAAGAATAACGAGTCACAGGAGTGTGCTCGCTACAATGAGGATACATAGTGACGGCAATCGGACCCGCCCTATTGATAAACAGAGGCCTTGTAAAGAATAAGGGTACCGGTGTAGGTCGGATTTCTGCAACGTTTAATCCGCTGTTCCAAATATAACGAACAACCGTTAACGGTAAGTGTGTTACAATGAGTTATAAAGAAATAAATGAGTATTTCTTACTACTGATCAGTCTACCTCAGCTAAAGCAAATATACTTTATATGTATGTACGGACATAAATGAGCACATGTGAGCAGTATATTACAGATTATACAAGTTTCTAGCAATTGATGGTTATGTTATGTTTATGAGAGGAATTTATATGCAAGAGTTTGGGAGAGTTTTGATAACATGAGCGGCTCTTCAGCAGCATATTGGATTTATTTCAGACATGAAGACTCAATACTGTCTCCCACCCCTGGTTATCTAATTAATGCACAATGCCCCAATCTGCAATATGTCATTATAGAAAGGGGATAACACTCAATAGAGGTACAGTACATACATTGTGTCAACTACTGTATTGACGACAGCACTCTTTCAGCAACTAGATGTTTACAAGAGTAAGCATTTTATGCATTAGTGACTATTCTGATGTATCCACCGAAACATAAAATAATCAAAAACAATCATCACCGAGAATGAATGATTTGAATGAACATAGGGTAATACACTGTGTTTTTTAAGTAGTCAACTAAAAATATCATTACATAACAGAAATAAATAAAAAATAACTACTATTATTATAAGGGACGCATCTCAACATGTTAAAGAATATATCAGCCTTCCTCCAGTAAGAAAGTTTTCTTGAATCAATAATAGTAAAAAGTAGAAAAACAGCTACATCATGTACAAAAAGAAAAAGGAACTACAGTAGATACATCATGTGATCTAGACTAGTGATTGTAAACTGCTACAGCTAAAAAAAACAAAACAAAAATGCAAACTGCGGATTTACATTTCTATTGTGTTCATCATCAGAAGTGTGTTTAAATGAGGCGTTTCTTGAACAAATCTTCAGCTTAAAATGCATTCAAATGCTCATAAAAGTATTATAATAGTATACAGGATGATTGTGGGAATGCCCCTTTATATTTACTCAGAGAGTTGTATCTCATTCTCTTGTAGTGGTAAATACTCTGGGTGAATAACGGTCTTTTTTTTTTTTTTATTAACATTTTTGAATGCTGCTGCATCTTTTGCTTGGATCTGGTTTAATATGCTGATTTTCAGGCCAGAGCTCCGTGCGATAAAGTCTAAACACTTTTATCTTTTTTGGGCCACAGTGAATAGTTTACATTGCAGCCAAAGGCACCATTAATAGGGACTGCTTCACTCATAAGGCTTGTTTATCATCATTCAGCTTGAAACTGCCTGCATGTGAAGCGCTAATTTGAAAGTCATCCTTTCAGCTGACCTGAAAAAAAAAAACTGCTGTCCCATCTTTTTAAAAATGTTTTTCTTCATGTCGAGCTGTTTTCATTAATTCTCATCAAATGTGAGCTGTTCAGAGGACGTGGTCGCATGCTAAGATGTTTAACTGGCTCTGGCGTAGAAAAAGAAAGGTGGTTGTCATAATGAAATACACTACACATGTTCAGCATGAATGTAAAACACAGTGGATTAATATTACAACCAAAAAAAACAATTCTTCCTGTGGAGGTTTTACATGGAAAGAAAAATGGGATCCATCATTATAATTGATGGAACTGAAGCACTGAGGCTGAAAATAAGAATCGGGGTGTGGGATGTTTAGGAGATTGTACAGCCTGTGTCCTTCTCAGGCTTCAAATCTGGCTCCTTCACTGGTTTCACTTCCTCCTCCTTGGGTTTGGCCTGCAGTTAAAGCACCAATGACACAATGATTAAGAAATGTAACCATAGAAACACTGAAGAAAAAAAACAAAACATCACATTTTCATTGGCAAGAAGATTTCATTCCATTTTTGTGTGTCATTCAGCCGCACATGTTGAAATAAGATGCCATTAACTTTGAAGTGAGCTGCCGTATACCTTGTCATTTTTGGCTCCCTTGGTCAGGTCAAAGGTGGCGTAAACTTCAGCGCTGCACTGCTCGCTGAGGGGCGGCATCTCAAAGGAGATCGGCTCCGCCAGGCCGTAACTCGCCTTCAACTCGAGCTGGGGCGCCTCAGCCGGGATCTTGTGGAAGTATCTGTGGAATATGTTTAAAGTTGCAATTAAAGACGTGAAGAGTTTACAAATGAAAACATTTACAAGCTTGGATGATCACGTTTCAGAGGCAGAACCTGGTTTATTTTAAGTCATATAAGGAATTTGTCCTGTGATGCGTAACAATCAAAAAATAGAAAGAAAGAGAAAACATGAAGTACCAAAACATAGTAAAGTAACTGCCACTGAAGTCAGCTGACTATACATTTTATTAGTAAAGAATTTACAATAACAAATAATTAGAAATATATTCTGAGTGAGTGAAAAGAGCTGTTAGAGTTTAAAAAATACTGTGTAAAAGATTGACCATTTTGATAATGTTGAGCTGGGTGCAGTGATAGTGGTGCTACAGCCAAAATGTAATATGATACAACTGATAAAGTCAGTTTGTTATATGTGGATACACTTACACTAACAGCTGAGGACATTCATTAGAAACTTAGAAAAGTAATCAGAAAGTAATCAAATGTAATAAGTTACATTACTTTGATTAAGTGATTGAAATAGTTACATTACCTATTACATTTAAAATAGGGTAACTAGTAATCTGTAACCTATTACATTTCCAAACTAAACCTTCCCAACCCTGGTTATATATATATATATATATATATATCTACATGTACAGTATTCTTAAAGACACAGTGAGTTAATTGGATGTAAAACTGAGAGGTTTTAGATCTACAGATGTACACAGCAGAATGTGATTGCGTGTGTCTGTATGTGTGTGTGAGTGTGTGTGTGTGTGTGTGTGTGTGTGTGTGTGTGTGTGTGTGTGTGTGTGTGTGTGTGTGTGTGTGTGTGTGTGTGTGTGTGTGTGTGTGTCGGCCCAAGCTGACTCACATGAAGCCATTCTCTCTCTCGCATTTCTCCAGTGTGTTTTTAATGAGACCGCCCAATTTGAGAAAGAACAGCTGCTCCGAAGGTTTGGCCGTGGAGCCCGGGCCTTTGGTCTGACGATACTCTTTACACAGCGCCTCGGCACGGGAGTAACCTAGACACAGATATTTTTGTGTTAATAGAGAAGTAACCCAGCGTGTGAAGAAGAAGGGGAAGCGAGTAAAACCATTCCTGTGAGAGAATGTGAGATAAAAATCTAAAAATACTGCAGCAAGTTAAGAAACAAACACACAGGAAACACCTGCGAGGCGGCTCATATGAAAGTAATTCAGACTTGGCAAAGAGGAAAAAAGCACTTTGAAAAAAATGCACTTCCTGCTGAGGCTGAATTATACAGTGTATCTGAATTGATGAACTTAAGCTCACAGCTCAAACACACCACATGATTTTAGCCCTGATTTCTTAGATCAAGATTACAGGTTTTGGAGATCACTGACAAAATCCCCACGATTAGAGTCACATCAGCGTTGGCTTGGCGCCTGCAATGCTCGATCAGTATGTGTGTACTGTTAAAAGATATGCCTCCGAGAGCTCGCAGCTGCAATGTAGACGCCTGAAAAAATATCAAGCTACATATCGGGTCGTTTCAGGGAGCCTTGCAACGAGCTGCAGCCAATGAGAGTGCAAGACATGAGGTGAAGCTGTCATCTGCAGCAGCTTCCTGAACAAAGTCTGATTCATCTATTTGTATGGAGGGAGGGGACAGAATAATATAGTTTCTATCAGAATCAGCTGCCTATGTTTCCACTCTCTCTGGAAAACAGACAATCTTTGTTGCTTGCATATCCTGATTGATTCTCTCACCCATATTTTCTTTTTAATTCCTAGTTTTTCTCTGCAAATAAGCGTGTTTCTCATGCATGTTTTCATGACAAAGTTCGGAAACTTGTTTGGATTCCTCCTGAAAGATCTTGTAATGTGTGGACATTACAAGATCTTGTAATGTCCCCCCCTCTCCTCCTGCCAGTAGCTGTAGTGTGAATACTAGAACGATATGACGGCTTTGAAAGTTGTGGGGTGTGTATTCACGATGCAACTCTGAAATACAACAAATTTCAAGACATACATACACTTCTCTGCTTCCTGGAGAGATCTGATAGCTTCACCACACTTGTCACCCGCCAGCAGCGTCTGTCCATGATAGCAGTACGCCTACAAACAAAATGAATGGATATAATAATAAGACTTTGAATGCAAAAGAATCAAAGTGTAGGCTCATCAATTTCCTTTCCTGTCTGCGTAAAAGAGAGACAATTAGATCCAAAGGACTGTACTCTATGCTCAAAGTTAACTTACTTATTAAGACCTTAATCCACATGGATGATTTTTTAAACTGTCTTAAGATATCCATGAACTTACATAAGCCATGTAGAAGTGCTGCTTCAGCTGGAAGTACTTCCTCCACTTGCTGCTGCACTCTGGGTCCAAGGTGTTCAGCGTGTGGTCTGCAGAGACAGAAACACTCACATTTATGCTGCTTATTTAAGTGGTGAAGGCTTCAGCACTGTTTTAATCATTGACTGATTTACACTGTATGTTTTATACAAAAGCAACAATAAGTAAAGAAAAAAAAATGCAATTTTTAATACGAACTTTAACACATCAACATACATCTTCAAAACCACACATACAAAAGTACTGACCAGCTTTCTGATAGAAGTTTGCCGTCTCGAATGACAACGCTGCAACGATCGTGGCATTATGCTTCAGTTCGATCGCTCTGGCAATTGTCACTGTAAAAACGAGAAAGAGTTGATAGAAAAATTTAATAAAAAAGTAATCACACACTCAAATATCTTCTGTCATGGACTCTTGGCCTGGAAACACCCCTCTTCAATATTTTAAACAAGTTCTGATCATTTTAAGAAGCAAACTGGTTACAACATTAGTCCACCCAAGTTAAGATTTATTTTGTTAAAGAGAAAAGTTTATTGTTACTTCATACAACCTTTAATTATTTCAGTTTTATTTTGTGGTTATTATAAAATGGATCAGATAAACTTAAAGGGTTCAGTTCAGTCATGTTTCCATAAGAACGCTGTAACAGGTTTTTCCTTGCTGTAATCATTCCTCCTGTTCATATTGACGTCTAAAAGATCTCCTTCAAATGTGCTTTCAATGGAAGTGATGTCAGCTTCAGCAGTCTGAGTTAGTCATATCAAGTGGATATCTGCCACATTTACAGTATTTTTAGCATCAAATTCCCTCTTTGTGTTTCCCTGTTGAGCTGTGGTGGAAGTATAGTAACAAAAAGAGGGACTCTGGCACTAAAAAGACTAACTAGCGCCCAACCGAGTGGTTGGAGTGCATGCCACGTAACCGCAGTGTCCCTGTTTCGAATCCGGCCAGGAACCTATGCTGCAGGTCATTCCCCCCTCTCTCTCTCCCTGTTTCCTGTCGGCCTCTCTGCCAGATACTATCTAAATAAAGGCAAAAAAGCCCAAAGTAAATCTTAAACCAAAAAAAACAACAACAAAAAGACTAACATTGAAAGTTATCTACTTGATTTGACACATTTGGGCTCCTCAACTCGGTGTGAGCTGACGTTTATAATGCTTTTCTGATGGCAGCGTACAAGAATGTAACCACTTTACCTTCCTGTGCTTCTGCTTGCGACTGGATGATGTATGCGTCAATCACTCTGGGCTCCAGGTCTCGGCCCTTTTCAGCTGGGGTGATGAGACGAGGGATGTGGAGCTCCTGTAAGACATAAAACGACAAAACACAGAAACTTATGTGTTAATAATTTATCATGAATCTGTTCATACCTTTTGATTCTGTCAAAATAAGACTGTGTTCATTTGAATGGGGCTTTTTGTGTGTGAGAGGGGGAAGTAAAGGGAACAATATATGATGTTCTTAGGGTCCTCAGACACTATTTTTCTTGTTACATTTTAGACCAAAAAAAAAGGCATCTGACTGTCGTAATCACTTGATAAGAAATCAAATTCGAGGATCAAGATTCAGGGAACAAACGTTCAAACAAAAAACATCTAAGTATTCAAAACATCATTGAGTTGCCTTATTACTCACATGAAACAGATGTCAGGCAGTCACAGTGAAACAAGTTTGTGTAATTTTAGAAACAGAACCACTCCTACCTTGAGATTTTTGAATATACCAGCAGCAACCTTCAGGCTCCGGTGAACATCTTTCGCCTCAGTCTCCGAAATGCTGCAAACATGACCGTCAACATGCAGTTTAAACATATAATAACAAATCCATTGACAGTTTTTATAAGTAACAATACGGACCAAAAAACAAACACATACTTTTCTTTCCCTGCTAGTCTCGAGGCAAACTTGGTATACCAGACGGCTACATTGAAGGCCATGGAGACCAGTTCAAAGACTGCATCTTGCTGGGCACTGAGACGAGAGAAAGAAGAGACGGTGGGTTATACACACTGATATAAGCACCATAATAATGGTGCCAGGTAATAATCATGTGTGTGTGACTTAAGACTTTGACAGCAGAGATGCTTTGTACTAAGCACTTCATTATATTTTTTTTCACAGACACTGTCAAGCAAGATTAGACTCAATGAAAAGTCTAAACTATCAATTAGGTAGGTGTGTGTGTGTGTGTGTGTGTGTGTGTGTGTGTGTGTGTGTGTGTGTGTGTGTGTGTGTGTGTGTGTGTGTGTGTGTGTGTGTGTGTGTGTGTGTGTGTGTGGTCACTTTTGCCAATTTAATCATGTAAATAATATAATTAATGTGTGTTTCAACATGTTTTACCAATTTTAAGAAATGATCAAACTGCAACACTAAATCATTCAAATATGAATTAACCTTCATTGTAAGTGGTTGTTTAGTCTCTACAACAACAATATTTGATTATAATGCTTCCTCCTTGGCGACTAGAAGTAATAACTCTTTTTTTCTTCATGTTTCTACCTTGGTGTGTTTCCTTGTAAAGTGTCAGTCCATTTGAAGTTCTGGATGAACCTCATCTTGTTCTCTTGTGTAGTCCCATCCAAGGATAAGATAAAGCCTATTGTGTCATAAACCAAAATTTAACCAAAAAGAGAAAAAACAAAAACACAAGCAGCTAGTTAGTTGCAAATCAAAATGAGTAGAATAAAAGTTAATGTTAAAGGATAGAAAAGGAGAAAAAGTTAAACTTAATTAATTAAACTTGATTAAAGAGGTCTGTTCATCTAATAAATGCTCATAGCAAGAGAAGCTGATTACATTTTTTACTTAACATTTTATTTAATGTGTTCATATGTGGAAAATTTGCCTGATTAACCGACCTTTTAAAGAGGAAAATAATCTGTTAGTTGAAGTGGAAACCAACCTTGTAGGAGGCCGAAGTACGCATCTGTGGCATTTTTCATGATCTCTGGGTTGCAGGTGACATCGGTGAACATCTCCAGAAGTCTCGCTCTGTTTGTCCTCAAGTCACTGAAACAAATCGGTGTAATATAATTATAATAATGACAATAATAATAATGATGCTTTTTTTATAGGCGCCTTTCAAAGCACTACTCAAGGACACCTTACAAGATAGGGCTGGGCAATTAATCGAAAAATAATCGAAAAATAATCTAAACTGGCATTTAGAAACTCTAATCGACTTAATCTTGCTCATGTCAATTAATCGTGGTGTTCACTGTTGCCATGACAGTAGAGGTTGCATATCTTTAAAGGAATTTGAAAACTTGTCTCCAGTGATCATTTTAACCCAAACCATGATCTTTTCATAGTTCTAATCAAGTAAACTAGACATTAACCACAGCGTCACACCATAAAACATCATTATTTTTGCTATAATCGCCCAGCCATATTACAAGACACACATAAAAACAAACAATAGTGCATCAAACATCACAAAATCAGCAAACACCATCCATCCATCCATCCATTTTCTGTCGCCTATCACAATGGCATTAGGCTGAGCAATGAAACCCATTCATCCTTTTCCCCAACCAAGCTCATCAGCTCCTCCCCTGGGGGATCACGAGGCATTCCCAGACCAGGAAAGATATATAATCCCTCCAGCGTGTTCTGGGTCTGCCCCGGGTTTCCTCCCAGTTAGACGTGCCCGTAACACCTCAGCTGGCTCCTTTCGATGTGAAGGAGCAGCGGCTCTATTCCTCCCCCGGATGTCTGAACTCCTGACTCTATCTCATTTCATCATTGTATCTGCATGTGTTTTCAGGCGGGATTTTAAATTGGAGACAAGAGTCAGAAGTGTGAATGTCTGGTGGGAGGGAGTTCCAAAGGCGGGGGGGCAGATCGGCTGAAGGCTCTTGTCCCCATGGTGGTTGTTGGAAGTTGGCAGATGGAGCACAGAGCTGGATGGCAGACAAGGATCGGAGTGTAGGAGGATGTGTAGATATGAACAAGTTCAGATAGATATGATGGTGCGAAGGGCTGGGTATCGTTTTAAAAATGATGATACCAGTACCAATCCAAATACCCTTAAAGTGATACTGATACCTGTGAATAGAGGCATTAAATTGTATAAAATGCCACCACTACCTCCACATCGAAATGATTAGATTTTTACACAAATGCTCAAAATCAGGACGTGGGTCACAGTGTACATTACACACACTTGTAATCCACGTATGTGTGTATGTGCATCGACGTATACGCTACAGAGGCAAAATGTTCAAAATACTCTGAACTTTGAAGCTTATGTTAATTGGCTGTGAATGAGTCCATACAAATAGTAATATTTTCTAGCTCTGGCTGCAAAAAGTATCAATTGGAGGTATCGTTTGACGGGAGACGTTTTGGATACTACTTGGTATTGATTCATTTTGGTTGATACCTTAAAGGTATCGAGTACCAATACACAGTCCTAATCGTGTGAAGTTTTGAAGGACCTTTAAAGTGAGGAGCAGTATCTTAAAATCAATGCGGGATTCGATAGGGAGCCAGTGAAGTTGCTGCAGAACGGGAGTGATGTTTTCTATAGAGGGAGTTCTGGTCAATCAATCTTTATTTATATAGCGCCTTTATATTTAAATTAACATTCCCATATGAGCAAAAGCACTTGGCGACAGTGGCGGTGATGATACGAGCAGCTGTGTTCTTCTGGACCAGTCAGAGTTTATAAAGAGATTTTCGGAAGAAGACCAAAAGAGAAGAGCATTACAGTAGTCCAGACGGGATGTAATTAAAGTGTTAATGATAAAAGTGGGTTGGTGTAAGTGACGGACGAAGACGCAGACCGAGTAACATTATTGATGTGGGCTTAAAATGATAATTATTACAATATTCGGAGTGATTACTGTGTCCAACAAGGCATGTCAATCTTACTTCACACCATACATCACCATTAGAGGAGGGTAAAAAAGACAAAAATAACACACACACACACACTCTATTTATATCTATGCTCACAGCCACAGCCCATTGTGATAACATTGTTCTCAGTGTGTTTAAAAGTGGAGATAACACATACTTGCATATCTTGTTGGCAGAGGGGCTCCCTGCCACTCCGTAGAAATTAAAGGACACAGGTGCTGTTGCCTTCAGAGGATTTCTATGAAACCAATGAGCCATCCTGAGAGTGTGAGGAGGACACACCTAAAGAGGCTGAAAGATGGAGAATGACATGTGATTAACTGATGATGTTATATCTATTCTAATAAGGAATTTTCTTAAGAGATAAAATCATGAGTTACTGTAGATATTTTAGGGAGGATTATTTAGGGGAGTGAACAGCTGACGTCAAATACTGGCTATCGTCATGTTAATTAACCCTGTAAAGCCTGAACCATCAAATAATTGGCAGGAAATTCTAATTCTTTGAGTGTTTATTGGACCTTCTGACAAGTAATTTAATAGTTTAAAGCCCCTTATAGGTCCTGCATAAAGCTCATATCACCACCTACTAAACTTTGTATGTATGATGATGATACATAATGCATAAAATGTACAGATGCACAGACAAATGAGCTTCTATACCTGCTGTATCCCATTTGATGCACATATCTTCAATAGTAATTAATATAATAAAATAAACTACAAAATATTTAGTAATTCAACACAGCATTGGTTTATCTGTGCACTGCATGTATCTGATCGTATACATCGGGTTTCTCAGGGGGGAAAAAAGATCATCCTGATGATGTAGAGTTCTCTAAAACTCATATATTAAATATGATTCACTTCACATTATAGGGTTAACATATGGTTGCTAGAAAAAAAACTAGCCTTTTAGCTTCGTGAGCGCTACAAAACACACTGCTTTAACCTGATTAAAGTGTCACCCTACTCACAAGCGTATACACAACCATAAGGTTAACTGTGAGCTTTAACATCTGTATATGTTTACGTATCATTTGTGAGTCTTCTTGTACACAAAAAAAAGTCCCATTACGTAACAGCTAATAACAGCTAGCAGGCTAACACTGGCTGAAAAAAAGAGAGAGAGATAAAAACATGATTTACTGAAGAGATGTGACAACTGGCTTTATGACACGACTAAATATATATAACCTTAATAGTTCAGATGTATAATCATGTGTCATGTAGCTTACCTGTCGTTGCTGTGAGACGTACGTGAGGTTTTTTTTAGGGGAAAAGCTTGACACTGACAACTTACTTCCGGAAATAAACACCGAGTAGAAGCTGACCAATGAGAACGCACGGTTTTGGGTCACATGACATCACTGTGGAAAATACCTCAGAGCTTTAATCAGCCTCTCTTTTGTTCAGCATGAGTCTCAAAAAGACCTTAAACACTTAATGATATTTCTTTTTTTTTTTTTTTTTTTAAACACTATCAGATTAAATAGATGATACTCTGAACTTTAAATGTTAACCTTTCATTTGCACTGTATGTCATTTAACCCTATAATGAATATATGCAAAATTTTATTTAATTAATTTTTTAATTACTTGTAAGAAGGTCCAATACACACTACAGTTTCAAAATAATTAGAATTTTCTGGCAATTATTTGATGGTTCAGGCTTTACTGGGTTACAATCATTATTTTATGCTGCAATCTTATATTTAATGCTCTATTCTAGTCTAGTTTTTATTAAATTTTTCTCTCTTTCTATTTTTCTGTTTTTTTTTTTTAAATTTTTATTATTAGTGGGTTTTTTTGTTATGAATTGTATGTTTTAATGTTTCCAATTTTTACTATTATTGGGTTTTATTTTTATTTTTCAAATTGTATGTTTTTATGTTTTTTGTTTCCAATTCTTACTGTCAAATGTTTGTTTTTATGTAAAGCACATTGAGTTGCTCCTGGGTATGAAATGCGCTATATAAATAAAGCTGCCCTGCCTTGCCTTGCCTTGGAATGAGCTTTTTTTTAAAAAGATAAGATAAAATATCCCTTTATTAGTCCCACAGTGGGGAAATTTACATTGCTGCAGCAGCAAAGTGGACATCCTTTATTTATTGTCCTAGAGTATTGCACAGGATTATTGTTTGTTCAGAGTTCTTATCGCCCAGTAAAAGAAACTGTTGAGTCTGGAGGTGCAGGCTTTCATTGACTGGGTGTAGAGGTCAAGGATTCAAGGATTCAAGTTTTTTTTGTTATTTGAGCCATGTAGATACATTAAAGAGAACAAAATACCATACTCAGGTCCAGGTAAATGTAGTAAAAAACATATATAAATATGATAAAATAATGATCATATATAATAAAATAAAAGAACATCTATAAAATAGGCATAATGAGTCAAAATTGTATTTATTGCACGGTTAAACAGAAATTAGTAGTATAGCTGAAATACTAATATTGCACAGTAGTGAACATTAAAAGTACAGTTTGTAAAGTTGTCCAGGTTGGGGGTCTGTGTGAGGTTTACTGGAAGCAGCGCTGGTTGTACAGTCTGACAGCTGCAGGGAGGAAGGACCTGGAGGATATTGCTCCTTCACACACTTTGGGTGAAGGAGCCTGTCGTTGAAGGAGCTCTTCAGTGCGGTCAGAGTGTCCCTCATGGTGTGGGAGTCGTTGTTCAGCAGAGATGACTGGCCATCATTCTCCTCTCTCCCACCACCTCCACCACCAGGTTGAAGGGGCATCCCAGGACAGAGCTGGCCTTCTTTAGTATTTAGTATTCAAAACAAAATACACATACACACACATGAGACACAGTAGTCTATGTCCTTGGCTAAATAAGCATGCCAATTTTACCACTGATTTTCTCCCAAATGTTTTTGGAGTCATATGGAATCAGTAATTTGTTCTAAAACATGTAAATGTTTAACCATATTAACAAAATATGCCTATGGTGCAGCAGTTTTTCTAAAGCCAGTATTTTATGATGGCCTTTTTGTTTGCTGCCAGTAAGACCTTCAGAACATAAGTGTCAATGGAACTCAGTCCGTCCAGAATATTTCCAAGATAAAGGAAATGTGGATGGATGGGCAAGGCCAAAAGATATGGACATGAACAGCCATGACCTCTCCACATTCCCTCCAACAGTTGAAGTGTAATGAAGTTTTTCTAACAAAAGCCTCTCAATGTCCAAGAGTTGGTGGAGGATGACTGTGGTTCCCAGGTGTTCAGCCATATGTCTTCCGTTATGTCATTGTTCAACTCTTTTTACCATCACTGACTCACGTTATTTCACAACTATTTCCTTAGATGTGTCCAGGAAATACCTTTGTAATTTGCCACCAATTGACATAATAGAGGCAATGCTCTCTACAGATGTTGAAGTTAAGTTAGTTGTGTTTAAAAGCAGCAGAAAGAACTGAGAAAAAACTGACAGAAATCAATTCACTCATAAGAAGTGAATGAGCTGACTCTATTTCCTGAGGAAGCTGAGATTCTTCAACCTGTGCAGCAAGATACTGGAAATCTTCCACCAAGTCTGTTGTGGCCAGAGCACCGTTCTTTGCTGTAGCGCTGGAGGTGACACCTGCAGACTTAAATTGATTAAGAAGGCCAGCTCCGTAACTGGCTGCAAACCAGACACCTTTGAAGTTTTGCTGGAGACGAAGTCAGTGAACAAATAATCCTGATTACCCTCACCACCACCTACTGTCCAGACAGCAGAGCACTTTATCTCACAGACTGGTTCAGCTTTGCTGTCACAAGGTGTGACACAGGAAATCTTTCCTGTTTAAAGCGATCTGTTATCTTCTATAGTTGCTGTTTCGAAAAAACACTCCACTCTGTTTTGCTCATTCAAAAACTTCGTTCATGGTGAATTTGCACATCTTTATACTCCTATACTTTACCTCATTGCAGTTTTAAAACTTCAACACACTTGTCTGATGTATACAGTATGTTATCCTATGTTTATATTCTATATTTTAATGTATTTAAAGTGAATGCTAATGGGTTTTCTTATATTCTTGTATTGAGCTTTTGTGTGTGTGTGTGTGTGTGTGTTTACTTTTATATATTTATATATATTTCTCTCTTCTGGTGTTGATATGTATGTTGTTTATGTTGATATGTATTTATTGTGCAATGGCTGAATATCCTGCTGCTGTAACACAAGAGTTTTACAATTTGGGATCAATAAAGGACATCTATGTATGCATATATGTGTCTATTTATGTATTACTGTAATTACAAGCATATTGTAAGTTATTTGAAAGTTGACCCTACATATTTGCTGAGCTGTATACTTGGCTGTAGACACATTTTTACACTTTTATATGGTCACCTCATCTCCTTGGTAATGACTTAATAACTCTGTTATTTTGTTATCAATCATTAAGTTGTTAAGTTTTTTTGTTAATCAATCATGAGACAAACAATGAAAATTAATCTTCATCTTTTTATTTTCCCATTTGGCAAACATTGAGTGAACAATGAACAGCTATTTCAAGTGATGATCAGAGAGCAAACAATCAAGAAAACATGCACACACAGACACAAAAATAAAACGTTGGTTTTCTTTCCCAACAACTGTACATCTCACCAACTGAGGAACCATAAAACCTACATACACGCACACACACACACACGACAGATACAGATACATCTTTCTGTATTATCTCAACCTTTACCAACAAACGCTCCAAAAGATAGAAGGTAATTTATTTCACTATCACATTCTTTTCATATTTCTTGACCGGGTTATCTCCATAAGGCACATCGACAATTACAGGAATAAACAGTCTGAAGAGGTTCACTAAGATCAGGAAGCCCACTGATCTGGAGCTACTGACACCTGTTACAAGCCAGATGCCAGCGAGGAAATAACTTTACATAACTGTACAACAATGATTTTTGTGAAATCAACTTTCACATTCTATTTTCCCTCAACATCTAATCAACAATGACACTACCCAAATATTTCTAAAAGGCACACTGTGAGTCCCCAGCATTAGAAGATTGTCATACAAGTACTTGATCAACAAGAATGTTTTCCGTGCACCTTTAAAAACCTTTTTAAAGCAGGTTCAGGCACAACAGAAACAATTAAAAAGGCACTTTTGGTCATCGTAAGGCACTGACAGCATCATTGTGCTTATGTTAACTTCCTCATAACAAAAAGGCAACTTCAGTTATAAGGGGATATGTGTTACAAGTTTCACAAACTACTGAATTAATCCCAGAAAAGGCACGTTTGTCTTTCCAATTCATGAAAATCTCAACGCAGTGCATTCTGTTCTCGATTTGCTGTGTTGCATCCTAAAGTACATTTTAATCAAGCAGGTGCAAATATAGAAATGCAGAATCACACGTGACCCTGATGTTTGCAGGACACAAAAAAAAAAAATCTTGAGCGAGACTCCAAAAGGTCACTGTTCTTCTTTCAAAGAGCAAATAAACACACAGCCAAAGAAAGAAATCAATCATCAAGCCAGCCTTAGTTGTTGCAACCAGGGATCAATACAGTGGGGAGTGGGAGGCTGATGAAGCAAGAAAAGAAATAATGACCCCTGGTTATAACAGAAAGAAAGTGAATGTTACATTCAGTAACACTAATTTCATTATGTGCATGAAATCACTGTGACAGTAAAGTCAATCATTACTCAATTAACTGCAGCTTTCCCATAATATTTAAGATTGTCATATACATTTTGATTAAACCTACGAGTCTGTGCATTACATGTGCCTTTTTTGTTTGTTGCTGCACTTACACATCGTACCATACAAAGCACATATAGAAACACTGCAAATTGAAAGCACTGCAAGTTGAACCTCTTAGAAATTAACATCCTGTGCAGTGTTCTCAGAAAGGGAAATATTTGCAAATCAAATTGCAAATTGTGTTTATATACAGTCATTTTCCATTACTGTGCAATAAATGTAATGTTTTGGCTTGTAAGACACCCAGAGATCAACACACCTGGTGACATTATAATGAACAGCATGACCAAGCTTGTATGCATTATACTCAACACATATTGTCAACAAAGTCTTTGGCATCAAAAAGTACAGTTTTAAAACTCCAGCTGAGTACATGCAACATGCTCAGACTTGCTTTGGTTGCTGTTGTGGAAGACCTTGCAGGTAGAGAACCCAGACACACTCGAAGTGACTACCACTGCAGCCTCTAAACACTAACAGGTTGTGTATGAATGGCACATCTTTTGCAGAATACAGATGAACATTTTTACCCATATCACATAAAGAAAGGAATAGTTCAAAGACGTTTGGCGTAGTTATTGCATAGAATATGGTCACGGACATCTCCCCATCCTCCGTTCTTCATGTGTGCCTTATGCTCCACTGACTCTGCCACACTAAGGACAAGAGACGGTGGAAAGAGGGTGTCTTTGGCCATTTTAAGGCCGTCCTCAACCCTCTGCAAGGCCCACTCTGGCCTGCAGTTCTCCTTCTGGTGGAGGCCGCAGTCTCCTGTGTGAAGAACCCTGGAAGCCTGGGCTACAAGCACTTTGAGGGGCTTTGATATGCAGGACCCCGAGAGGTGCTGCAGAGTCCAGTCCCAGTTGTAGTCATCATAAGTGCAGAAGACGTTGCTGCAGCCCATCAGCTTGTAGTACACCTCCCTGGAGATGGCCATGCCTATGTTGTGTTTGGTGGACATCCACCCAGTGGTCAACACCTTATTGGACAGCCTGTGAAAATCAGTCAGGTCGTTGTGGTTACCCAAAGCCAGCATGTCACAGTCTGTGCAGCTGTTCTTCCTGTACTCTATCATTGATTTATACATATGGTAGAAGTCAGGTAAGATGTAGTTGTCCTCCTCCAGAAAGATTGCAAAGCCACCGTAGCCCTGCATCGCCTGCACTCGCTCCCACACAAAGTGCATTTTCCACCACCAGTGATGTTTGGTTTGTGTGATGAAGGCTTCCCTGTAGTGACCGTAGGAATCGGGGTGTTCTGCGTTGAGGCATCCTGTTTTCAGAGCGTTGTCCTTGGATGCGTCTCTCGGGCAGTCTCGTGGATCCTGTCCAGGAAACTCATTGGGATACAGCTGAGTGCTGAAAGGGAAATAAATTTGCAGTACCTTGCAGAAAGTTATCCCTTGCACAATGGCGTTTATTTCCTGTGAAAAATAGTCATGGCTAAAGAGGAGGAGGAAGCTGTGGACTTCAGCAGCCTTCTCCAGTGACTTGATAAGCAGTCTGAGGTATTCAGGCCTGTTGTGGACCTGCACAACCAGCACCAGATGAGGCTCCCCAGGAAACTTATCCGCATTGTGGATGCACTGCTTGTAATTAGCATTGTAAACGGACTGACTCAAGTCTGACAGCGAGCCAAAGTTAAACTTCACCTTGTCGCCACCGGACAGCACGCCGTGATTTCCCTGAACGACGTTACTGGCTCCACTCGCTTCATTATCAGAGACGATTAAAACACGTGTTGAGATCAAAAAAGTCGCAACTACAAAGAAAACACCCAACAGCGCGAGCAGATTCTTTTTGTTGAGCCGAAACCTCATTTTTATCAAAGTTTTAAAAAAACAAAACAACCTTTGAAGTACAACAATGGCTTTTCTTTTCTTTTTAAAGTCACCTTATCGCCTGCGTCTTCATTGTAAACTTAATTGCAACATAGTATCCTCGCGCGTTTTTTATATCCAAAAACGTGTAACACACACACTTCCACCGTCGCGTGACCCGTCTTTCAAAAAACCAAGTGTCAGTCGATTCTTGATGGCTGCTCTCCCCCTCGCAGGCTCGTCTCTCCACTTGAACACCGTGTCATTTGCCAAACTCTTGCTTCAGCTTGTTTTTTCAGGCACCTGTGAGGAAGCAAAAGCCAAACAAAAAAGCGAAATGAAGTTAAGTCGCTGACGTACTTCGGCGTGTGAAAAGAGAAGTTTAGCTTTCATTTGACTTACCCCAAAGTGGGTGTAATGTGTCACGCTCATACCAGGAAGAGGATGATGGGACTATTACATCTTCAGTACAATTTATTGACTGCTGACGTGTACAACCCAGCCAACGAGGGAGAGACTGTGCGCCTGCTGGACGAATCATTGTCCTACCTTTTAGTTGTGTAATATGAGAAGGAAATGTAAATCAGGCCGCATTTGAATAGTGAACAGTCGGAAAAAATCTCTTAAAGCGTAAATTACCTTCAGTGCCACACAATATAAACACTCCTTCCACACGATCATGATCTGCGGTTTGTCATTTAGAAAAAAGAAATAGTGGTGAGTGTACAGTTATACTTAGTGGAGGAAGTCAAAGTACCAATACAGCAATGTAAAAATGCTGCATTACAAGTTCAAGTCCTGCATGAAAAATCCTACTTAAGTAAAAAAAATAAAATATATATATATATATATATAGGCCTATATAAGTATTAGCAGCAACATGTAATTAAAGTACTGCAGTATTATGAGTGATGTAGTTAAAGTATTGCAGTAAAAGTACTGCAGTATTATGAGCGATGTAGTATGCAGTATTACAGTAAAAGTAGTGGTTTGGTCCTCTGACTGATATATTATTATATATGACATCATTAGATTATTAATAGTGAAGCATCAGTGTTAGAGCAGCATGTTACTGTCAAATAAATGTAGTGGAGTAGAAAGTATCTCCCTCTGAAAAGGTAGTGGAGTGGAAGTATAAAGTAGCATCAAAGCAGTAAATTATGTACAGTAGCCTACTTGAGTAAACATACTTTTCACCACTAGTTGCATTATGGGTCGACAAAGCCTGTTCAGGTTTGACTGGTTGAGTTGGAATCAGGTTTGTTGTAATAAGTCTCACCCAACAAAAAGGGCGTGGGATGTAACACCTGAAACTACTGTACAAGGCAGGAAAACTCGATTCTTCTGATAGGAGGCGACTCTACAGCAGAAGATGGAAGTAGAGATGCTGGGACTGGGAATCAGATACTGGGTTTAAATAGGACACCAGTAGTGTTGGAGAATACCTGTGTGATTGTATTTAGTTCAACCATGTGTAATGTTACCTCAGTGATTATGACACATTAGAAGTTAATAGGTTTATTTTTCTACTTTTTTAATGAATAGAAAGTATTTGGAGCAGGTATATAGATACATTCCTTTATCCATTGATATTAGATTATCATGATATAGTGAATTTTCTGACAACATTAATTAAGAAACAGTTTATGAATAAAACAATCAGGCAGTGTGTGATGTGAATATCCAACAAATCAAAGTAAGTATCACTAGAGCTGGGTATCATTTAAAAAAGAATGATACCAGTACCAATACCTTTACCCATAGTGTGATATTGATACCAATAGGGTATTTTATTCAATACCCTTTTTCTACTACTTCATTTGACACCTATCATGTGAATGGAAGCATTAGGTTGTGTAAAATGCTACCTATTTTTTACACAAATACATTGGAATATTTATTAATTAAGTCTGCAAAACTGTGTATTATCACTACACACACACATTAGTTGTAGCTGCTGTGATAGTGGTCCAGTCATGTTACATTAAATCAAAGAACGCTAGTCGTGATTTGCTGTGAGAAAAAACATACAAATGGTCTAGTTTTCTATATCTGGATACAAAAGGATCAAATGCAGGTATTAAAACTACTACTATAGGAATTGGTCCTTGGTAGTCTACTACATTATTGTGCTCAATGCCTTAAAGATATTGAGTGCTGATATCCAGCCCTATCAAACACTGATGCAAAAATAATCTACAATCTAATATCACCATGAATCAGTCCTGCAAACATTGCGTGCAACAGTGCAATACAACCACAGATAGTAAAGAGAAAGGGGATGATGATAAATGTGTATTGTCTCAAGCAGCAGCACCATAAGGGGGTGAAAAGTTAAGATGATTCTGAGGGCCCGTAACTGACAGGGGCCTTAAAAAAATATTAGAGCATTAGCTAATTCTTTTATTAACATACCATCATTAATATACATTAATACAATATTTCATTTGCAATTAAACTAATGTTTTATTTGTATGCAGAATGGTGCATGTTGCAGCTCAGTGCCACTAAATATTATACAGTTAGTATTGGGCTGCAAGAGAGTTGCAAGACGTCACAGGGTGAGGTGTGGTTACAGCAATTGCACCTGGTTGGCGTGACCTGTGTGTGGTAGTGGGGCCCAATGTGATATCTTTTCATGGGGCCCAAAATCCTTTGCAGCACCCCTGGTCTCAAGGTATATATCGTCATATCACCTGAACCTATAGAGTGTATCATGCATTGCCTCCAGAGGTTAAACTGATTACACTGCTCCTTTTTTTTAGCTATATATTCAAGATCTATCTATCATTTCATTTATCACCATTTTAATGAAACACTGACTGGAATTTGTCTTGGTGGGTGCTAAATTAGTGGATTTATTTAATTTAAATCTTATAAGTTTGTGTTAGATTCATAGAACATCCATTTTTAGGTGAACAGACACATTGTAGTTTTGACTGTCTTGGTCTCACTTCCACATTGATTAGTGGTACGCTCATTTAAGTTGTCACCTGTGTTACAATGCCATCTTACCGAACCATGACTGTCTGACTTGTGAGGACGTCAGTGTTGAGCCACGGTGAGTTGATGGATTTGGTAGCCAAATTAATGCCTCCTCACACCAATGTAAATCTGTCTTTTTTTGCATTTGCTCTCACCTCTGCCTCTATTTACTCTCTTTGTGCTCTTCTTAGTACCTGTACTTTGCTTCTACAAGTGCCTGTAAGTTAGATATTGTTCAGACATATTTTCAGATACATAAAAATATGCAATTTTAAAGCTGATTTGTTGTTTTTCCCCCACAAAAAAAGTCAATTATCCATTTAAAGATGAGGTGAGAAGGTGAGAGACTTTCCCTCTTTGGCAGATGTCAGTGAAAACAGTCTTCTGCTTCACATTTTTGAGTGGAGGGAGACTTTAAATAAGTTGTTTTTGTATTTATATATAAGTGAATCTTGTTTTTACTCCCTAGACCACATTTTCATGTTTACATAATGACATATCTTCAACTGACAATGACGCAAGCTGCAAATGAGGAACTTGTATAAAGGAGTTATACAAGTTAAAGCATCATTTTCCTAATGAGGCTATAGAAGTCTATAAAAATAGCTTTTTTACAAGGATGACAGCAGATAGTGGGACTATTATTAAAAGCCAACATTTTCTGTTTATAATCCCCCGCAGGCTGTCATGCTCCAATCCTGGCTCATGAAAGCCGTCTCTGTAGGCACATTGTTGCCAAGCAGCCGCACCACTTCCTCCAGATAACACAAATAGACCCAGTGAGATAAACTGTCACTGTGCCTGACATAATTTAACATTTAAATCATGTGGCCTGAATCGCAAATCCAACAGCATCTCTAACACAAGGAAATAGTGTTGGCAACAACAATAACACATATCAATGTTTTCCAAGATTGTATCAGTTAGTTTCTGCCTACAATGCAACTTCTTCAGTATTAAATGTACAATTGTTCATACAGAAGTTTAGTGTGAGGACTTTAGGTTTTCAGAATAAAGCTTATTTTTAACAATATATGTAAATGTGATCTTAATTTAATACTGAGAAGATGTTAATTAAGCAAAATAGAGGTTTTGATGATTTAATTGGTAATTATTTTAAAATGTAATGTTTATTATCATTATTATTATTATTATTATTATTATTATTATTGTTGTTGTTGTTATTTTCTTTTTATTGTGCTTTGCTAGTCTGAAACATTGACATTACAGTGTGAACTAAAATGTTGATTGATGTGTATTAATACATCTTACATTAAAGAAATACAAATAAGCTACCAAAAAAAAGTACAGGCTGTTTTATTTAACCTTAATCCTACTAATTGGTCTTACCCACTGTGTCTATTTTAATTAGTGCTTTTAATAAATACCCATGTATTGGAGTCCTGGGGGACCTCAGTCAAAAGCACCCTTATTCTACTTATGCTGCTTTAATAGATGGAGCTATTTATTGAGTTCATGTTCACCATGGGTCCTAATTTAAATAAAGTATCTCACACTATCGGGGGGGCGTTGAGGGCTCTTTGATAGAAAGAGACACAGATTTCCTCATGTTCTCTGTCAGCAACCCTAAATACTGCTATCCTCAGGAGTGTACTGGGAAAAGGATTAACCCTAACCCTGAAAGAATAATATTTAGTTTCTTTTCCAGATGTCATTAATTACATAACTAATAATGTTTTCAGAGGGAATAAGTTGTTGTGGTTTCTTTCTTACAGCTAAACAAGAAGCTGGACTGGTGAGACAAGCACTGAGGCCCTCTACAGGAAAAGACAGAGCACGCTGTTCTTTCTGAGGAGGCTCAGGTCCTTTAACATGTGCACCAGGCTGCTATGTATGTTCTACCAGGCTGTGATCATCTTCTTTGGGGGCATCAAGAGCTGTGGTGCAGATAAACTGATTAAAGTGGTGAGGAAAGATGGTCCATGAAAGTTGGATGCTGTCATGGCTGGAGCACAGTCTCAGGAAAGGTGGCACATATAAAAAAAACATATATATAAAAAATACAGATCTAGACACTAAATAATAATGAATTATACAGTATTGATGCCCCAACTGTTTATTTCCACATCGCAGTGATTTCACAGTATGGCCTACAGTGTTCGAAAGTTGTGGGGGGAAAATATATATATAAGAACTTCAATCTTCAATCCTGCCTGATATTAGTGTTTACAGTTTCTCTTAAGTTCTGACAGGGGTGGATCTAGAAATGTTTTAATGAAGTAAAAATAATGCCTCATGCAAACAATTAGATAATTTGGTCAATATCATATCACTGTTAAATGTTTGTTTTGGATAAGAAAACGTGGGGTGGCATTAACTTTTGTAAATACTGTTATGTCAATTTTGAATTTCCTCCTCCGGGGATCAACAAAGTTACCCTACCCTGCCTTACTGTAGTTCATTGTTGATGTCCACAGGGAGCTTGTTCAGTTGTTCTTGTATTTTGTTAAACATATGTTGGTAGGATGAGGATTAAATTACACATTTCAATGCATGAATACCATGATCTGAATGCAGAAGTGTGAACTGAGGCCTCCCTGTGGTTGATCAGCAGCAAAGCAGACGACATAAACCATGTTGTTAACCACAAAACCAACAAGTCTTATTTAAAGTTATCATTGTGTGAATTTGTGCTGTCTTTGAGTGAAGTTTGTTGAATTAAACCACACGTTGGTGGTTACTGGAGCACATTTTTTCTTCTACACTTCCTTTTTTCCTGATATGGTCACAGAGGTTGTTGTCTGTCCCAGCATGTGGTGGCTGAGAGCAGGAAAAAATGTTCAGGTCCCATTGTTCCTGCATAATTTCCAAGAAAGGACCTGAGATGGAACTGGAAATTCATTAGAAGGTTCCTGGCAAGAAATATGTAATTTGATTAAAAAAAATATGTGCCTCATTTATTTTGGCATTGTTATGATATTAAAAGATTGCGACAAGAGGTTTTCTAAGTTGATTCATATTACATGTATGGCTCATTTTGCTTTATTGTATAAACATATTCTGAGGAACAAGCTTACATCATCAGTCCAAGTTTCATATTCATAAACGTAGGCTGTAAAAGCTGTGTGTAAAAAACTGAGCGTAATTTTTAAAATGATCTTTATTGAACTATTGTGTTATTTTATTGATTTGTAATTCATTATTTTGATTCTTTATTATTAGTTTTGTTTGTATTGTATTGTATGTGATTTGATGCCAGTTTTAGGATAAATGTATACTATGTTCACTTGTTTCAGATCATCCCTCTCTCTTTTCCCACATTTAATGTCTACTTCTTGAATATACAGTATAGTAGTGAAAGTCAAAAAGCCCCCCAAAAAATTACACGTCAATTAATAAAATATGCCTAAAATGATAGAGTGTCAGACTGAGTGAACTAACTCTTACTCTAACTCTAAATCCAGCCCCTTCCTTAGTTTGGACAGTTTATGCCCTGAGGCAGCAGGATCAACTTCCTCCCCACAGTATTTACCTGTGAACACCTGACTGCTGACAGAAAGACTGAAACTACTCAATGATTTCAGGCTTCACAGACGGAAAACTAACACATTAAACTTTTTTTTTAAGAGAAGAAAGAACATTTTTATATATTTTTCTCTTCATATATTCAACAAACAGCCTCATTAATCATAATATGTTTTGTATGTACCTTTTTACATTGGGAAGGAGCAAATAAACTACATCATAATTTGATTAACCCTTACATACTGTTCATATTCTGACTCATAATTAGTCTCTAGACATTCACAATCACTATATTATGGTCCAGGAGAACATTTTATAGAATATGAAGCATATAAAAACATGTTTGAATGCTGATTTTTGAATTTTGTAATAAACATAGGTCAAATTTGTACATTTGCGTATACAAAAATGTGTATCAGCTGCACAAAAATAAAAAGATATATACATTTTATCTCCATTTTTATACTGTGGGTCACATTAGGAAAAGTCCACCTAGAAGAAATGTATATAGGGTTTTTTAACAGCTCTCATATGTAAACATGAACAGTATGTAAGGGTTATTAAGACTTTTTAAGATTTTTTAAATGTATAAATCTATGGACCAGGATACAACTTCAAATTAGGATGTGTAACCTTTTCACTATACCTGCATATAGGCATGCTATAGGCATCTTGCAGCCGGGGTTTCTTTTGTTTATTTCATTTTCTATTTTCATTTCTGTTTCAGAAAGTAGTCATCTGTGAGCCACATGATGAGGAGAGTGGGTGAAAATGATTGAAATGGAGCTTGAAATACATGCAGCTCCATGGTAACAAAAATGTTTTTTTTTAGGGTCTCTGTAAAAATGAAGCCACTTTCCACACCACTCAATAACATATACTGTTATGACCTGGCTCTCAGACCATACAAACAGAAACAGGTTAGTGGATGTGTGAATGTTTAGTGTTGTATGGGTTTAAACTAAAGAGAAGTGCAACACAGCCAAATAAACAAAAGTAAACATGTGGAGCCGGAGGGAGAGTCAGCGGTGAAGTGAGAGGAATTGACTGTCCAGCTGCACCCTGTTGCACCAATACCGTCTCCGCCTACCTGGAGCTGAAGGGAGAAACACTCAAACACAGCAGCACGGGGAAAGACATAAACTTACCAGCCATGGAAAAGTTAGAGAGCGACCACAGTACTCTTTTTCAGTTCTCTGAAGCTTCTATAAAATTTAAGAACCAAGAACCGTCCTTTCCGTTTTCATTTCCCCTTTTGGAGTCTTATTGAGTTTTCTTGTTTCTGTTTTTCTGTGTTGATGTGACGCTGTGTTTCATTTTCTGCAGATGTTTCTGGAAAGAGAGAGGATGCAAATCATGACAGTCTTCATCATAAACTCAAAACAGATTATAATATATTACTGTGTGCATCTGCCATACAGCACGAAGATGCATACAAAAACGATTCTATAAATAGTTTTTATTTAACAATTACCTTCATACAAAGTGCAGTAAATAGAAAAAAAACCTAAATTAAATCAGTACTTGCTGTGAGAAGCTTTGCCTATAAAACAGCAGCAGTTCTCCTCAGTAAACCTGCACACAGTTTCTCAGGTATTTGGCAGGTTTGTTGTTCCTGCCTCTCGGATAAGTCGCCGCAGTTCTTCTTCTTCTTCTGTGGATTTCGATGTCTCGGCTGCTTCTGTCTCTTCATGTAATCCCAGAATGACTCCATGATGTTGAGATCGGGGCTCTGTTGGGGCCAAACCATCTGTTGCAGGACTCCTTGCTCTTCATGTGGACAAAAAAGTTATTTTTGACTCTGGCTGTATGTTTAATTTGGGATCGATGAGACGCCTCCCTGATGGTACTGCATTATGGATACAAATCTAAACATTTAAGTGCCTAAAATGTTTTTTAAATGATGGTCATCTAAGTAAAAATAACAATGAAATGAAGTAGTAAGTTTTGCCTGAAGTGTAGCACATACTGTATATGCCCTATCAGAAGATGCTTTGTCTTTATAAGCATTTAATCAGCAATTAGCATAACTGTAAAACATACTCAACAAGCCTATAAACTAGGAAGAACTGGGAAACACTTCAATCAATATAGAGTGTTTAAATGTTGTAATTAAATACAATTTTGTGGCATTTGTAGTTTATTTGTGTGTTTACAGTTTGTGAGTCCACTACATTTGAACGCTTGAAAGTATTGTAGATTTTACTCCACTCAATTTATAGTACTTACATCTGTACTTTCATACTCTACTAAACAGTTTATATACCACCCAACAGCTTACATATTTAATCAAATATGTGAGAGGGCTCATTTGTAAAAGCTGTGGCCACCCACACAGGTGTTTTCAATTATTCTAGCTGATTATTAGACTGCTGCACAGGCCGAAGTTGGGTGGAACTCTGCTGGTGATTAAGTAACGTCACCGGACTTAATGTGCTACAGCAAACATATGAGATTTTGCTCACCATTAATTTTTATAGGAAACAGGGTGATGCATATTCACTTCTAGCCAAAAAACGGACACAGCCTCTCTCACTTTTTTGGTAATGCTGTGCACAGATTTCAATCGAATTGCACTTTGACAAGCAAAATCCTTTATATGTCCCCTCCGCTGTTGGCCACAGAACATTAATACATTTCACCAGGAGATTTTCAGTCTGATTGCAGCTTTACAATCATAACGATGTAAATTATCCAAACAAATGCAACAACAGAACGGTGAAGGAGATGCAAAGTGTGCCAGTCATGAGAGGAGGCCTAGCAAGCATCATAAGTGAAAACAGCTGTGTAGGGTAAAGTATGGGTGTGTAAGGGTGTTACATTTCACAGCTGATGCATAGATACTTTCACTCTTATGTTTGCTTTTATGAAAGCATTTTTTAAAAAGCTGTGGTAGTGCAACTTTCATATAAACAACTGATCTAAATATACTGTTAATCTGCAGTGCTGAAATGTTGAGCTAAATGCTCTAGTCTGGTTATTTTGAGCTTGTTTAAATGAGTTAGAAAGACTTCTAGATTCACTTACCTTTTTGCACTCATATGTGACAGATTAATGGTCTTTCTATAACTCATGTTGATAAAAAATAATACAGGTCATTAATGAAATTAGTTTACATTTTTAGAGGCACTCATTTATCTAAGGAGTGGGAAAAGATTGGGGGAAAATATAGGCTTCTTTCAAGCAGAAAGTACAGTAGATGTTATCAGTGTTAAAACTGCAGACTTAGATATGACAGTAAACTTCATAAAAAATCCTCAACAGGTGTTTCCTTTGCAGGCCTAACAATACTGAAGTGTTCTCAGCGTGCATCTGTGACAGTTCACACTGCAGTAAACCACATTTAGTGGAAAATCTGCAGTTGCCTGTTTAGATAAAATGTCGCCATGATTGTGAAGCATTAATCATTACATTAGGATCAGTGCTTCACCTTATTATGAACAGTCTCCTTTTACCATTTACAGATTAAGCATTTTCAATTCAGTCATACTGGGAAACTTGACATGTAAATATAATAACTTGTTGTCATGTGATGTCTTATGGAAGATAATCAGACTTCTGGTGCTCTCTCCCAACTTATCCAGAACACAGAAACTGCACAAAGCTTTGTGTGACTCATCTAAAACGGAAACTATGTTGACTCTGTGCACCTCAGTGAAGTTTTTTTTATTGCAGCCACTGAGTGGTAGCAGTGAGCCACAGAGTAGTTCGCTGCAGTTTGACCCATGACTACAGGAGACTCTGCACTGTGCTGTTTATCTCCAATGTAAATCAAACAAAGTGGCTGATCAATGTCTAATCTGCTGTAACTCTGGATAAGCTGGACTCAAATGCACCCAACACAATTCAAGCATGTACATTTCTATTTGTAATGTTAAATAAGGTTGTTGTATCATATCTACAGCTTTTACAAACAAAGCTCACAAAAAAAGCAAAGGAAACTTGAAACATCTGCACAGCAATTGGATAAAATTGTACATACATTTAGTCTGATATGGGTTTTTACACTTTGTTACCACAGCAGGACATCCGATGCCAGCCCTGCTGCACATAGGCGAGGCCATGTCACTTTAACCAGATTGAAGGTCCCTCTGTGCTAGTAATACATACCGCAAAACAGCTTTTTGCAATCTGAACTGAATCCCTGGAGAAATGTTACGCATGTAATCGGCCGCATTTTGAAAAACACTGTAGATTATTCTCCATTAAATATGCCAGATGTTGCAGAATTGTTTTTCTAACAGTGGCACATGTATAATTATATATGATGGATACTTTTTTTTAAAAGACAAAGAGAGACATATAATAGTGATTAAACAGCAGCAACATTTCTCATCAACATGCAAAGTTTGTCCATCTGCATACTGCATGTGTGAAAAGTACACAATGTTCTCATCGTCTAAGCAAAAAGTATGTGGAACCAATCAATAGATGGCATCAGTGCTCCTCTCCTGCAGTGGAAACAAGCCATTGGTCATGCCTCAGACATTCACACTATTTCAGAGAACACCCATAAGTGATAAAAATGCATCTGAATTTGATATCATATTTCATTCTGCTTAATTAAGTTGTATGCATTTAATTAATATCTTGCAGTGCACAGCAGAAGCCTTTGACGCATGTATGTTTTTCATTAACTGTGGGTTCAAACCTCTTTTGATTTCACATATGCATCTTTCCTTTCAATGATCCAATAAAAGCAGTGACTTTAGCTTTCAAGGTTGCCTGTTTACAGTTGAGTATGAAAGTTTGGATAAGAAACCACTTCAGTTCCATATGGAAAGCATCTGAAAAGGCGCTTTTTAGATGTATTGTTGTATTTCACCAGCCAAAGGGTCGGAGGGTTTCTTTCAAACTCTTGCCTAAATGTACATGCACTCCAGTTGCATCTAAACATTCTGACCAGTGCAAACAGCATTCCTCTGCAGGGAAGTCCCAACATCTGTACGAACAAATGAGACCATGAAGGTGTCCTCTTACAAGCCAACCCTGTAATGTAGAGTTACCATCCAGCTCAAACCACTATCACATGTGTTTAAAGTGTTGTACATTTCCGAACATCTTGACAACAGTCTCGTAAGAGTTACGATACATTCCTCTGAATTATATTGTTAAAAACACATATCCATCTTAATAAACACTCAGTTTGTGGGTATTTGTTACGTGCCCACGAGAAGAATTCACTGATGCTAATACTTCCTTCTTGTGGGGAATCACTTTACCACCCAACTTCCATCGAAAATACGTGTGTGCACTGCAGACATAAGGCTAGATCGGTGGTTCCCCTTTTTCTTGACGGACCCACCCCACCCCATCCTGCATGAAGTAGCGAACCTTACCTCTTAATACCTGCAGGAAACCTGTGTAAAATTAGTCATATATAAACTTCAGAACAGATTATTTTCTTATTCCTATATCATACTGCCTATTTTTAAATCCCATTTTAAATGTAGTTTATAAATACATTTTAGTTGAGTTGAGTTTATATTATGTTAAATTTGTGACAGAATTAAACATTAAAGGAACAGCATTATAAGAAGGTGGAAGTCATTTGATAGTTACTGAACTTAGGAGCGGCTTTTTTCTCAGTTACTGGCTCTTGTGTTTCAACAGCAGCTCTGGGATCAGTGGCCATTCTCATTTTTCTGTTTCCTATTATGATCTATCGTTAATTTTGTTGTTGCACAAATCAGTTTCTTTACCACAATAATTTTTGTCATTATGAGTCTGCCCATATTTTGCTTGGATTGCACTGATCTGGGGCGTAATTTCCACTGGGGACGTGAAATCTGCCTTTATAGCATTTTCACAGATAGAATAAAGCTTTCACAATTCTGAAACTGTGTTTTAAAGAGACTTTGGCCTCTCTGAGATAATCCACTCCAGATTTTACCAGTCTAGGTAGGTGGTACTATACTTTCTGGCAGAATATATCATTATTACCAACGTCATTACTTCCTGGATTTTGTATAACCATAGTCCCCAAATGTATGTATACATATGAAATGGGATTCAAATCGAAAACATTTTTATGGCGGAGGACACCCCAGACCCCTTGTTTTGTGTGTCAATTGTAACATTCTTTACTTTTTCCTTCTTAACTCACAATTGTCTAGAAATACACCAGTCATCTTTTCATGTAGATATTAGATTTAATGCAGGAAGTGGGGGGCAATTGTAACACTGAAAGAATAAGTCATATCAACCCACTGTATCTCTATTCTAACTTCATAAAATAAGTGCTCACGAGTGAACACACCCTCCTCTTTTGAAGGGTATAATACAAACAAATCTCTCACATCACTTAATACTATATTACTATATTTTCATTGTCTAACAGGAAATTGTCAATACAGGAAAACAAAGTGCTTTCTTTGGACCATGTGGTCTGCACATCATGGCTGCAAGATCGGAGGCGATTGTAACACAGTGTTTGTCTACTGCAGGAGGGATGTTCACATTACACACCTTGGACGGTCACGCCCCCCCCCCCCCCAGTTGGGAATCACTGGTCTAGCTGATGTAATCATGTTGCTCACCAATTGCGCAAAAACCAAACCAAAGCTCATTGTCTCGCTCACTGCATGCCTTCCAGATGTCGTCTTTCACTCCTCATGCACTCAGTGTGAACTCATAACATAACTGAGCATAATGTAATACCTGTGCATAATCTAATAAAAAAGTCGTCTGTTGTGTTTATTACTTTTGCGTAATGTAAAATGTTATTGTATCTTGTTCTGCTTATTACGTAATGATGATATTTCTGTTCTAACATATAATAAACTAAAACGTGCTTCAGTGCATTTTGCAGTTTCCTTGCCGCTGATGCCAAGTGCTTGCTCATGGGGGAATATTGGGTATCTGTTAAAAAAAAAGAGTACGGTCTAGACCTGCTCTATGTGAAAAGTGCCCTGAGATAACTTCTGTTGTGAATAAATTAAATTGACTTGACTTGACAAGAACTAACATGGGTCTATAAAGCCACTAAAGTCATGCTAGTGGTTCAGATGTCATTCAAAGGCCCGAAAATCCAATTAAGCAACTAGCTGCTGCTAATCAAAGACATGCTAATTCTCTTTATGCTGCTCAGTTTGCAAACATTCATGTGCATGTCTTTTATCAGACAAAATCTGTGTTGAAAAGCAACCCCCATAGTACACAAACTATGTAATGTGTGCAAATCTGAAGGGAAATATCATCATTAATCTGAGCATGATGCCTGAGCATGATAGGGTTTTTTAATTTAAGTGATAATACATTTGTGCAGATTCAGAAAAAAAACATATTGCCCATCACAAAATGATGAAAAGATGTCATTGATGTAGCTAATGAAGTCTAAAACATGTATGTCGTGCAGACAAACATAACAAATATAGTGAATATGATTGTGCAAGAAGTAAAAAAAAAAAGTGCACAAATATGTGATAAGTGTAAGCATGAAATGTCCCTCACGGTTTGTTTATAATATAGCAGCTGGAAAAACTGATTTTTTGCAGATGTTTGTTCCAGCCAGAGCGACTTTATAAACGTCACTTGATGGGAGGACAGTGGATTGATGAAGTTTGCTGTGTGATGAGGACTGATAATCTGGGACTTTCTGTTATCTTACTTTCATGTTTGATGATCCAAGAAAGTGCTGATGTGCTTTTTTGAGAAAGTTGGCGAGCACGTAATGTTAAAATAAGGCATGAGCTGCTATGAGTAATCTAATAATAATAATAATAATATTCCCTCGCTGTGATGAACCATGGTGTAGAGATTCTGTTTCAATACAATCATATTAGTGTAATGCTTTAATTCCATTATGTGCAAGTTATTTACATTATGGGCTTGACAGGTTTTTATCCCTTTTCATTTAGTGCAATATCCATTTTACTACATTTTTATTACTATCATATAATGGTCAATATTATGTGTTTCTGCACAGCATCATATTTCCATTTTTAAACCTTTCAAATCAATAAACATACTAATATACATGCATGAATAGAATAGTGTGCCACGGTCATTGACAGTTATGAGTCTTGTCTGACTTCACTTCCCGTACATTTGTGAGCTGTGAAACAGCTTTTTCCATATCTACAGTGCTGCTCCACCAGCAGCCACATACGCTGTTATTTGTCTGAGTTTTCCATTTGAATGGAACAACAAACTCAGTGAGCTGTTTTTTTCTCTTTTTTTGTTTCATGAGCTCAAGAAATGTTTATATTAACATTTACAGGCATTACAAAACTTGTAATAATGTCACAGACGTCTTCAGTGAGGCCTTTTCATGGTGCATTTTATACAGATGATGACATCTTTGTCTTCAGTACTTAAGTGTTCCCATATGTTAAAAATTATGTTTAAAAAAATATTGCAGCATCCCGCTAACTCCTGCACATCCAGGATGAAGTTGAATATTTCCACTTTGGTTGATTATGGAAGAGAGAGAAAAACAGAAACAGTACAAAATCATCAACACACAAAGTGTCAAAGTGACATTTCAGTGGAAAACCACACATCTCAGCATGAAAACAGACATAAAACATCGACTGTTATGCCGTGAAAACCTCCAAAAAACCTATTTTCATTCAATTAATACAATTTAATGTAATTTTCAGCAGCCACCAAAGTCGTTCAACCACTAAATCAATTGTTTTTTTTATTTCCCACAAGTTTAGACACCACTATTTATCAAACTTTTTTTTATCTAACATGAAACTTCTAGTACTGTAACTTATGTACAAAACTAAAAGAAAAAATCCTCCTCCTAAATGTACAACTTTATATGTGGTTCTAAAAAACGTATATATACTATATAAATTCCAATTATAATGAACACTGTATAAAAGAAGAAGTTTATCTTTACGAAAGGATAAACATGCTGTTTGCAGTCTGTCATAATCTACCAATTATTTTCCATGAAGTGTTTCTCCAAGTCTAAGGTAACTTTCCAGCAGGATTTATGGTCGACAGACAGTCTCCAGACAGAGAGGCACACAAGACAGCCAGTGTTTTGACTTGTGTTCCAGTCTTACCACAGTTGTTTGATTATGAACTGTATATGTTTTAGCAAGACAGAAACATGGCCAGCAAGGATGAGTTTTTAAAAACATCCAATAAGTCCAGCCTTTCAGTTTTCAGCCCATTGTGAAAAATGTTTTGGACACATTCCTAAACGCTGAAAACAGGCCTTCGATAAGATTTACTACTACACTCGGTGCACATGTCAGAGACGGTATGTTGTTTGCAGTCCATCATAATCTACTTATTATCTCCCTGAAGTGTTTAAAGAGTAATGAAAAGTTTTAAAAAATGAATTGTCTGGAGACACTGACTCAGACGCCAAAGTGGATTATTTTATTAAAGCAGCTGATGAGTTTCTCTGCTTAATCTTGGCTGTACTTCTCTAGAATTACATCAGCAATGAATCACATCCAATTAAACACTGAGGCAGACCATGAGGAAGACTTTAAGCTGCCAGTGAAAATAGAGCGTGTGATGTTTTTGTCTCAGAAAGTGAGAGATCATATAATTCTTAACTTCTAATGATATCTAAAAGTATAAATACTGCACCTGTGTTTTTAGTAAGGAATAAATTGCAACAATGGGTCAATATAGGATGTGTATTATGAGCTGTATCACTCACTCTATGGAGCCTTTTAACCCCTTTCAGCTCATTGTTATGGTTTTACAGCTTGCAACGTTACTGTTTTGTTTCAGTCATTTTGCTCTCTTCAATCTTGTTTCCAGCTGCAGCAGACGATGCAGATGTTTTTGGTGAAAAAAAAAAGCTCTTCGTGGCACCAAATGGCTCTCAGGAAAACTCGGCAGCTGTCTGGTGAACATATGTGGAGTATTCAGTAGCTACCGAGCGGGATGTTTTTCTCAAGAGTCTGTGGTGATCTCACTCATCAGGTGGGAAAAACACAAATCCAAATAATCAACAGGTAAATGTTTGCTGACACATTCACACATTATCGACATACAGAGGTGGTAATTATGTTAATGTTGTGCATACTGTGCAGTTTGTTGTGGTAACCAAAGAGGATAAAAATTAATTAATGCTGCTTTAAAGTGAAGTCATGAGTTTTAAGGAGATACTCCACAGAGAACAGCAGCTGGGATCACTTTGGATTCACTTCATTTATAAAAAAAAAGTTTCCAATAAACTCTGCCATTTTTCCAGGTTTTCACATCAGGAAAATATCAAAACAGATAAACTTTCAAACCACGCTGTCAGCAGAAATTATTTTTCTGATGTGAATCTGTGTCAGTGTATTCCAAAAAATCTTTTATTCAATATTTCACATGATACAGTTCAGTCTTCATGCATAAACCTTGTTGAATGAGTAGATGGGGACGAGTTTTGGTTGAAGCATCACTTTAAAAGGAATATTCTTCAACATTATTCAGAGTTATAATTGTGAACAGTTGTGCCTGATGTGTAGGAGGATTTGTGCCCAAAGTGACAGCATGAAGAAAAGCTCTGTGGATACGTCATAAGATGACAGCAATCAACAGCAATCCCACTGGAATGTGTCTAAAACCAATCAAACATCCCACTACATCCCAATATACAAATTATGAACGCATCTGTTGCGTGATGGCCTGATTATCAAAGGGATGACGTCAATGTTGTCAATGCTTCAAAAGTGCAGCTCAGTCCTGCCGGGGTTAAAAGCAGCTGGTTTAGGTCAGAGCTAACTGCTAACGTCATGTGTTGTCATGGAAACGTGTGTGAAGAAGAGAAAATATTTACCTCTCAGTATTTCTATGTACTGTGTGAGGACAAGATGAAAATATTTTACTGATTCATGTATAGGGTCAGAGCTTGAGTTTAGTGTTAAGCACGAGTTACAGGCAGTGTTGGGGAGTAACTATAGTTACATGTAATGATTACAAAATAAATGTAACTGTAATCCGTTACAGTTACTGAGAAAAAATATGTGGTTAAATTACAGTTATTTATGAAAATGTTGATAATTACAAAGGAGGTTACATCTGAAGTCAGACCTTTAAGATTTTTCTCATTTTTAAAGATTTAACATGTTACTGAATACATATATTGCTGTTTTTAATTATTTGAAATCAATATTTTTTATATTTTGTAAGTAAATCATGATGTGGGCTTATTTGGGGCACAAATGGGCTTAAATGGTGTCACAATACCAATTCTTCAAAATATCTTTATTTTATATTCCAAAAATCTACATACATTTTCAATTGAGAGATAAATCTTGTTTTATAAGAAATGATCTCCCTTATAAATCATGTCAGTATCCATGAAAAACACCTGAACTTAGATTTAGGTGCTTAATGGGTACACTTACCCTAACAGCTGAAAACATTCATTAGAACATTAGAAAAGTAATCAAAAAGTAATCAAATGTAATAAGTTATATTAATTTTATTAAGTAATTGAAATAGTTACGTTATTTATTACATTTTAAATAGATTAAATAGTAATCTGTAACTTATTACATTTCCAAAACCCAACCCTGGATACAGGATTTAGGGGTTAAAGGTTACCCGGTGGAGATTTTATAAACAAACAAATGTTATGTTTGCATTAAATGTTTTTTTGTTTGTTTGGTTGGTTTTAACCAAAATGCAGCATGCACATTACTGAGACCCTTCAAAAATGTTAAATACATGTCCTTCCTCATAAGAAAATTGTTTTTTAAACTATTTTGACACCTATTTGAAACCTGCAGTTTCCATCCATTAGTTAAATGACCAATATTATGATTATTTGTAGATCTTTTAGCCCAAGAATGCAATCCCCCCCCCCCAAATATATATATTTAGTTAAAGTATATATGTTTTAATAACTGTAATAACTTACTAATACACTTATATAGCAATTTTTCTTGACGATGTTACAAATTGCTTTACAAAAAGACAATAAAACCATACACCTCCCCCTGCTGGACCAACTTGGCATGACATGCTATTCATATGTGATGTGATTCTCTACAGGTGCTGTTATTCATCCTGATTGATGTAGGACCTATAAAGAGGGGATGAACCTGAACTGTGTCTCTCTTCCATTGCCTGCAGCAGCTTGTGTGTGTGTGTGTGTGTGTGTGTGTGTGTGTGTGTGTGTGTGTGTGTGTGTGTGTGTGTGTGTGTGTGTCTGTGTGTGTGTGTGTGTGTGTGTGTGTGTGTGTGTGTGTGTGTGTGTGTGTGTGTGTGTGCGCGCTCCCTGTTGTATTTTGTCAGTTTTGTTTGGTTGATGGGACCGGCACACTGGGGGTCCGATCCATATATCCACGTTCATGCAGTCAGACTAATTCAAGACAGACTTCAGCCTGACTCATTGCGTGTGTACACCATTCATGAGCAGCCCATGAGGTCGAACACAGATAAAACGGATTCACAATGACAAAACCACCACAAAAGAACGACACAGCAGCAGCAGCAGTCTCCAGCAGACATATGAAGAATTTAGACATAAAGCAATAAATAAAATCAAAGAGAAAGACTGGCAGGAAATTGCTAATCGATTGAATGGGTCTGATCTGTCTCTGAAGGTGAGCCCTTGTTGCAGTGCTCTGTGTATTATGGCAGCTTCATGTACAAGCTCTTCAATCAAGAGACTCGCTATGACTAACAGAGAAACAACGCATGGGTTGTGGTCGTTATAAAGACTGGACCTTAATCAATTACATGTAGAAGAAAAAGGGAAACGCCTAGACATGCATCCATTAAACAAGTCTTAGTCTACTTTTTTAGACATTATTTTAAATCTACTAATAACTAATCAGTAACCAATACATCTCCCATCTCGTGTCCAAATGGGTTTTTTTTTAAGTTGTTCAGTATTTATGAGGCTGTTATTCTGTCAGGGTCATTTAGATTTACTAAGCATGTGCCTCAATGTCTCAATGAGAGATATTATGAACACACACACTCAAGTCGACTTTATGTGAACTTTAATTTTCTTTTTAAATAATGGGGAATAATGAAGCCATATAATTTATTAAATCATCTCTCTTTTTTTCAGATTAAGCCTGACAATTAGCCTGGTCCGGACCAGGTTAGTTTGCCAGCATAAGTTGCCGTGGTAACTGAGCTTATACTATGCTGAGCTTGATTTATGGAACCGGATCCGCTGAAAAATGAGCCAGACTAACGAAATAAGACTGGCTTATTTGGTCATTGTGCTTTATGGAACAGGGCCCTGTTTTCACTGCCTTCTTTGTTGAGCCCAGATCCTACGGTCCTATCTGGGCTGGTCTGGGTGTCTTCCCTTCTTTTTGTTTATTTTGGCCGGCATGTCAGCTTTAGGTGGAGATTAATGTGTGTTTTGTTCATAAATTGATTCTTTTTGGACTAACAACCTGATTCTAGTAATTATGCTTGGCCCTTTTTGGGACGAGCTGTTTAAGAGGGTCATAAAAGTAAAGACAATAAAATGAAAAGGATCAAATAAATAAACACATAAATCAAAAACTTTCAAAAGACAAAAAAAAGGAGGTAGCAGTTTAGCATGTCGGATTTTCACAATGTGCGAGCTCCGATAGCAAAAGTCTTATCGCCCCTTAGTCACCGACCATGACCTGGGAGTAACCAGCAGGGCTCTCTCCAAATATCTTAATGACTGGGAGAGCACATAACAGGCTAATAAATCAGAGATATATTTGGGCCTTAAAAGTGAGCATTAAGATGTTAAAATCAATGCAAAATCTAACATGGAGCCAATGTAGGAAGGCAAACACGAGGGTAATGTCCTCTTGCCTCTTGCTGATAACCGAGTAAAGTGTGATGCAATACTGAGAATAGAAGAAAAGCATGTACAACTTTTTGTAAATCAGCAACTGACAATAAGGAAATAACTTTAGAGAGTATCTTTAGCCCTAAGAAACACGACCAAACAAGATTAGCATCAATGATTATTCATAGATTCCTTAATAATATTTGACAGATTGAGGAAGTCGAATTACCCAAAGCAATGGAAAAAGTTCTTTTGGAGAGGTATGAGCGTAATAAGCTGAAAGCCTAGTCCTTGAGGACTACTCAAGCTTTTAAGCGATGTCAGAGGGAACCATGATCCACTGTGTTAAACTCAGCTCTTAAATCTGAAAGAACTACAATGGAGCCATCACCTCTGTCAGCAGTCAGAAGTAGATCATTAGTAGTTATGCGGTATTAAACAGATTTTGGAGTCAGTCTGATTATCAGTCAAATGTTTAATATGCCTGTCTGGAGATTTTCTTGAGTCTGCTCACCACTCACGACCTCTTTTAAAACGTATTATTTCTCTGTGACTCTATTTCATAGCCTTAGTTTGGTATGGTTTATGCTACAAAATGAAAACCTGGAACCTATTTGCTTACATGCAAAGATGTTTAACATCCTGTTCTGTAGCCTGTATATAAATGCTGGTCTGTAGTTGGAGCCGATTACAGGCAGCTTAATGAACTCATGGATGTATTTTGAACTGCAGGAAATACTGCGAAATATCCACCTTTCAAATGTTTTCCAATGATTGTCTTAGCTGAGGAATATTTAACCCTTACATACTGTTTATATTCTACACCCTCGCAGTATGTTCTGGGTCAATTTTGACTCGGTCTAAGAATTTCCTCATAAAAAGTGTCTATACCAAATTTTGAATCACAGATCTGTTTAGAAAGCTTCAATAGTCGATCTGACTGATCAATAAATGTGTGATTAAACCTTGATTAATGTTTCAGAGAGCAGAGAGAGTGTATTTCTTAGGTTTTACACCACTAGTTTTTGGAGAAAAAACAACTACTATGACACAATATCATGTCCTATTTTACCTAAGATATGAAAATATAACAGCAATAATGATTTAAATCTATTTGATTGAGTGGACTGTTGGGTTTACTGTATAATAACCATTAGAGCCATCAGTCTTCAGTACTACATCATAAAAAGAAATCCTCATAACTATTATCTTATTAAAACTATCAACTATTCATTTAACAAAAGCCCTGTCAATAGATACAGGTCAAATTTGATGCAGAACAGCCTCAATGGACAAAACATTGTAGCACTTGTGCAAAAGTATAACATTTTAAAATATTTTCTTTTTTTTGTGCATTTTGAGCCACTTAAGTCATCAAATTCATCAAATTTCAGGGTAAAAGAACAACATATGGGGAGTTTTTACAGCTGTCAAATGTCAAAACAGATCAAATATGATGTGAACAATATGTAAAAACAACCGTACCTATTTTGTCTTTTGCTGTTATTAAAGTCTTTGCTCCCTCCACCACCCCACCCAACCATCCCCGGCGTCAAGGTCCCGTCTCTGGCTCCCCTGAGTTGAAATCTCAGACATGTTTCTATTTATAGTGCTCCGTCGCTATGTATCCATTTTACTGACAGGGTCAAAGCCAAAGACTATCAGATTAAACTTTTGAACTCGTGTCAATTTGTGTCTTCCCTGATTTAACTCATTTTATACACATGAAGCTCAGTTTGCTTCTCATGGGGCTCAATGCTCAGCTGTTGTTTGTCTCTCTGTGTCTCTGGAGGAACTTTGCAAGGTCTGAGAAAATAACCCACCCCATTAGTGTCATTAAGGTTATCTTGGACTAAGGATGTGGTGTTGCCATGTGGGGATTGTTGGATAAATGATTCTTGGAACCTGATGCACCAAAACACATGGCATTGCCAGCTCCGGTTTAGACCAGGTCCATCACTGATAGCTAATGTGTTACGGGGCTGATTGTATCTTTAAGCACACAAGTCTGCAGAAAAATAAAAGGACCACAGATATGAGAGAGAGTGTTTGTGCCTGTGTGTGTGTGAGACAGTTAGGAGCGGAAATCGTGGGACAGACTTGGAGGCAGCTACAGTGAGCTGCACAGCAACATGCAGTGCCAGTTGTGTTGTGTGCCAGGGTCATGACATGACGATGGTGAGAGGTAAGTGAAAGCAGATGAGAGCCGACTGGTCATGTGAGAACGCCCATGTCTAACACCTCAGGTTGTCTCTCATGCCAGGAAATGAGGGAATGCGTGTGTATATATGTGCGTGTGTGCACGTACTGGTCGGGTGTTGTTTTCCTATGTGTGTCTGGATGCGTGTTTGAGTGCAGGGAGCCGGTGTCGTATTTTGGTCTCTTATCAGACAGAAATGTGAGTAGTAAGTTGTTTTCAGTTAAGTCTGTCAACGCTGTCATTAATTCCCTTTTATTCTAATAATTGAATCTCTCTTGGTGCATAAAAATGCAACTCTTTGCAAACTTTTTGTTAAAAGTTACAAAAAAAGACCTCACACATCCTGCATCCTGCTCCAGAGATTCCTCTGATCCCTAAGTGATGAATTGTGAAGCCAAGCAACTGTGGATTTAGGGTAATTTCCAAGCCTGCCTGAATCAAAAACAACTGATATTTTACTCAACCTGAGGATTCCTTCTAGTGCCAAGACTACTCTGCAGAGTTTTTTGCTGAATGTGTGCAGGGGGGGGGTTCAGCTTTTCCCTTCAGTCTCTCATCATTTTTGCCTCCCCTTCATTCCTCTGCCCTTGAGTAAAGGAACATGAGGCTTGTAAACCTTGACTCCTACCAGATCACCACAAATCTCTCTCACGTAATCAGCTGAACATCCAAAGTTAACATTGTAATTATTCTTGTAGGAGTGTTTTTCATTTCTCCTGATTTTGAAGCAGCACAGAAGAAGAAGAAGCAGAAGAAGAAGCAGAAGCATGTGTGAGTGGAGCCTGCAGCGTCCTGCCACTGCAAGATTTTGGTGCTAAAACATAATCCAAACAGCATGACTCTACCTTTTCCATGAGAGCAGAATTTGATTATGTTCAGTTTTAACAGGCAGACTGCATGGCTTTTATCCATCTGCTTTCAACAGCCAACCGGTGTTCAGAAACCAAAGTCAAGAAGCAAGCTGTGTGGATCCACTCTGCCAGTTAAGCTTAACAAGGTTTATTCTGTTTTAAAACAAAGTGCAGAGGAGAGATGATCTGCTTGTAGATTTCATGTGACAATGTCGGCTTTTTTTCAGTGATGGAAAGTACTCATATTTAATCAGGTATTATACTTTAGTACAATTTTGAGGTACTTGTACTTCACTTTAGTATTTCTCTTTGATGCTACTTTATACTCCCACTCCACTACATTTATTTGACAGCTTTAGTTACTTTTCAGATGAAGATTTGACACAATGAATATAACAAGCTTTTAAAATACAACACATTGTTAAAAACGAAACGAGTGGTTTCAAACCTTTTTGGCTTTCTTACAAAAATAATTGTGTAGTCGGGGTCACATTTCAGATGTATGAGTTGTATCAGTTGTTTTTTCTTCTTTCCTCTCCCATTATTCATCTCATGACCCCTCAGGTTTATCTCGGAGGGGGCTGACCCCTAGGTTGGGAACCACTGAACTCAATGAGGTAACTGTACATAAAGTACTTCAAACTAGCTCCAGTAGCTACAACAGTAACATGTTGCTCTAACACTGATGCTTCACTATTAAAACAAACAGACCTAACTACATCTTTTAACCTTAAACCGTTCTTTTGTGGATCAACATATAGCTGTGGCCTTACCTTGGACCTTGTTTTCACACTTCATGTGAGAGTGCACACTGAGGAATCAATAAATATGAATGTATCTGACCATAAATATACAATTTTTACCTGTGAAATAAATCACATTAACACTGTCCAACCCCACTCTATATGCTCTCACGTTTTTAATGAACAAATAAAGTTCTGTACACTTTTTAATTACCATAGCCCACTCCTGTTTGCAGCCATGTGTCTGTTGCTGAGATGCAGCTGAAAACTAGAGACCGAGCATTTGCAGTCAGAGCCCCCAAAGTTATGAAAGAGCTGCCAGGTCAGCAGAATCAGTGGCCCCTTTTAAATCTCTACCAAAAAAAAAACATGCTTTTTATCTGAGAGTTTTTCCTGTTTTTCCTGTACTTGATTTTTATTTATATATTTATTTTTTTGACTGCTGTTTTGCATGGAAACGCTTGCTTTATTTGATTATTTTGTTTTTTACAATCTGCTTGTTTTGAAGTTGTTGAACACTAGAGGAGTGCTCTATAAATCCTAATAATTCTTCTACTTTAACACTTTAACTACATGTTGCTGCTAATATTTATGTGATTTTACAAAATGCAGGACTTTTACTTGTCAATTTTTGCATTGTTGTATTGGTACTTTCATGTAAAAAGGATCTGAGTACTTCTTCCACCACTGGCTTTTTAAAATCAGTGCATGTGAATTAGAAATCCCAACTTTTCCATGGAAATGATTCATTTCTGTCAGCAGCAGCAGCAAAAAAAAAAAAAAACTTGAATTCTTGTATTTGTTGAAGGGGCACGATGATGACATAAGACACATCTGGCTTTTGGATTGAGTGTATACGGATGCTACTTCCCATATTCTGAACAAGCGCTCGACGGCCAGCTGTAAGGCAGAGAGATGCTGAATTGTTGCCAGAGCTTTGAGTCACAGAGGGGAGGACTGTCTGAAAACAAGTGTGGAGTGTGATCGATGGCTGTTCAGGAGAAACCAGGAAGATTTTGGCAATCGAAGGGTTGGCTGATGCTTTGTTAGTGGCAGTGGGCGCAGTTGGGGAGGGAGTAAATGAGAGGAGTTCTTGACCGATGAAGATCACTTGTGAAAACAAGTGCGGGGGGGGGGGGGGGGGGGGGGAAATGTGGTAGTTATCTTTGAGTCACAGTTACCACAACTTCCAGCGTACCGCAATCTGTGATGCATGTTGTATTAAAGGATGATTCCTTTCTTTTTACAAGTATATCTTGTATATAAATGACCGTAAACTGGTGGTGCGTCAAAAAAAAAACACACTTCCAGTTGTCTGCCAGATTGACTACACAGCCAGTTTCTTAAAATAAAGCTGTGTAAACCCACCAGCATTTAGCACATGTGCAGTTCATCTTGTATCAATATAAAGTTTTAAAAGATATGTTTTCAATTCGGCAGCTGCACCAGCTGCAGCAGCATTGTGCATTTTCTAATAAAAATGGGTCTATGTGTGATTTAAAGGCTTTTCATTGGTATGAAATGCTAAAATGATCTTAAGATACTGCAGCACCTATTTTCCGGTGATAAAAACGTCATTAGGACAACATGTATGGGACAGTCACTGTGGTAGATGGTTTAGAGGAGGATCATCCCACCGTCTGAGCATACAGTCAGAGAAAGACAGACAGCTGACTGATTCTCCTAAAGAAAACAGCTGGAAGATTACTTAGGAAATACCAGCTACGGCATAACACAGCAGGGTCTGTGTGTGTTTCTGTGTCTGTCTTGGTGCATACTTGCTTGCTATTCATGCGTGCATCATTGTGCCCGTCCGTCTTCGTGAGGAACTGCTGGAGCTGTTGTGTGTGTTGACGGGAGTCCAGTTTAGTCATGTAAAAAGTAAAATATTGAAATGTTGATTAGAAACACATCTTCTTTTACAGTTCTGGGATTTATTTGCACTTTCTGGTTTATCTGCTGCAAATTGTCATTGTTTATAAGGGTGATAGAGGAAGACAGTGAGATGTGGTTGAAAGCTCCTGAAAAAGCAAGATTTTTGTTGTTGTAGTCTTTGCTTTGAGTATCGTTTGTTTTGTTTTTTTGACTTTTAAATAAACAACTAAATACTTGCTGATACTCTTGACATATATACTATAAAACCATGTGTGGAATTCAGTTTATCATTCATTTACAACAAATCTATTGATATTAAATTCATCCTCATTGTACTACATTTTTTCTAAATCTTCTATATAAAGATCAAGTTGCCCAGAGCTGCACATGTACACTATGGCTGTGACATAAAACATGCATCATTATACATACTAACCATTTTGTCATAAGAATTAGAGCGTTTCTCAAATGCAACAACAAGAGTTACAGAAGAAAAGGCTCCTCGTGGAGCGTGATCAGAGAAGTTTTATGCTGTATGATCCCAGCCCCCACTCATAACTGGCAGGCACAGGTATCACGTAACAGTTTCTCAGTTCCTACAATCAGTAGACAAAAATCCCCCTGCCTCTTGACCTTTTCGTATCTTCTCCTTTTTGCTACAGTCATTTCAGTTTTTAGGTAAAACAAGAAATATCAAATGTCAAGAACAGTCATATAGAAATAGGAACACACACTGCATGTTTCAAGACATCTGAATTACATCATAATCCTAATTTTTATAACACATTCAAATCCACCGAAGTTTTTGCTTGACGTATTAACAATGTCGTCTATTATAATTTTAATCATTTCTGCTGCTGAAATCTTATTCAGCAAAGAGGAACATGAACCTTTTTATTTTCCTGCATGTGCAATGTCATTTTATTCAGTCCATGCTTTTAATAATATTGATCATTTCCAAATTTCACTGTTGTTTTTTTCTCTTGTATTCTCCGTTTCTGTGTCATATGTTTTAATTAGTATCTGACAATGTAGTATAATGTCATGTATGATATTTTACTTTAATCATGTCTTAGCCCCATATTACAGCGGTTTATTAATGTGCACTTTCAATGTTAAATGACCTAACAAATAAAAATGAATATAAGCAACTTTTGTCAGTAACGAACATTATTTTCCAGCTAGATACAGTAATTAGAGTTTAATCTGTGGGCTGCAACAGAGACACAGAGAAGCAAGGAGACTTCTTAGTGGTGCGTTTGATACCATATATGTTCATCCTGACCCTCAGCTGTTACTAGGAACATGAAATACTACTATCAGCAGGAAAACTGTGGGCTGAATGAATTCCAGATCATCGTTTCTGGGCATGGAACCGGAGCCAAAACAAAGGAATGCTCACAGTGATTATAGGCTTTCATTGTGGCTTAATTATCCCTCCATGAATAATTCTGGTGAATGCACTGACAGCCGGCCAGGGATGGAGATCGGTGGTAATTGAGATTAGGCTTGATTTGTTTAATTAGGTTTTGCTTGACGGACAAATATGAAAATAACAGCTATTTGTAAGAATTTTATATGTATTCCTTCTTAATTTTCATCCTAGAAAATGTTGTCCTGAGATGACTTTGAGGACTTTACTTGTCATTTGTCACTGCAGTGCTTTAACATTTATATTTTCATTACAGCTCTGTAAACACATATGGATAATAAGCAGTGTGAGGTATTTCAAAAGATGGATAGCAAACATTTTTCACTCTCTTCCTGAACCCCCGAGGCTGAATTACAAGTTATGTGGAAGTCCTCTCTGCCTGAATCAGGCTGCACATCCAAGCCCAGAGTCCAGAAATGTAAACCGTGCAGTCATATTATTGTACAAGGGTCGATTTACTACAGGCCTATAAAATATACAAGGAAATGATAAGTGAAAGCTGTTCTCTGAATGGAGTTATAGGCTATGTCACATGTTACATAACTGTGGACAATAAGTCAGGGAGGCTTCAGCATATTTTCTAACAGTGCGTCTTTTGTTGGGCTTTCACTCAAAAAGCCTGCTCCTGTTGTATCCATTGATCAAACCTCATGCTGTACTGTAGGCCAACACCCCAGAAAATGACACAGAACCATGAACACATGTTTTAAATCTTCTGAGGATAAATAGTGAATCACACTGAATCACAAAGAGCCCGAGTTGCACTGTTATCGAGTTTCATTTCACGCAGGCAGTCCGGTCACCTAGAGAAACAAGAGAACAACACGTCCTGCTGTTGGATGTCAAAAAATTAAAGAGGACTGACTGGAATTAAAGAACAGTGTTTACTGCAGCGTAATAGACCTTCTGTCTTACATTTTCCTCTCTCTTTTTCTTTCCTTTCATTTCCAAACCTCATGGTTGGAGCAGGAGCACAGCTGCTACTCATGTCACGCTAGGACTGAATGTTCAGTACTTGGAAATTCAGTTAATCATTACAAATAAATGCGGGCAAAAGTGCAACAGCAAGAAAAATTAGTTTTTATTGGAACGTTTTTTTTAATTTTATTTTTTAAATCAAGCTATTTATAATCCATAGTACAATCAGGAAGGGTACGTTCACATGCACGCACTGACCCAGCTGCTGGCAGAGCTCCAGTCAAGGTCTAATTCGGGTTAAGTTGTTAACATGAACCTTTGACATGAAGCACTTCACTCCTGTTGCCTTGAATAAAACAGTTACCAAAAAATATTCTTGTCCTCCTTCATGCTATCCTCATGTCATGAGTGTTGCACGTGTCCATCTGAGAACATGTTACTTGTAATTTTCCATGCATGTCAATCCAGTGTTGCAGAAGAAAAAGATACAATATTACCATTTAAAATGATCCCATTACTAATAAAAGTCCTGAATTCAAAGTATACAGCATCTCTGTGAGGCCTACATGGTTTGTGCTGTTCCTTCCTCCATCATCATCATCGTCTGTCCTCTCCCTCCCCTCACTTCCTGTCACCTTTCAAAATCAATTCCCAACAAACCCAAAAAAAGGGCAAATAATACAAAATGATTTAAATCAAAATGTACTATAAGTATCAGATGTTAAAGTGCTCTTTTTTGCAGAATGACCCTATCAGTGTTATATTATTCTATATATTAGATTATTAGATTAAAATTATTGATATAGTAATCTGTAAGAAGCATTTTAATGTTAAACTTTAGATCATATTCAACGACTTTGCATATGTTTTGATGGTTATCAATTATTGGTAAGTTAGTAATTATTAATGCATTGTATTTTCTTTACTTATCAGATGTTCTCTGTGTTAAATTGGACTCTTTAAAGTAGCTATAGCTGTAAAAATGAATGTAATACAAGAAAAGGAAACACAACTTCCCTCTGACGTGTCGTGGAAAAGACATATAAAGCTTTATAAAATGGAAATTGGCAGATACTTTGTTAAACAACATCAGAGGAAGCATCATCCAAACCGCAGTACTTTTCCTGTCTTTTGTAAATTAGCAGCATATGAATGTAATTTCTCGGTAAGAAGCTTAGTAAATGTACCTCACATACTTTCCACTAATGCAGCCATTCTGTATCAATAAACAACACTCAAATAAAATACTTCAGAACCCTTTCAGCTTCCCAAATGTTTTTCTTACCTATAAAGAACACTTTTAAATTTCTCAACGTCATGCTCTTTTAAATTTGAATGGGAAGTTGCCTCTTTATGACGTAATTTGAGCATTTACAAAGCTGCAAACACCAGATGATATATAAAACCTGCTGTATAACATGCAGCAGTGGTTAGAATGTAAAAAAAAAAACCCAACACACTCACCTCATTTTAGCTTTCAGTGTAAGACCAAAAACACAACTATCTGTCTGCTGGATGTGAGGGTTTAATTTACATCACATGAATTAAAAAGGAAGTAAAACAGCTTCCAGGCAGCTTTAAATTAAATTTGCTCCTGCTACTAAGAGGGAGCTTCAAGCAACTTCTTTTATTAATTTACTGGACGAGTCTCTCACACTGGGCCCTTTGTTAGAGGATGGTTATACTGGGAATCGGTTCAGCTTTGACTTTGTATCGATACTGGTCCAGAGACCAGAGCAGAGTCCTCTCCAAAACTGTGTGGTGTTCCAGTAAGTTTTATAAGAAGGTTAAACTGTGCCAATTAAGTTATTTTTTGACAGCATTTACTGCTTGATTATTCCACTGACTGACTCCAGCGTGAGATTTTGATTTTGATTTGTAATGATGGCTTTGTTTTGTGGTTTGGATTGTTATAAATGCATTACGGAGTTCTTGCGGTGTCCCAAAAGAAACCTGTAAAAAAACAACTTTGACGTCTGCAGGGTTTCAGGAACAATGGTCTCTGGCAGAATTAAATCACCCCACTAGCACAGGATGCACATCTATACATGGAACATTATAAAACTGGCCGCTGCAGCGAGCTACTGCCTAGCTAGATTTATGACTTTGTGTATTAGTGGTGCATTTTATTGTACTATCATTGGCAATTAAATGACCTCCATAGCAACAGAAACAATATGTTGGCGTAGAGGCCAAATGTTGTGGCCAGGGGGATGTGTGAACAAAGACACATTTTCCTCTCAAATCATCAGCTAATAAAAAATCCTATCCAGATCCTGTAGCTGTGTTGGCAAGGCTGTGAGACTCAGGTACTCCATTGGGATGTAGGCCTTGAATATGTTGACTAACAAGCATTGAAAAATGATCGTCACTTTTTGTTTAACAAGAGCTGGCACCCGCATTCGGATAAAAGCTCAAGGCTACTTAGAGAAGCCAACGGCTGACCAGGGTGGACCCTTACGGCTAAAAATATTCAAGAGGTCACACTCCTAATGTTTCAAAGAGTGCACTTCACATGCCAAAGAAATACAAAGACTGTTCAGAGTAATGATACATTTATAATGTCAAAATAGCGATTGTAACTATAACTCATTATATTTTGGAAATAACAAGGGAAAGCAATTGTTTCAGCTCCTGTTTAGTGTCTTAAAACTGGTTAAACTTTTGCCCTCTTCAGAGTGGACATTATACTTTGTTTTAATAATGTTGCATTATAGTCCCTAAACTCTCTACTATCCTTCTTTGCCAATGTGTAACAACAAAATCAATGTTATCTACATTGGCAGAGACACAATTCATCCTCATACACAAACATTTTGCAGGCAGCTGTTCATTTCTCATCGGGGGAAAGATGTAATTTCCAGTCTTCGATTTGGGATTTGGGATTTTGGTTCTCTGGCAATGTTAAAAAAACAAAACACAGATTTCATAAATTATCGCCGGTATTTCACTGTCCATGGTTCATTAGTTCACCTTAGTTTAGATTATTACATTATGTCTCAGGTTGCAGCATTGTCTGTCTGCAAGTCTGAACTGGCTCAATGTGTTTGATTCAGTCCTTAAATAATAATCCTAGTTTATTACAATTTGAGACCTATTTTCGTAATTTTGATTCCAGATGGTAATGTTAACACTGTACTCACCAAGTTAGATGCAGAGACCTGGAACGAATCCCCAAGTTAGCCGGACTAAAAGGAAGAAAAAAGCCCAAAGACAAACAGTAAAATTAAACTTTATTACAATACTTAGGTGTTATACATTATTAGTACAACTTGCAAGGCAGTGTTCAAGGCTTCTTTTCACTACTGTTTTACTGTTGCTACTTTAAATGGTAAATGATAAAATGGACTGTACTTATATAGCGCTTTTCTAGTCATTATGACCACTCAAAGCGCTTTTACACTACATGTCTCATTCACCCATTCAAACATATTCATACACTGATGACTGGATGACACCACACAGATTGCTCATCAGGAGGAAACTAACCATTCATACACATTCATACACCGTTGGCACAGCAAAGGGAGCAATTTGGGGTTAAGTGTCTCTTCCGGGAACCAAACTGCCAATCTTCTAATCGGTGGACCGACAGCTCTACCTCCTGAGCCACAGCTGCCCCCAAACATTAAAAGCTTCTTCTCTGAAAAGGCATCTGTGGAAAAGCACACAAGATAACTGAAATATAGTAATGAGTGTAAAACCTCATAAAAATGTGTTTTGAGAGTAAAAGACTGGGGCTAACTGGAAGCTGAAAGTAAACCTCAACATATTTGACTAAAAAGTGAATGTTGTGTCAATAAACAATGAACTGTAACCATGAAAATTCATGAAATAACCCCATCAAGTACTCAGATCTACATAATCTAATACTGTTATAATATTTCCCACAACCACACAGCTAAGAGATTAGCTCATTAGTACTTGCTTGGCCTCAGAGTCTGAGGTCCTGGTTCAAGTTTGACCTGCAGTACTTGTTGGAGTTGAGAGAGCAAACTGTTTTACTGTGAAATATGGGATTATAACCCACATTTTGCGGTTTGACCTCCTTCAGTTTTACATCCACAAGTGGTTGAGACAATTCTAGCTAAAGAGTTAGCTCGTGTTTCTCTCCCAGTCGGACTTCAGACACTTACTTTGGTGAGTGTTTATCATCACTCAAAAGTGGTAATTAGCTGGATTTATCCTTAAGTAATTCCAGTTTAGTGTATTTGTGCTGTTGCAGTTTATGTCCTTTTGATGTTGTCCAGTTTATTTTCCTATCAAATTCTGCTGAGCTGTCCTTGGCGTATCCTAGACGACGATCCTAGATTTTTCCTTCATTATTCTTGTCTTTCAAACAAGGTTTTCCTTGATTTTATAGTATTATTTACTGCCCTGAATCAATTATGGCATGACTGACTGACTGCTCAATTTTGAGTTAAGTATGAGAAGACTCTTTTTCAAAGTTCTTTGACCCATGAAATAAATCATACTTCTTCAAACTTTCCTCTCATGATTTGCTGCCAGATTCCCAAAAAAGCTATCCAAGAGGGAAGATGCTTCACAAGTAATATTTTTGTTCAACTTTCCCGTTTACAAGGTCAGGAGCATCCCTTGTGGCAAAATGTGCTTTTTGTCTTCATCATGTCTGGAGTAGAAAATTAATCATTAACTGACTAAATACGGTACACTACTTGAGAAAATGTCCTTTTCTGTGGGAATGACTTTTCTTCCTGTGAGTAAAAAAGGGAAATGCATCCCATGAAATATTGATGTAATTCATGACGTTAAATCACCTCTCTGTTGATACAGCCTATCTGACTCACAAACGCTCAACTCGACCATCGTCACCGTTTCTCTTTATTCTCCCTCCAAACACAGACTCACACGCACCGTTCACTGAAACACAGTAAGCAGCAATCCTAGCCAGTGAGAGGCAGTTGGTCACAGATGACGCTAAAGGCATGCCAGTACTTTCTTCCACTGAAGACACTTTATCGCAAGACAGGGCTTACTTGGAAGAGAACAATGTTTATGTAGCTTGAATAATCAAACCTTGCCACCGATCATTTAAATTCCAACAAAGTTAATGTTCACTTGAAAGGAACCATCATTTTCCCTTTAATTGATATAAAAATGGCTGACTTTCCAAAGAAAACATTCTGTTACTCTCAAGATTTACATAAATCTTCAAGTCACCAGGCATACACTGAGATACAAACCAGGGAATGTTAGACAATACTTTTACATATTATTACAGCAGTGCAATATTTGATTTAAATATTAGGGTGTTGCTTAGACACAAATGTATCATACTGCATATGACGCACAGTTATGTCGCTTCAGTTTTATGACCAACACTACAGGAGATTCCATAATGTTATCATGAAAAGTATTTTCATAATAACCATTGAGCTGTACTGTATGACTCTGAGTCTCATGACGTTAATAGGACACACATATGGTACTAATCATAATGTGTCATAGAAACCATGCCGGTCACATAGTCCCCAAAATGGTTTATTATGAGGTCAGAATTGGATTTTGCAACATTTCATTGTGACATCTGGGTGCAATGGTAACCATGGATTTCCTGTGTTGTTATATATCATATTATATAATATACTTAATAAGGAATTTATATGATTGCACTACTAATGAGCAACATTTGCATTGCAACTTTGAATATTCAGTATAAGTGTAATTGGTGATGGTTGATGTGTCGTGTAGGTGCAGAGACTCAGACAGGATCAATTAATTAAATTGACGAGCCGCGACAAAAATCAAGTACATTGACAAAAGGGGAGAGGCAGAGGCAGATAACATAACTTATAGGGGGGGGGACCCACTGAAATAAACGTCAGGGTACAGAGACAAACACTTATACGTTCCACTTGACTGGAGGAATAGCAAGTCAGGTATGCAGAGATTTCTTGTAATTATAACACATTTTGTTGTTACTGTTACCATATAATAAACCCTTGTTACATAAGGTAATTATTATTCTATCCATTATTTTTTTATCTTAGACTTGTCTTTTGTGCTGTTGTTGTTTTTCCTAGGGATCAATAAAGTTATATGGTGTATTGTATCATATCATATTGTATTGTAACAGGGTTTTTTTGTTTAGTTTAGACACATTTTGCACACTTACAGGTCTATATTTATATTCTGGAGCTTAATTGGAATATCTTTGCATGATTGACTCAGTTTAGCCTCTGTTTGAACATTTTAGCAGACTTTTGGTGGCTCAGGAGGCTATAAACAAACAGTAGTAGCAGGATTTATTGTATTTTTATTATTCTTTACTTGAAATGGAAACTTCTCAAATACATCGGTACATGTTTGATTCCTGAATCCAATCTGAAATATGCGAGTGGACAATGCAAACAACACATGCAACAACCTTAGCAGCAAAGTCGATACAACGGATGGCCATTTATGGGCATGTGCGGACAATATGATGTCATTACAAGGAGGATGTAGAGGTAAAATTTGCAAACAAAGTGTTCAGGGCAAGCTGAAACTTTTGACTTACAGGGATCATGTTTACATATATTCACATACATTTGACCACGTTTAGCATATTAAATATCTGACATCATAAAATCACAAAAAGCATGATTTGTCACCTTTAAGTAATTTTGGGGGGCATTTTATTTCTTTATAAGACAAAAATGGGAAATGACAAACAAAGGCAACCTCAAACATTTTGGGATAAAATGGAGTAACAATCGAAACCAACAACTTTCTCAACTTTCTTCTTCCTTCCTTTTATGACTGCAATGCATTCAGTCGTCAGCATCAGTCAGGTTGAGCAGGTTTGTGGTTAACTCAGACGGCTGCACTGCTTTAACAAGCTGACTCATACACACGTAATATACCACAGTCATCAAATTTGAATCACACACTGCTTTGTTTGAGCGTTTGCAATTGCATCACCAGTCTCCTAGCAATGTTGTCTGGCATCATCGCAAAAGTTTATTGGTGAGATAGTTATTATCCAGATAATGAACAAATGACCAGACCTAAAAACAAAAACAAAAAAAACAATGGGATACTATTATCTTTGTGCGGCTTTAGACACATTTGACACAATCTCACAGGGAACATGCACAATCAACTTTAGCAAACTATAGTACAAGATTGAGTGCTATGACATGGCAAATCCTACAGAACCACGCTGTCAATTTACCACCAATATGCTGATGACACCCACATTTACAGTATATATCCGTTAATCCTAATGCTGCCTATGAATTATAGAGTATGAAGCCAGATCTGACCTTAAAGTGACAGTGATTCTGTCCTCATGCTTACTCATGGGCTTTTACTTTAGGGTTTTGAATGAATTGTGGTCACAAAAGCTCGGTCCTTTATTTTTTTTTGCAATAGGCTATATTTGGAAAAAAAAAAGAAAAAAGTTCAATATAGCCAAAATGTATAATCTTTGTTCACACTCGATCTGGTAACGATCTGATCTGTTACTAATTTTACTTCTCTCACCCAGTTATCTAATGGCACCATTTGGTTTTACAGTATCTCAACATATAGTTAATGTTGATGATGTTCTACCTGCCGCATGAGTTAAAATAAAATGTGGTGCTTTGATGTTTTGACTATAAAACATCATACAGGAATTAAGTGAAATCAACTCATATTTTGTAATTAACGTAATGCAAATATGAGTGTAGGTATATCAGTTTTATTCATTTCAATTTAATTTAAAATGTGTAGTTTTCATCAAAATTATCAGTGAATGCACAATCGGGATTTCATTCAACTCTAAATATTAAATTCCTAAAAAAAAAAATATGATCAGCATATTAGCAGACATCCCAATACTGTCTCTTGAACTTATTATCTCTAGTTGAGTTAATTTAGCTCACTTGGGTTTGCATTTTAAAACTCATCAGATGACTTTGAACTAGTTATTCAGCTAAAGTTCAACTGTCTCACATTTTTTAAGGAAGTCGGGGGAACTTGCGTCTTTAAGTTGAATCAGCTTGATGTGTTTTACAGTAATTTTCTTGTAAGAATCTGCATCATACAGCATGGGAGAATCTGCCTGAGATGACAAAGCAGTGAAATGTTTGGCGTTGTGCCGGCCTCAAGCTGCAGCTGGACTCCTGTTTACTGAGGTCAGACCAGGCTTAAATTTTTGAGTCTGAGCTGAATTATGTCTCTCCTGAGTCACTGAGTGGAACCACAGGATCTACGCAGACATAGACCAGTGTGCAACTCATTTGCCATTGCTCATATCCTTTTACATTCACTGTATTAATATTTATTTCCTCATTGATATCATTGCAATTAGAGTAGTGATTCTGCGACTATAATTAATACATTTCTGTGATCACTATCATTAACCTGTTAACTGAGACCCATTGTTCTGTCTTTAAAGTCAATACATTAAGTCTCCTGAAAGTTGTGTTTTCAAAAGCTAAAGCCAACAGCTGTGTTTCAACCTCCATTTGCATTTGTGAAAAGTTGGTCCTGAATCAGACATCCGATCATTGTACATCAGCAGAAGCGAATGGATCCAGCTGCCATTTGTGCGTCACTTAGTCAAAAAAAGATGTGCTGTTCTTTCTCTGTGCTTGTTTAGAATATGACATTTCTCAGACAGACAGCAATTAAAATATTTGAACAACCTTACTGTTTTGACATACAGAGTCTGGTCCTATTATGGATACTTGGACCTGTCACATTTATTCCCTCCAGGGTTTAACAGACAAAACATAGACATTTTTAACCTCTCCATAATTCCAAAAGTCCTGTTGAAAAATTAAGCTGTCTTTTCCATTTTTTAGCAAAGGCGTCGCCTGACCCGAAGATTATTTATTTTAGCGCTAAAGAAGGCGGCAATATTGTAATTTTAAACCTTCAGTAAACAGAATGCAGGCAAGACCAATCAGAAATAGTTTACAGGTAAAAGGATAAAAGAAAGAAATACTTGTGTCTTAATGTCTGACAGGTCTCTATTGGGTTACTTTTCCAAACGCTATCTCAGTCAGTCAGTGTGAGTGGAAAAACTGGATGCACCAAAATGTCTTACTGGTGATAGGGTTGAAGCTGAAGCAGAAGCACAAACATCCTCTCATGATTAGAAAGTTAAGTTATATATGGCTCTGTGGATAGCTATCTTGTGAGCAGTGGCAGTTCTAGCTTGTACGGTGCCCTGGGTGAACCCCCCGTTTGCTGCCATTTTTGCATCAGTAGGCTACCATACAAAATTAGGTGCACTATATTCCCCGCTCCTCCTACCTCAGTCTTTCAGAGGAGAGACCTGAGGTCATCCTACCCCTGCTCCTCTCACCATCTCTTACTGCTGACTGACATCTTCTCAGCAGGTAGAAGCTGCTAGTTCACAAACTAGAGCGAGGTCACCCACTGGAATAAGGTTAATTGATCCACAAGGTGACATTACATCATGTGACAGCGATAGAAAACCAATCTTTTTTTTCTTTTGGTGTGTGCACCCTGTGCCGCCCTGGGCTGCTGCTCATGTCACCCTTATCAGAATCTGCCACTGCTTGTGAGTCCAAAGGTTTTGTGTTTTATTGGCCTAGTACTCCTACAAACAGTGATAGCCCCTGCTGAGGCAAGTTAAATAAGCAATCCAACTTTTTTTATCAACATGTCATACATTGACAGCTAAGTTACAATAGCTTCCATAAAACCAAATGTTAGGCTACTAGCTGAGCTGATAACATTAGCTAAAAAGTTAGTGAGAGATGTCAGTGGTGAATCAAATCCAAACCCTTTCTTCCTTTTCCAATTTTCATATTTTTTAAGCAATGTGCAGCCTTCACATGACAGAAAGAAAATGCATGGAAACAGTCTACAAGTTGTTGTTTTTTTCCTGATGATTAACAGTCTTGAAAAGGTCTTGAACACTACTTCCTTCCATTTTTATTACAGTACATCTCTTTAGCCTTGGTCCTGTGTATAGGTAGGGTCAGCTGTGCTGTTAAATAATATTTTTTCATGATATCTTATCTTTCCCTTTCTATAGTTCCTGTAGAAAAGTTATAAAGAAAATAATCTAATCAGTAAATGTCTTAATTTATAAGATAAACCTGCTCAATCAGCACTTCCTCTGTCCAAACATATTGTATTTTTTATTGTTATTATAAACATGAACATGTCCAGACAGTTACAGAGCCAGCCAACTGTTGGATGCCCACAGCGTCTCAGTCTCCTGCAGCCACCAGATAGACATGAGAACATAAATAGGAGGAAACACTTCCAGGAACCGGTGTGTTTACCAGAGTGAGCCAAGGCAAGAAGCAGACACATTCAAACAAAGCATTACGAAAAGCTCAAATGTTGGCAGGCAATAAAAGAACTGAAGGTCTTCTTTTCAATAAAGAGTGAGACAGTAACACATGTAGGCTGATGAGATAAATGAAAGCTAGGGGGAAAAACAAATTAGGTGCCTCATTTTTTATTATAAAATTAGATGTATTATGTATGTCATGCATAGGAAGTATACCGTTTTTATTGATTCTTTTATTATAAAGTCTGCATTTGTTTTATTTCAAAGATCAAATTTAAACTTAAATATGTTGCAGTTCCTTTAACGCAGCTACAGTCAATATTCTAATAATAACAAATTACTATGTGTTAAGTGAAAAGGGTCGTTGGAAGTGATTAACCCACACAGAAATATCAATCAACTCTGCAGTTCCCCTCAGCTACACCAAGCATTTTAGCATCAGTGAACTGTTTGTTTTTAGTTAACTCTCAACATCCTTATAGTTTATTAATTTTTTGGGATTTTTTGCCACAGCAGGCAGCTCTAGTCAGTGTTACGCTTCCTTAATAGTTGGTGGAGACCAAAACTGAGAAAAAAGAAGAGTAAATATTGGACTTACATTCATCAGGCGACCAGAAAAACAAATCCATGAATGTTAGTTTTGCTGAATGTGTAAAGTTAACCATTTGTTTTCTTGTAAGTAGTCTGACACTGACGGCCGCCGCAGAGCTGACACACACCGCAATACAGTCACAAGTTGGAGAAAAAATATCAAACATGCTCTTATGGATGTCAACATCAAAATGCCAGAATAATCTGAAATCGTGTAATTAGAGAGAAGGGTCCCTCAGCTGTATCAGATCACAGAGGATGAGAAACTTCTGAACTTTCTTGTTGCAGCTCAGCAGATGGAGACAGCAGTGGGACTGGAGAACACCATCCTTTGGCCCGACCTAACTGCTATTAGTCGGAGCATTTTCTCCTTGTCACTGGTCGGCCAACAGGACAGAGTGAAACATTGGCTTCAGCTTGGATCTAGGCTCAAGTCCCATATAACCTCAGCCACAAGGGAACTTTTGTCCATTGTCCAAGCAAAAATGTTGTAGGACCTTCAGATATATTTCTCCAGGCACAGATCTCCTGCTTAGATGACATGTATATGGAAAGCTGGTGCGAATTATTTTGACAATTGTTTGTAAAAAAAAAAAAAAAAAAAAAAAAAAGGGGCAGTAAATAGACTTTCAAACCAGCATTTTACATGAAAAACTGTAAAATTAATTTGAAACAGTGGAAAATGTAGAATATAAATACAAAAGCCTGTTTTTTGGGAAGTTAAACCTCGCATCGAATCAGTTTATACACCAATATTACCAACAATGCTGCTGCCTCAGGGTGATACCGCAGAGCTGCAGCCTCTTTCCAGATATGCTGAATGGAAACAGTTGGGATAAGTGTTTACCACTGTTGAACTAAAATAAAACAATTGAGCTGCCGGTGTCAGGAAGTCAAACCTATTAAAAATACTTTTACTATGAAATATTTAGACACCATTGTCTGAAATGAATTCCATCTAGGATACCAGGACATTCAAAAAGAGAAAGCAAATGAGCAAAACAGTAGTAAAACACTCATAACTTTGCATAATCCAGATCTCACGTGTACTTATATTTTGAGCAGGTCTAGATTCAAAAATTCCTATAAATTAGTCTATACCCAGCATGTGACTGAATGCCCATATATTACAAATGCTAAACAGTGGTCACAATCTGTACAGGGGAAATATCCAGGGAAAACCATTGCAAGAAAATAGACTACCTTGAGCAAACTATGTCATTCCCAATCCAGGAAACCTGGCAAATGATGAAACAATGGTCGCCGCAACCTCTGTTCTCCCGGTACCACACGACACAGGGTATAATCTCACCACTGTCGACCACTGATACCAGTGAATTAGGTGTGTTTCACATTTTGATTCTGGTTTACGTCACTCTGCTGCATCAAAGCCAAAAATTGCGTAGAATTTCCATTTCAACATACCCGGTTAGTGTCTGTGCCACAACCCTCAATGTTGTAGTTGGCACACCTTTTTTCCAGAAAACACCTATTTTATCAGGCTTTAAGATAAACTGTCCTAGAATTTAAAAAAAAACAACAACAATTAAACTTTTATCAAATTGTCATGTGTGTCACTTTTGGAACACATGATTCCTACTGTTTTTATTCTACAAAGATGATTAATATAGATATGTGCCCTACCCTGTGACTTTTCCTATAAATAACAGTTATACTTGTTTTAGTATCAACTTATCACAAGCTAATTATGATAACATGGCCAATTTATGAGTTATTCTTAGTAGTATAATCCATAAAGAGCCTACACTACCAAATACACGCAATACATTTTCAGCATCATTACTTAAAATACACAAGGATTTTCTTTGAGAAATGCTTTTTCTTGTTTTATTTCTCATTCCCACGTTCCACCAAGTAGAGGAGCTTGGATATAAATAGCCCAGTATCATGACATGTTTTCTGGTTAGTGAGGTGCTTCAAACTTGTATTTCATTACCATTTAACATCCAAAATTATCACAACTTTATTGTAAATGTTATACAAACTTATACAAACTGCAATCACAACTATAGGAGTAGTAAGCCGATGTGAGGAGATGTGATGGGGGAGTAGCTACTGAGGAGATTACTCTTGAGATTTATTTGTTTTTCATACTTGACTGGAATGTGACCTAGACTCTATATATTGCATATCCTGTATATGTATGTTTGGTGAATTACCAACCTAGTCTCACACACAGAGCTCCTGTGTTACTCTGCAATCCTTTAATACAGCTATATCTTACATTATACTTTAAAACAAAACCAAGCTTAATGCCTGATTTGTCTTAATGGGAGGTAACTAAAATATATATATATAATGGCTTTTTCCCCATTCTTAACCATTTCTCTGTTTCACATCTTCTGTAAGACTTTATTCTACCCTACTGGCAATAGATTAACAGTTATCAGCTCATTTCTGTCCAGCTGAAAGGAAATCCTATCCAAATCCTGTAGGAGCATTATGGAGAGCCAGGTTTCACAAGAACTGTGCCACAGAATACACCCTTGCTGAGAAACAAGTGTAGTTTTTCCCAAGAAAGTCTATAACCACAAATAGGTCAGATCACTCGGGAAAAGGTTGTTTTACACAGGAGGTTTATGGGGGGGCCACGCTGTATGCAAAACCAGGTCAGTCACACAGATACATCCTGTGTGAACCAACACTAATGGGAATAACATCTCCTTCTCCTCCCCATGTAAATAATCTTATAAACAAATGAATTTCTTGGTAATGTTGTCCTGAGGAAAAAACCTTAGAGGAGTTGGATTTGATTAAAGGCAATTATTCTTCAGCTGTGACCAAAAGTCTAATTTCCCACTCAGAAACATATATTTAGTTGTCACTATCTCTTATTGTAACGCATTGCCGTATTGGAAAAACTATGAATTCCTTGGTAGATTAGCTAAAGACCTTCAAACCCAACATCTCCACCACACACACACACACAGACACAGACACACACACACACACGTTGTCCTAGAATACTTTTGGGGACATTTCATAGACTTCCATTAATTTCCTGGAAACTTAGCTGTACCCACTTCTTGCCTAACTTTAACCACTGATCCAAAAATAACTAACCCTAACCCTAACCTCACTTAACTGGTCTTAAGTCTGAAACGTGTCCCTGAAAGTAGACAGATGACAGATACAAACACACACGTACACACATTTTAGTAAATTATTGTTATTGAGTAAGAATGTATTTCCTCCAGTTTGATTGCAATGTTGAATTTCGAAACCTTTTTTTCCCACACATGACTTTACTCTGTATCTGTAATCCTTCAATATAGCTAAATCTTTAATTATGATTCAATACAAACTCAAGCTTAATGTATGATTTGTCTTAATCAAACAAAAGTCAGATAATTTGTGAGAAGGTTGTTTACAGGAAGGTTATATCGAGGCTTTGTTGTGTGGGAAAGACAAACTGTGTGGCTGGTGCTCGAAAAAAGCACCAGCCACCCACCAAATGCTGGTTCATTATGCAAGTGACTGGTAAATTTGTTTCACTCACTAGCTAAAAAACCCCAAACGGTGGTATTGAGTGGCTGATAAAATGTGAACATTCACTAGCCATTTGGCCGATGGACATGAACATTAATTTGGAACCCTGAAGCAAAGACTGACAGAAATCACATTCCCATTGTATGGTGATACATAACATATCAACATTGTCACTGTGGTAGCAACTCGTCAATCACAAGTTAGCCACACCTGAAAGCATACCCTGCTTTATCGTCTATTTTACTCTAAATGGGACCCTAATTTGTAAAAATGACATCATGCTGGATTGAAAAGGACTTGAAAGTGGTGATCAGGAAAATTTTTTAGAGTAAGATCATTTTTTTCATACATTTTTACAATCTTTTGCCCCCTGCTGGCCGGTTAAAGGCACTTCTCCAATTGGCTTCACTTTTCAGATCAAACGCTTGACACTTGTGTATATTAAAATGATTGAAACCCTATAGCAACAAGAACACAGGAAGTAAGCATGAGCATGAACTTGAAATTCATCAGTCATGGGAAACTCAAATTCCTTCATGGATTAGCTCAAGACCTCAAAACCCACCATCTCCTCACACACACACACGCACGCACGCACGCACACACACACACACACACACACACACACACACACACACACACACACACACACACACACACACACACACACACACACACACACACACACACACACACACACAGTTGACACATATGGAGTCAAATACCCTGTTTCCACTGTTGTACTGGAATATGTGCGTTTCCGCTGAGTGACCTGTGTCCTCTGGATGTCATATGTCCATGAATACATATATGCACATAACTAAGCATGGGACTATGAGCACTGAAAAGTCAAGGGTTGCACAAATAGCAGTACTGTATGGGAAGAGTCCATTTATTTTAGGAAGAGGGAGCAGGGAGGGGTTCATTTAATTTCCTCTAAAATTTAGGCCTGTTGAAAATCTGGTTCTGTACTGATTGACTAAAAGAAAAGTTATGCTTTTCCACGACAAACCCATTTTTTGTGGTTATGATATTTTATACTATAAATACGAAGAAGCAGAGACGTGCGATCATGTGCAATGTTTTCCCATAAGTTGTTTAAGTGAGTCATGGGATTTCTTTAAAACTCACGTGGACTCAGCTTGAAAGCACAAAAACACAAGAATACAATGCAAAAATAAGACACATTTTAAAAACAATGAATTATTTTTCCTGTACCTTTGTGGGTCTACGATCCTCCTGATATGCAGACTTCCACTCTCATTCTTTCATTCTGATGTTACCCAAGACAACAATCAACCAGTCCTGTGTTACTGTGGGTCTGTGTTGACTTTCACGTTCCTGTGTGCAGAACAAAAGGTGTGTAAAGAGCCAGAAAATAGTGTGTGAAAATGAATGCATGTGTACCCCCTGTTTAGAACATGAAAAGTGCACAGATGCGGAGATGCGGACAGTCAACAAGTATATCATGAAAATTTAATATGTGGAGTCTAGCAGACATCCACCTTTCAAGGGTCCTGGGTGTTCTCTCTTGTTTTGGGGTCACGTTAAGTTCAGAATATTTCTGTCTGCCAGCCAAAGGGGCCTCCTCTGGGGTTGTGAGTCTAATTACTGCAGAGGTAGAAACAACAGAGTAGGGTGTTCCTGTTCATGCATCTGACACCGGGCAGCGGAGTTCCAGGTGGGACTGGGAACAGAGAGGAGGAAAGCTGAGGGGAAACGCTGGTGTTACTGGGCTTTGTAAAGAGGCACAGGGGGAGGCTCTCTTTTGTGGCGCCCCAAACACAATGAGATGGATTTTCCTTGCAATAAATCTGTCAAGATCAGCATTTCTGGGAATTAATACAAAAAACACAGAGCTCCTGTCTTGGTTTCATGATGCTTTTTTTTTTTTTTTTGCAAAGACAACTGAGTAACATGCATGTGTGCATTGCATGCATTACGTAAATGTGGCTACAAGTTTCTCTGCCTCATTTCCTGCAAAGGTTATAATTATTTGTGCAAAAAAGTCATATTTTATGTTTTCTGAAGTTGATACTTTCAAAATAAGCATTCATTTGGAGTGTTGTTTCCAGCAACCTGATGAATATAAGTGCAATATCCACTCTGATTTTAACTCTGTCTGGTCTTTACAACTGCCCAGAGAAATATCTAGCTCCACTATGTTCTGAGAGTGCTGAGAAGAACTGCAGGGATGAGTGATGATGATCTGTGACCCCTTTTACATCACACAAAGTTATTTGATTCATTGTTGATATGAAAATATTGGTTAGTGCAGCTTCAAAGATATCATTAAGTAATCTGGCTAAAAATCTGTGTTATTGGATGAAAAGCAGGTAACAATCATGTCCCTTGGTGAGGTGCAATTTGCCTGCATTTACTTAATTACTTTACGATAATACAACATTAAAGGAAAAGTTGTATTATTTACAAATTGGGTGAAATCAGAATTGTAGACAGTGTTTCTATAAAGATGATATTACATATATTATACATTATTGTGGAGTTGTTTGGAAACCCCCAGTGTAATGTGTTTGTTTTATAGTAATCCAGATACTTTATCTACATGCCTCTGTCATCACATGAGAAGGGCCAACGTTTTCAGTTTATAAAAATGTTTTTTGGTTTCACAGAAGCTTTTAGAAATGGCGTACAATCACCTGCTTGCTCTGCTCCTTTCTGACATGAAACACAATAGCAGGAAATGAAGTGAACCGTGACTTGTGCCAATAAATCTACATTGCGTCTGGACACGCCCCTCCACTGTGTTCCAGACTATAGATGAAAACAGGCAATAAATGAAAACAGGCAATAAAAACTGCAATTTCTTGCTGTGATTTCCTGTTAGAAAGGAGGCAACGTGGGGAGTGGGGAGAGGAGCTGTGGTGTCTCTGGGAGAAAACATTCCTTCATTTGGCTAGTCCTCTGCTTCTCTCAGAGCCAAAACACACAGACTGAGAATAATCGGGCTTCATGTGAGACGAGGTCTGCTCAGTTTAGTGGACTGCAGCAAATAACTGTGGCATGAACAGAGTGGCTGCAAGACTGCATTTACGTGGTGTGACAGTCGTTAACGTCTACTATCACTGTCCTGCTCTGCATCTATTCGCAGTTATATATTACAGTGGATGCTGCATATTATATATTATGTTTTAAAGTAGAAGTGACAGCATCGGTCGCGTGTGGCTGTGCAAAAAAAGGCTGTTGTCTCTCAAAGCAAAGGTAGTTAAATGGGACAAAAGCCTCTGACACTAGACTACTGTTCACTTCCTGTCTCCTACAAGTAGCCAGTGCTTGTAAAGTACATTTATACTGCCACGTCAGGACTTTTTTTAAATCACATTTTACATGACCAAATCATGATTTTCAAGTGGTTTTAGTGTCTAAATCTAAACAATGATGAACAATAACACACGAAATGTCCTTAAATGGTGATATTTATACACTTTCCCATGAGTTACGTTGATGTGTAATGGCCCAGATAAAAGTTGATTTTAAAGTCAGTGATATAAAATGAGAAAAGCTATTAACAAAATATTGGATATCACTGCACAGTATGTTGCACATGCAATAGGAGGAGATCCATGAGTTGGTTTGATGTCTGTTGGAAAAAGTTAGAGCCACTGACATGGTTTCTTTGACTGTTTTGCACTTTTAGGATAAGAAATATGCCATTTGTTTTGCTGTTTCATATCTAAGTAATGTTTTTGTAAACATTTCTTGTATATATTATCATTTATTTAGAAGTCTGAGTAACTGCAACCTGATATAATCCTTACAACTCCCAAAGTAATGTTTTCACAATCATGAGAAAAAAATGTCAAAATATGTTGGCATTCCTCGGTTTTGAAGGAATGCCCACATTCAGAGATTTTGTTGGCAGGGATGCGTCTTGCTTTTTCCTTTTTTGACCGTTGCTGACCCGTGAGGAGCTTGCTGCGAGGATATTGTGTTTGACCATCTGAGACACACAGATAAATACTCTCTGTGTAAATGATGTCTTGTGTTGACACGCAGGGAAGGGAAAGGTAAACCCACCTCCTCAATGGCAGGAAATGCCCTCTCGGGACTCTTGGGTGATATCACAAGCCTTCAGGTTAAACAAGCAGAAATGTTACAACTTTTTCCTCCCTGTTTTATCCTGATCAACTCCTTTTCGGACATGAAGCCGAATGAAAGCGCATAAAAACAAAAACTGAAGACAAAGAAGGTTATAAATTCATACTGTCCTTAAGTTTGCCAAGAAAAATGTAATAATACACGAAGGATCAAAATAAGATTATCAGTGCTGTGTCAGGTTAGAAAACAAAAATAAACGTATCAGGATGAAATTCTTGGTTCTTGTAAGACTGACACTGATGGAAGTTTCTCTGTCAGTTATGTAATGAAAGAGGTTTTTTTTATTTTGCATAACACAGGAAGTGATTTCATAAAATATATCTGGCTCTGAATTCCTTTTACAAATCAAGTTGAGGATTTTGTAACCCACTTCAAAGTTTGTAATAAACTATAACATAATGACCCCAAGAATACACAATTTATTGCGCTGAATATCATGTTGACTATTTAGCATTTACATACATTGGCCATACTGTGATATACCAATATATACCGATATGTATCGAACACAGTAGGTGTATTAACATGATGAATATTCATTGTATTATTATGTTGGATACAGCATGACTCGATATTACATTGATCATTTCTTCCTCTTTTAGTTAATCAATATATCAATTAATCAATTAAAGCTTGCTCACATGTTGTTCTTATGTACAGGAATGCCACATTGAGCCAGCGTCTAACTACAAATGAGGGGCATCTCATTTTGGATCCTGATAACGGTGAAAATATTAAACGTGAAAAAGTGTCTTTAGTACTGAAAATGAGACAGTAACAGCTCAAATTAATGAAATAATTTATTAAAGATAGCAAATTAAGTAAACTACGAGATTTAGTAAAATGAACATGAACCAAGGCTACACCAAACACAATTAAAAACCCAAAACACAATAAAAAGGCAGGAGAAAGAGAGAGAGAGGAAGTCACACAGTTTATACAGGTTGCCAACAGGTGAATGCAATCCCTTGATGAGGTGGTAGGGACCAGACTATCCAGGAAATCTGGGAGGAGAGAAGCAAAGGCAGGAAAGAGGAAGCAGAGGCAGGCCAACACAGTTACCGTTAAAGCCAAAGGCCGTCACAATAGTTTAAGGATATTGAATGGAAATTGATTTTATGCCTTATAAACAGTAATATATTAATCACCCGGTGATCGAGCGTCACTTCCAGAGCACTGTAATCAAAAATTGTGTCATGCAACCAAGTAAAAGTGCTCCTCTGTTTGAAAATGAGGAACCTATAACAGAGCTGCTGCTGACCAAGAGATAAGATAAGATGAAAGGAAAGATTACCTGGATGTACGAGCCTTTTACAGAGGACAATGTGACATACAGTACGTCTTTGTTAATATAGACACACAACAAGAAATCTACAAAACAATCTAAAACTCAATAGCAGCAAAACTAAATAAGGTCTCTTAAAGGCATCTCCTTATTGTGAAACTCCAATTTAGAGATTAAGAAATGTTTAGTAAATAAACTGTATTAGAAACAGGAAAACACTTGAGGTTCTGAAAGGGTTTTTTTCTTTCTTTCCTGTGAACTGAGGTTGTAAATCAGCATATACTCTTGGCGTGTTTATCCAATGACAAACCACTCTCTGGAGAGGATGTGTGGCATTGGAAAGGTCTTCTGTCAGGTCATGTGCCCTCTGTGTTTGAGAGTGTGTGTGTGTGTGTGTGTGTGTGTGTGTGTGTGTGTGTGTGTGTGTGTGTGTGTGTGGGCGGATCAGAGGAGTCATCAAAATACCACATTCGTTATCTGAAATGGCGCTACATCAGTGGTGAAAGTTACGCACACGTGTTTAATCTGTTGTCATATTGGCATACCTCTATGTTGTAGCTAATCAACAGTTTACATTTTAAGACATTTTTCTCTACATAATTTTATAGGCCTTAGTATAGTGACTGCCAGCCTGTGCAGAGTCTCTCTCACCCATCTTTAAACACAGCCACAGTGGAGTAGAGCATCAAGGATTCCCTCCGAAGCTGAGTGACATATTTAAAAATATCGATATTTAACTATGAGCTGTTTGGCACACCAGCCTCCAGTCCAATAATCCAATAATATTATACTATGAAAAATATCACTAACTCTCTGTTGAGATGGTACAATAAATAATATATAAGAAATGTTAGTAATATTTATAGTATTCATAAAAAAAGAGGAAGATGCAGATGATTGTACATGAGTTGATTCATTGTGCATGCACGTAAAGAATTTTGATGACTCATTTCATCCTCCGTGTGTGTGTGTGTGTGTGTGTGTGTGTGTGTGTGTGTGTGTGTGTGTGTGTGTGTGTGTGTGTGTGTGTGTGTGTGTGTGTGTCTTTTGATCCTAATCTAGAACATGGAAACCCTTCCTTTTCCTCCTCTGGCTTTTGACAGCTCTCACATCCAAACTCTCTTCAGTCCAATGAGTCCTTGGCCCAATCTTAACACTGTTGGCAGCTACTGTGAAAAAAACAATGAAACTTTAGGTTTAAGGTTAGGAAAAGTCTGCTTCCATGCTGTTATTGATAAGGAGGGTCTGGTAGAGAGTAAATGAGACTGTAAATGCAGAAATATTCTATATATAAATCCTACTGCTACTGTTTGTTGCATTGTTTAGCGGTGGGCTCCTCGAGGGGCTTAAATAAGGGCTACATAAGATTAAATCATGCACAGATATTCCAGTACAGATCCAGATTAATATATATATATACCTGTAAATGTGGATATATGTCTTATCTCTTTAAGTACTACAACAACTCTCTGTGTTGGTTGAACCAGGTGGGGAGACTGATATTCTTGAAACATTATGAATCAGTTAGGTTGCGATGAAGTCAGATTTTGGCACAAAGGACTGATGACAACATTTATAAAATATGTAAGGGGGTATAGCTACATATATTTATTAGCTTATCCACGGTCACAGTTTCAAACAAACTGTTCTACAGCCTGTGAAAAAGTGCATTCAGCAGTGCAGCTCGTTACCATAGAGCGCAGAAAACATCAGTGAAGCATCCGTGATGTTTCCAGGTTTCATCCGCTGCCGGCCACATTTATCTGTCACTGGAGACAGAAAATGTCTTATTCAGGCAAAGTGGCTGCACATATCAACAAATCACAGTCATATTTCTCTTTTTATCAACATTAGCAACTAAAAATATTCAAGTTAATGAAATTATCTGATATTAATAATAGCCACCAGAGAAAAATGGCTGTGAGAACTCCATCTAAACCTTTTGTCAGTGGGATGGGGGCTACTGAGCAGTGATGAATGTGTTGGTGACTTTTTAATGTGGGGGTGAATGCAGATAACTGTCTTGTATTATCTGTAGTGGGCCTGTGCCTTCTTTTTACTGTGCCGAACCAACGGGATAATGAAGCTGACCTTAACATTTGGGCATTTATCAGGCAGCAGGAAACAAGGAAGGCCTTAATAGGTCAGGCAAGTTGCTCTAACAAGTTTAAACACAAGTATGGAGCAACGTCAGAAATACTGAACAGAAAACAAGAGTCAGGACCATAGTCAGGATGTTGTTAGTGGCACTGACACCAAAGCTTGTAAAAGCATTGCATAGTTTCTCTTTGAAAACACAGTGAAACTGATTTTGGGAACAAGCAGGCTTTGGTTATAAAAGAAACAAACAATCCTCAGGCACATTTTGAACCCTCCCCTTGGATAACTCAGTGTGGGCATTAAAGATAGATATCAGATAAAAAAATATATTTATGGAGACTTAGTGGGCAGGGTTGTGTCACCAAGCTGGTTGTCTTAAGATTACACGGGTCTGTGTATCACTGTATTGGATTGAATCCATGACGCCTGCTGCCTGGCATCCTGGCAACGGCCAAAAAGTTAAAAAAGAATAAAAACATTGAGTTAATTATTGTGTTTCCACTGCATGAACCTCGGTCACATCCCCTCCACCCCGTTCAATCTTACCGCACCCACTTTCATGTAAGGAGGCACAGAAATAGCAGTCAATACTATGCATACAAGGTTTGAAATGTTTGTCATCACAGTCATTTGTTGATTTTCAGGCGTCAGAATACAAATAAAGGCGTGTGTCTTGGCTGCGGTTACAGCTGGAACTCATTTAGAAACGTATTTATTTTACCACACTGAAATATATGGTTGATTTGACATTATATCCACTGACTCACTATTTGTCATTTTGGGAGGGTATCAATCAGATGTGATCACATTCCTGCCCTTCCACTTCCGCCAAAGCTACATGTAGACACATGATAGCTTGAGCAATGAAAGCGTACAGAAGACGTGTAATGAGGGTCTCGTCACGTTTTATTTCTGCCCCATTTCTATGGGAGGTGTGTCCCATTTTTTCGTACTTCCTCTTCACAATCCTCGTCACTTTCTCCCTGAGGGAGGTGGAAGGCATTTCTATTCCTTCTCTGCCGGCCCCACCAAGGTGATTTAACTGTTTGACAATGATGATCGATTTATATTGACAGTAAATCTGACAATAGTGTCTACTTCCTTGGTTATTATTATACCTTGAGGAAGTTGGTCTACCTTCGGAACCATGACTCAGTATCTATCCTGGAAGGAGCATGTCCTTCCAATAAAATGATACAATAGGTCGTAATATCAGATGTTAAAAATGAACTATTTTTGAGTTACACAGTTAAGATGACAGATATATAAGGTGGCAAATCTCCATATTCAGAGGTGGCAGGTTTCACAGATGGATTCAATGGACCTTCCGTTTTTTTTTTTTTTTTTTAATTTAACTACAATTGTTCATTGTCGACATGATGACAAATGTTGACCAACTTTAAGGAAGTAGTGACTTTAACCCCTACCACATTTCAAGTGATCATTTTAACCCAAACCATGATGCTTCCCGGACCAAGGGGTTTTTGTATCTGACCGTAACCAGACATTGATGCACTGTTAATATAAAAAATAATTATTAGTGCAGCTTTAACTATTAAAGTGCAAGCAAGCAGTAAAGGATCCTCATGAAGAAAAAAATAAAATTTGGATAAATTTTCCCTTATATTGTCGTCATTAAATACTGCCAGGCAGCGACTCACATAACTACGCAACTCTGTCTTATATTGTCTTATACTGGATATGCACTATAAGGACTGTGTGCAATATTGTTTTGTGGACGAGTGAGTGGGTTGTTTTATACTGTTTTATGTCTTATGTGTTTTTATATGGGTGTTTTTTTTTTGTTTTATGTGTTTCTTCTTTCTTTTTTTAATTATGTATTAGCTCTTTTGCACTGCCAAGGACTGCACTAAATTTCGTTGTACCTGTTACAATGACAATAAAGATATTCTATTCTATTGTGTTAAATTGTTAATGTTTGATTTAAGCAGCATTTTCAGTCTGTATCTTGGTATCAGGTGGGGCAAAATCTTTATTTCTTACTAGAGACTATGAAGTAAGAAGAACATGTAAGAACATGCAGTAAAGCTGTTCTAATCTTGAAACTTAGATTCAACAGGATGTTGAGTAATAACAAAATTATATTGACATAATATGGTAACTTGAAAATACACTCATGCCCCCAATATATCGACTTATTTCAACTGGCTCTTTACTTTTCCTTCTTAACCTGCCAGGATGACTTAATGACAATATTTTTCAAGTCAAATATGATGTAAGGGTCAACATGTAAGGTTTTCTCTCTCGATTTTAAACTGTAGGTTCACCAAAGCAACTGAGAAAGCTATACACTTGATTGTTTTACAATGAACAATTTGCTTCAAAAGCTCACATAAATATCTTGACGTATATATTTTTTGAAGCACACTCCTCAAATTATGACAATAAATAACAGTAAAGACTTGCCTATAGTCCACATGCCAGTCCATTATATAAAAGTTATTGGATTGTTCTTTGTGGCAAATCTCTCATCCAATGAGAATTCATTGGTCCCATAGCTGTCACCCATGGGAAATGGTTAGACTGGGTGGGATTTTGTTCATCCCCCTCTTATTAAAAGTTCATGTGCGCGGGCATGTGTGTGTGTGTGTGTGTGTGTGTGTGTGTGTGTGTGTGTGTAGTGTTTGTGTGTGTTTTGATGGGCTCGTTGCTTTGAGATAAGGCTTTTGGACAGCGTGGGGGTTGAGTAAGCAGACCAGGACGGGACTTCCTTCCTTATACGTCGGCAAAAAATACAGTTGAAGGTCTACAGTATAAATGGGGACCTTGTGGAGCTTACAGTTACTATATCAGCTTCGGATCGTCGAACACATAAGTTTAACACTATCGGCAGCTTTTCAAACATCGACATGACTTCTACAACACACGCTCTGCTTATTTGCGTGACTTTCCTCTGCGGGATGGAGGAAACAGTCCTCTCCCAGCACGGACTTTGCGCCGGGAATCAGTGTGTTGCAATTTTCCAGGAACCTAAAATTTTTTCTGAGGCACAGACAAAATGCAAAAGCTCGGACGGAAAGTTGTTCGAGACAAACTCGGACTCGCAAGTGCCGGAGAGGTTATTCAGCGGGATCAATGGTAATTTCTGGCTGGGGACTGCAAAGAAATCGGCAGGTTCCCAAAGCTGCTTTTCTGTCTATGCGCTGGTGGGACATAACCTCACATCTCAACAGAAGCCGTGTGAAAAGAAACTGGATGGATATGTGTGCCAATATCAATTAGAAGAGCCTTGCAGACGTTTAGAGGTAGACGAGGGCGCACTGGTGAGGTACAACACCTCTCATCAGGGCTTCGAGGTGAAGGATTCAGAGACGTTTCCACAAGGAACCATGGCTGTAGCGGAAAGGGCTGGCGTCAAATATCCGGACACGAAGCATTTATGTTTCTCTAAGACATGGTTGCGGGCTCCCTGGAATTGCGAGGTGATGCAGGGCGGCTGTGAGCACGGCTGCAATTCTACAACAGGCTCTTGCAACTGTCCCACAGGGGAAACTCTCCATCCCAACAACATCACCTGCACCGAAGATCCGTGCAAAGAGTGTCAACACACGTGCCAAAGGGGGGTCGACACACACGTGTGCAAGTGCAACACGGGTTACAAGCTGGCGAAAGATGGGAAGAGGTGTGTGGACATCAATGAGTGCAAGGAGAAGAGCCCCTGTACAGGTGAGGGTGAAGAGTGTGTGAACACCGAGGGAGGGTTTCAGTGCAATTGCAAAGATGACTACGTGAAGGAGGATGGAGTGTGTGTGAATGTTAGTATCTGTTCTAAATGTGAGCACATGGATTGTGAGAAATTAAATGGGATTTATCAGTGTAAGTGTCGAGAGGGGTTCAGGGTGGCAGCGTGGGACCCCACCAAGTGTGAGATAATCTGCACAAAGCAAGACTGTCTGGCCAAATGCAACTACGAGGCCGATAAGGAGCCTATGGACCAGGTCTGCTACTGTCCTGAAGGCTACATTAAAGACCTTCAAAACAACACTGTTTATTGCACAGACATCGACGAATGTGACACTTACCCGTGTCAACACACTTGTGAAAATGTGTTTGGTAGTTTCAGCTGTAGCTGCAATGAATATTACGAGCTGGATAGTAATGGACATGATTGTGTACCACGCACCACGGACTACTATGACGGCTCAGGCTCACCTCCAACACTCCCACCAGAACAACCAACCCCGCCAGCCAGTCCGCAACCAGCCATACTACCGCCTTACATCAAGACCGGTAGCATCCTGGGTATAACCCTGTTCATGAGTCTGTGCGCGGTGCTAGTGTGTTTCGTGGTCCGAAACATGTTCAAACGTTGCAGCAAACTTGAACTCCCCTCCATCAAAGGGGCTGATATAGATATCTTCTATCTGCAGCAGGTGACCACAGAGACGTATAAGAGATTATCCATTGACAAACAGTTTAAAACCGACTCACAAAGACTTTAACCACACCAATGAAGATATATATGCTGCTTTTCGAAATTCTTCTCGTCATATTGCACTGTTTTCGTTCCTCAGAATTGATATGGGAATTATTCACTGTTATTCATAGACAGTGATCTGATGATGAGAAACCCAATAAATTAGGCACTGTATAAATCATAGCAGTGAATGCACATGAAGATATGGGGACTTTAACAGTTTATTCAATGCTTTCTGAATGTTTTTCTTTTTAAATTGGGGTTTATTTGATTTATGATCATCATCTACTTGAGCTCTTAGATTACCTTTTTGTTACAGAAATAGGAAAATTGGTGTTTTCTCTCATTTAGATCTATTGTTAATAGTAATATCTGATGAATAAGATGCTAATATATAATAGCAATGGCACTAAAAACTTAGTATGTACACTTTTTTCCGATGATGGTGTTTCTTAAAAGTGCCAGAAATTCACCAGTGTAAACCATACATTTAAAGAACACTGTAATCTCACAAAAATAATGCCCTCTGTTTTAGTCCTTTAATATAAAAGAGTGCCTTGAACTTCACTTGAGTACAAATAATCTCATGTAAGTACAAGTATACTGTTATATTCCTCATATTTCTTGTTAATATATTTGTGAACTGTAGTTCAGTACAGTATGTTCTTTATGTTTTTTTACTCTTTGATAAAATAACACTAAGTTTTTCGAGCCTTTTTAAGTTCAAATGTACATTATTATTGTTTTAGTGTCTAACATGGACACAATGACTCACTGTGACTGATTTGCTTGTGAAACATTCCTGTATTTCATGGGTTTAGATTTAGGACTCTGAGCCAAATATACGGCAGACAATATAGTTCTGAAACAGACGCTGTCTATTTGTTTTGGAATATATTAGTTTCTATAGAAAATGCACTTATGCACATCAAAGCAAATGTTACTGACCACAACCACACTCTTTCCTTCAAAATAACATAAATCAACCACAGTGGTTCCTTTAAAATCAGTCAGTATTTCTTAAATGCCATCAACACTGACAGATGGAAGCTCCTTCATTTTTCTGAATGATAGTTTTGAAGTAAATCTGCAAATTCTGATATATTTGAACGTCAATCCATCACTTTACAGGGCTTGATTTTCTGCGGTAAAATGTAAATATGGAGCTCCACATTCCATTTAAGGTGTATTATCGGTAGTAAATAAAGCAATTTTTTTGTGCATCAGAACATAAGAAACGCAATGCAATATTCACTAATTATCCTGTGGTGATGCTGTAGCTCGCTCACACTGACATTTGCATGAGGTCGAAGGATCTTAACTTTACTGTATAACACACTGGTCTTGGAGCCACAGATGCTGCACTTCAGACTTTAACAGATCAATTAAACATGAATGTAAAACTGTGCTGCTATGGTCTAATTTTATAATGGAGGCTTTTACTGTATGAAAACACAATTGTGTCTCACCCATTTGTTCCCAGCCACGATACTGTATTATGTCTGTATAACAGGTTTATTGCAAGCTTACACTTGCTGCAATTTTTTGCCTTTTTGATGATGAATGTATTGCTGTTGAAAAATAATGTAAAATAATAAACCACTGAGCTTAATATTAGACATTTTTGTTCTGTGTTTTTGCATTCATGCTTTGTAGTTATCATAGAACTATCAGAGACAGGCTACACTGAACCAGGTAGATGTTTATACAGATAAATATGCATGAATTAGAGGTTGAAGCTGAACTCCTACAATGTTTTTTTTCTATGTAAAGCAAAACTTGGCAACACCCCTTCTCCGTTTTATTCCCCTCCCCTTCCATTGTTATTTCCCCCTTTTCCATATATCACTTATATATACTGTACATGGGTTGGCTGCAGTCCCTATACAACACACACACACATACACAGACACACACACACACATACACAGACACACACACACACACATACACACACACACACACACACACACAGACAAACAGACACACACACACACACACACACACACACACACAGACAAACAGACACACATACACACAGACACACACACACACACACACACAATGACAAACATTCACACATACACACGCACACACAGACAAACAGACACACATACACACACACACACACACACACACACACAGACAAACATTCACACATACACACGCACACACAGACTACATGTTAGAGAGTGGGGTAGATGTAGTTACTCTTGATGTTGATACTGGCACATAGCTACACATAGCTACTGCATCTAACTTTTCTTGAATGTCTGCATTTCTACACTTCTTGTGTCAGATGAAAATGTTTTAATATGTTTTTAAATTTTCATTGTGCTGACTTCTTTATTATTCTGCTCGTTTTTAGATATGATGGTGTTCATGCTTAGACAATGCGTTAGAAAGAGTGATTTCTGAGCTGTACATTTTAACCTGAAGACCAAAGGACTAGTGGAGACTGACATTTTGTGAAGAGTGGAGCTGGTTGGCTGCACACAGAGGGAGGGGCTATTGCAACTAGGGGGCGTTGGGTAGATACCCCCGTGCGTACCCCCAGCTTTGTGTGTGCGTGAGTGCGTAAACGCCGTGCGTAATTTGGGGATGTGGTCTTCCTTGCAAGTTGTGTTGTGGAGAGGAAGTTTGTTGCGAGACAGTGAGCGGCACGGCTGGCCGAGAACGACTTCCTTCCTCCGCCGGGACACTAACATGGAGTTGGGGGGTTATAAATGCGAGCTAACCACTGTCTCATGCAAAGAATCGCATAGGCTGCTGGAACGTGCAAGACCTTAAAAGGACGCAACCAAGGTTCAAATATGAAGGATGTTAGGGGACTGTTGGTCGTCGTGTTGACTGCCTTGATGGGAAGGGTCGGCGGGATAGAGCCGAGTAACGGATACTGCATTGGGAACCAGTGCTTCACGGTGCTCCACGATTCCAGCGATTTTGTAACCGCTCAGAATCAATGCACAAAACAAAGTGGCAACTTAATGACGGTGCGCTCGTCTGTATCCCATGATAGTCTTGTTATCTTGTTAGGGAACTCTACGGGGCGGTACTGGATCGGTTTGCATCGACCGACCGGCTGTCCCAGCACTGATGCTGCGCTGAGAGGCTATGAATGGGTGACTAAAGACAGCGAAAGTGACTTCTACAACTGGGCGAATTTTAACAGCAGCTGCTCGTCTCCCCGCTGTGTCTCAGTCGCCTTCGAGGATGATTTTAAATGGTTCCAGGATCCATGCGAAGGACAAGCTGCCGGGTTTCTCTGTGAGTACAACTTCCAGGAACCGTGTGAAAGTCTACAGGTTGCCGTGGACGAGACTGTGACCTACAGGATCCCCATGGGGTTTGAGGGCGAGGATTTGCTGTCTCTTCCCCCTGGAAGCATCGCTACTAGGATGCCGTCTGAGACCACATACGTGTGCTTCACTGAACAGTGGCTCCAGGCACCCTGGAGCTGCGAAATCCACGAAGGTGGTTGTGAATACAAATGCGCTGAGGACCCCAATAGTGTCCCCTCCTGCTACTGCCCGACGGGACAAATCATCAACCCTGCTAATAAAGTCACCTGCGAGATGGCCACAGAAGACCCGTGCCTGCACCTGCGCTGCCAGCACGGATGCTTCAAAGCCGGTGATTCTTACACGTGCATGTGTGACCATGGCTACAAACTGGCGCCTGACGGCAGGTCGTGCGTGGACTTCAATGATTGTAAGGACGAAAGGCAGTGTCCCGGTGAGAACTTCATGTGTGTCAACATTCCTGGCGGGTTTCAGTGCGCCTGCAAGGATGGATACAAGTTGATCAGCGACGTGTGCGTCGACGTGGACGAGTGCGTATCTGCCCCATGCGAGCACCAATGTGACAACTCACCTGGTAGTTACAATTGCTCTTGTTATGATGGTTATAAAGAGGATCCAGATTCCCCTAATAAGTGTAAACTCCACTGTGGTTTGGAGGAATGCCTTGCGATATGCGACCCAAATAATAAGTTCGAATGCTACTGCCCTGAAGGCTACATAGCAGAGGAAAGAGAGGACCATACAGTTTGCATAGATATGGATGAATGCTCTTTCTTTACTTGTGACCAAGGCTGCAAAAACTTATTCGGCAGCTATGTGTGCACTTGCTCTCGAGGATACACTCTAGTTGATCAGTTCAAGTGCGAAAAAAATGAGGATTGGGAATTAGATGAACACAGCTCCACAGCTCCAAACACCGTCACACCAACACCATTTATGCCATATCCAGATCCAACATTGCAACCCTCAGGGGTAACAGTGGGGGGTCTGGTTGGGATAATAGTGTGCACTGTCTTCTTAATTGTGCTGGTGGTTTTTCTGGCTCATCACTTCCTCAGCGGTAGAGGAAAGATGGAGAGCGCCGCTGCGCTCAAGGTTCCGGAGGGTGAGGCTCACGGTTTACACCGGGTGACAGGTGACATGAGTTAAAAAGACCAGCCTCACAGAGACAGTTAAAGCACGACATGTGAATGTACAGGTCAAGCCTCGAAAACAGAACTTCAGTGACAGTTTTGTAAAGGTTTTGGAGGATGCAAATTTCACAACAAGGAGGAATTCGACGGGAATGTGGTGATGGCATATGAGATAAGGTCACTATAAACTCACAAGACAACAGAAATAGTATACACATAGTTCACTGCTTTGTAAATGAAGACCGGTTTTATCTGCCATTCAATTCACATACAACATATGCAATGTAATACAAAAAATGACAAAGAACTTTGTTTTCTTTGAACTTTGTGTTGTAAAGTAGCCTAATAAATTGTAAAAATAAAAAACAACAACAATGTGAATGAAGATGTTTTCTATTCATGAATCGCTCAGACGTCAGCTCACACACAGACCGACTGCCCCACCGTGTGGAGAAAAAGGTGAATTACAGGTCATTCATAGACCACACTTTTATTGAAAGGATACTGGGGGAAACGAGCACATAATTCCTAAAATGAACCCCACGTAACTAAGTCCTCCTCACTCATTGTTCATCCAGCACACTTGAGCAAAGATGGATGAACAGTATTGTGATATTGACAAAAGGAATATTAGAAATACGTGAGAATTTTAAGTAAAAGATTTCCTTAAATGCATATTTCATTCTTGATTCCTCAACTCATGGTATGCATTTTATGAAGCTACAAAACCAGTCCTGTCTGTAATGTTTTAATAGTATTTATATATACTGCCTTTATTCAAACTTGAAGAAATCATTGAGGGATGACCCTCATTTACAAGGATGTCGAGTATAGTTTAAAATGAATTAAAACATAATAGAAGATACATGATCAGAAAAAACAATCAAATAAAACAAATATATAAGTACAGTTAATAAAAGCTATTTGATGCAAAAATAAATTCATTCAAACAAGTATATAAGATTAAATATACAAGATATAAAAAAAATGTATACATTAAAACAGGTACAAACAGAAGTTGAGGCTGGTGATCATAGATTAAAATTGAACAAGAATGATCAAAGTATTAATTTTAGGGTATTTTAACCCTAACCCTATAGTTCCAAGTGGTCGAGGCATAAAAACAAATTAATTTATAATCATACTACTGCAGGCAGTATTTGTGGACTAGTAATCAGGCTTGGGAGGGTTACTTTAAAAATGTATTCCAATACAGTTACTAGTTACCTGTTAAAATGTTTTGTCAGTAATGTAATCCAAGTACCACAATATTAAAGTAATGTAACTTGATTATTTTCCATTACATTAGGATTACTACAATACCAAATATGCAATAATAAAGATATAAGGCATACATTTGGTGCAAAGTTGGCCCTTTTCTATGCAACTAAGAATTGTTGCAAAAACAAGCACAAATTACCACAACCAGTTAGGGTGGAGATATCAGTGTGTTCTGAGAGTTGGTGTTAGCTGTGCTGTCTCTCTTTCAAGGCTTGAGTTATGTTCTGGTTTATTATAAACAATCCCACTGTATAAACCTGAGTCTGTGTAGATGTTCAGCAAACACAGAACATTAATTGCCATTAGATCCAGATTAAATACATTCAAGCAATACGCCAGTATAGATTAAAGATACAAGATATATAAGTTAATACATTAAAACAGGTCCAAACAGAAGTTGAGGCTGGTGATAATAGATTTAAGTTGACCAAGAGTTACCAAAGTATTCATTTTAGGGGAATTTGTACATAGTGGGGCATAGTGGGGCATAGTGGGGCATACAAACAAATTCATTTATTATCATAGTACAACAGGCATTATGGGCTAGTAATGGCAATAATAATAGTAGCTAACAGCTAGCAGTAGCAATAGACTACTGCACCAGTAACAGGTTCAAAAGTAGTGGCAGGCTATTTGTTTACTAGCCATAAATAGCCAGTAACAGTAGCAGTTGTAATTGTAGTAGTATAACTTTTATACTAGCTACTACTGGTAGCCTACTAATTGGTGGTAAGTAACTAAGTGCAGTCCTTAAATAGGTTTTTAGTTTTCAGTTACTTTGGCTGTAGTAAGTATTTTTATTTTATACTACTTTATACTTAGGACTTCTTTTTGCAAACAGTGGAATCGTCCCCTGCTGGCCATTAGAAAGAATGCAGTTTTAAGACACCGAGACATCGGCTTCACTTTTGACTTCACCAATCAACCTTGACCCGAGGACCCCAGACTCTTGCTAGTGTTATATGGATGCAGTAGCTCTTTAATGTAGACCGGTGCCTGAACATGCAGGGCTCTGAACGTGATTACAAGGATCTTGAGCTGGATTCTGAATTTTATGTGAGGCTGGTGTAAAGATCAGGATTGGTGTTAGATGAGACCTTTGGGGGGGACTTTGTCAAGACAGAAGCTTGGCAGCAACAGAACTGCATTTCAGAGAGAAATAAAGGCTTTGTCATGTTAAATGTGTGAATAATTGACTAATTATTAATTATTAATAATAAAGAACAAAGATGAATCTGACTTTTACTCACCCAAATGACTAAGTGTGTTTGAGAAACTTCTGCTTTCCACAGGCCAGTTTTGCCACACTAACTTAGCGGAAGATGAAGGGGAGACATACTTACGGGTCTCAGAACAGTTTTATTAACAGCAGAGTGAGTATGAAGGGCAGGTCCTCACAGAGGAGGTGTGGTATCCACTCCACCCAAAAAAGAGAAGCTGGGGAGCATTTTTCAGCACGCACAACTACAACATAGGTAAGAATCCAGCTTGATTGAACAGTAAAGAGGCTGCAAGCAGGAACATGTAGCTTTATTTGTCGTTTTCTGAAACATTTTGTTGAAAGTAGGTTACGTGATTTGTGTAAAACATAGGAAGTGCTTTAGCAAACGTTGCAAAAACAGACTGTTGTGAAATGGGTCAGGTTAGGCTGCTGGCCTGTTGAGTAATACAATAGTATAAAAGTGTTGATGATAGTTTACTTGACGGACTATCATAGAAATGAGTGGGAGCTGATCAGCCAGTGTTATAGGTCAAGGCTATCAAAGCGATACTCAGGAGAAATACAGTTTAAAATAAAAGTTATGAACTTGTTTAAGGAACAAACAGGAGACAATAAAGAGAAGTGTAAAATCAACTATCATAGATGTAAAATAGGATTTTACAAGTGTTTTTTGGTAACACTTTACTTTAAACCCCATATTTAGTAGGCCTATTTATTAGCAGCATGGTTAATAAATGGCTTGGCTATGTATGTTGTTGTTACTACACTCATTTGGGCATCCGAAATTAGCCTGATGTCCCTGGCTCACCTGTTAATTGCTATGCCCCAAACTATAATGTGGCATTCAAAGACTTGATAGCAAGTTATGGGACTTAATCTTACTAATGCGTCTAGTCTTGCTTTTTGACTTATTTTAAGGCAAATGGAGAACATCTTTTGATTAAGTATTATGCAGTTGTGATTATTAAAGGAGTACTTCAACAATCTAAGATTACAACTTCCATTAAGTTGGTGGACTTGTGAGCACTCCACCAACTTTAGGAATTTACAAGATCTGGGGCTAAGCCCACAGGCGGCACAATTTCTTTTTACATGTGTAGAATTTAATTTTACTGCATTGTATTACTACTGCAAACATTTCACTGCCTCAACTGAAATGTCTTCAGAAGTTTCACTCTTTATCACTACTACTAAAAAACTCACTCAGATTCAGTCATTGTTCACAAAAAGTGATTTAAAAAGATTTAAAAAACAAAGCAAAACAAAGCTTTTGAGAAAAGGGTGGCTGCTGCCCCAAAAGCTACACCCTAGGTCTGCCCCTACTTGTGAGGGATCCTTTTTTTTTTTAAAGAAAAAAAGAGTATTAGTCATCTTGATACCATCCATCTAGGTTTGTTTCTCTCAGACTTCAGAAAGCTCCTTCGAAAGCCACAGAAGATATTCATCTGTGTTGTCAGGCTGAGTAGCACTGCTCATAATAAGTAAACTGAACTTCATGTGTAAAATTGGTGGAGTGGCCCTTTAATAAGTTATATGGAAAATGATGCATTTGAGGTCTATTTACTTTAGGATTAATTGTTATAAAAAGGTGAAGTAAACCATACACTCATAAATCAAAAGCATCAAACATTTTTCAGGAACAATCACTAACATAATATTATAGTACTTTGTATGGTAGCTGAAGCAGGGATAATGATCATAACAACATGAGCACATTCCAGTTATTAGCTCAAGGAAAACATGTCAACCATTCAAATTTGCTGAACCTGCTAAAGCAAACAGTCTGACAAAGTTTCCCATTTCCCTTTATACCTTATTAAACTTCCTCATTACACCAGCATTGCATCCTTAAGCTTTGTTATTTTTCACTTTCTCATAGGACATTTTTTTTAGGGCAAGGACAATATGAGGATGCTGGCTCTTCAGTTGGTTTTCATTGCAGTGTACATACAGGTAAGTGTATAAAACATGTATGAGTTACATGAAAAGAGTCATGCCACTCTGATGTCTGGGTGGTAAACATTAACATGGAGCTAGAGGCCGGTTACCGTAGTTTAGAACAAAGCCGTGAAACCGGGGAAAACAGTTAGCCTGTGTCTAAGTGATCAAATCTACCTATCAGCAAATGCAGCCTATCAGCAAATCCAAAGATAACTAATTGACATATATTAGGGTGTCACTGATCTTTTTATCTAACTCTCTGTATTCCCCAAAATGTATAATTCTTTTTTTTTTTAAATTGTAATTTCAGTTCCTTTTCAATTCAAAGAAGTAATGTTAACTTCCTACTTGCAGGTACGTACATGCTACCCATCATGTACTCTGCACAACCTTGTGGCTTATTGCATGGAACGGCACCTTTATGCAGTTCCTGCTCTGCCTCCCAACATCACCCACATCTACCTGGAGCTCAACCACATCAGTGAGATCAACAGCACCTCGCTCCGAGACTTTCAGCATTTGAGACAGTTAGATCTTGGAAACCAGCGTGTGCAACTCATAATAAGGAACAATGCTTTCCTCAGGCAGACAAATTTGACTCGGTTGGTGCTAAGCAATAATAATCACCTTCAGCTAGAGCCAAGGGCGTTTGCAGGACTGGCCAAATTGCAATATCTCGATTTGGGTTATTGCAATTTGGACAACTCCATACTGGCAGAAAACTATCTGCAGCAACTTGAGGCCTTAGAAACACTTGACCTCTTTGGTAACAAAATAGTGAGACTCCAACCTGGACTGTTCTTTTCAAATCTCACAAAGTTCACACAGCTAAACCTCAAATTGAATCAGATTGACAGACTATGTGAACAAGATCTTGCTGGTTTTAGGGGGAAGAACTTCACACTCCTGAACTTGGAATCCAACCACTTAGACCGCATGTTTCGAGGAAAACTTGACTGGAAAAAATGCGGAAACCCTTTTAGAGGGATGGCCTTTAATATCCTTGACTTATCTCGCAATGGGTTCAGCTTGAGCGGATCAAGACAGTTTTTCAAAGCAATTGAGGGGACTCAGATTCATCATCTTATATATTCTGGACACATGGGTAAAGGCTTTTCACATGACAACTTGCGCGATCCAGACAAAAGCACATTTGAAGGCCTCGTGAACAGTGCAGTTGAAACGTTAGATCTGTCTAAAAGCCGTATATTCGCTCTGCAGATGGCTGTCTTCAGTCCTCTGAAGAATGCGAAAATAATTGATATTTCCCAAAACGAAATCAATCAGATTAAAAGAAATGCCTTTGACGGTCTTCAGGTACATTTAAGAATGCTCAACCTGTCATACAACCTTCTCGGAGAAATACGCTCTAACACATTCACCAATCTGACAGACCTTAGGGTGTTGGATTTGTCTTACAACCACATTGGTGTTTTGGGATATAAGGCATTCAGTGGTCTTCCCGATTTACAAGCCTTAAATCTGACAGGAAATTCACTGCGAGACCTGGGTTTCCCTGTGTCATTACCAAAATTACATTTTCTACTTTTGGGTAACAATAATTTGAAGTCACTGAGCAGTATTGTTAATTTGGGCATGAACAGTACTTATGTGAATGTTGAAGAAAACAGATTAACAAACTTGGAGGATGTTTATGTCATTTTAACTAATTTCAAGCATCTCCAAAGTCTTTTCTATGGTGGCAACCCCATCGAGTGGTGCAGTCTGGACATTACAGTACCTCTCAATAACAGCTTGCAAATTCTGGATCTTCATGATATTTCCCTGCACACAATTTGGACGCAAGGGAAGTGCCTTGATCTGTTTGATCATCTAGAGAATCTCCTCGGTCTGAATTTAAGCCTCAACTCACTTGCGGCTCTCCCTGAAGGGATTTTCAGAGGCCTCAGCTCGATCATAGAGCTTAACCTCTCGTCTAATGCCTTGACCTATCTGCAGCAGGATGTCTTTCCTGTCAGCCTTAAAAGACTTGACCTGTCAAAAAACTTCTTGGCATTTCCAGACCCTACAACCTTTCAGTCTCTTCTCTTTCTCAGCCTTGCGGAAATTCGGTTCCACTGCGATTGCAATCTTGAGAGCTTCCTAACATGGCTGAACGTGACCAATATAACCTTCCTGAGTCCAGTTGAGGACTACAGATGTGAGTTTCCAGCATTTCTTCACAACCTCCCTCTGCTGGAGTACTTCACTATCGTTGAGCCATGTGAAGAAGATGATGAGAGAGCTGTCCAAGATCTTAAGTTTGCTCTATTCATCTTCTCTGCCTTCCTTGTAATCAGCGTCATCCTCAGTGGGCTTATTTATGCCCGTTTGCGTGGGCACATATTCATTATCTACAAAAAGGTAATTGGCCGAGTTCTTGAGGGTCCAAAACCCCCCCCTCCTGAGGAGGAGGTACAGTATGATGTCTTCCTCTGCTTTAGCAACAATGACTACGAGTGGGTGGAAGCTGCTTTGCTGAAGAAGTTTGATAAAGAGTTTTCAGAGAACAACATCCTGCGCTGTTGTTTTGAGGCCAGAGACTTCATTCCAGGTGTTGATCACCTTTCCAACAACAGAGATGCCATCTGGGGCAGCAGGAAGACCGTGTGCATCGTCTCCAAGGAGTTTCTGAAAGGTACAGCTTTTCTGACTTATATTTGCTTTATATTGGGTGTTTTTATCTTTCTTAACATCCCCATAACTCTCCTAATAGATTTGTTGCACCTGTCAGAGTGGGTCTGTTCACACTCATTCTTATTAGGATGAATTGGAAAGTGAACCATGAAATTTGAAATTAAAGAGTAAATTAACTGAGTCGTCCTTCTTTTTAGACGGCTGGTGCCTGGAGGTGTTCACTTTGGCCCAGGGGCGGATGCTGGAAGAACTGACAAACGTCTTAATTATGTTGGTGGTAGGGGAGGTGTGTATGAAGCTGCTGATTAAGTGGCAGAGTTGTCTTTCTTTACACTCATTCTTCGAGGGGCTTAATTGCTGGAAATCATTGTGAGTCACAAAAAAAAGTTTTCTTTTGGTTCCTGAATGTTCGAGCTTCACTGTGTAGAATGATATTTTTGCTGAGTTTGACACAAGAAAGCTGTTTTCACATTACACACTGAAAGTGGAAAGTTTTTGTGTGATTTGTGACATCACAAGTAGTAAATTTGTCCAATATTCAACTTTCACAAATGTGATGTGGAAACTTGAAGCCTCCAGTGCACATACACTAAGAAAGGGCTTAACAGTGAAGCAGGAAATATCTTGTGTCCATCAGTTACATTCCTGAAATGAAATATATTGACATATTCACTGTGGAATTTTAAATGAGGGAGAGGGAGTAGATGTCATTTTAAGGATTTTAAGTTGTAATTATACTTTTTTTCTGTAAAAACCATGTCAAACAAATATTATTCTTCCAATCAGAATATTTTGTAAGTCTTAATATATGTGTGGAGGGAATCTTTATGTGAAAAATGAGGGGATGAGGCAAGTTGAGGAGACTCAAAACAAAAAGCTGTGGGCTAGAAAACCAAAACAATGAGCTGAAATGACACCAAAAGCCAAACATTTATTAACCAGGATAACTATGTATTAAAACAGGTACCTTATATTTCTTCTGCTGGTCTTTGATGCCAGGTGCCTCTCTCTGTAGTGAACAACTGGCACCAAAGACCAGCTGGCAAAGTACAATTCTGTACCTGATTTTCACCAGTAGATGTCAGATTTCATACAGATTTAAATTAACATTTTGTTACAGGCAGCTGCACTGCCCTCAACAGGCTGGCCCAGTTAATAATGCCACAGCAGGTGTTTTACTCTTCTGGTGTGGTCAAAAATTCTACCTATGCTACCTGAAGTTTCAACCCATAGTTTTCTGCTGTTTAATGTCCATCTGTAAAGAATTCAAATAAAAAACACTAGTTCTCGACCATCACTGCTGACCTAAATCTCTATTCTAATGAAATCCAACTGAAGGTGGCTCACTACCAGCTGATGAAATGCAACGCAGTCAGAGCTTTCGTCGAAAGGAGAGACTATCTCATCTGGCCAAACGACCCTCAGGACCTGGAGTGGTTTTATGAGCGTCTCATCTCACAGATACTCAAAAACTCCAAGGTGAAAAATCCTGCTGAGGACAAACCAGAGCCTGATATCCAACCTCAGAATGAAGACGGGATCCAGCTTGAGAACATCGGGGCAATTGCCATGTGAACTCCTATTGTATATTAAGGAAACCCAACTTAAGCAAAGACAACCTGCTGATAACTAACATCCACTGCAATGAATTGTTACAAGCTATGATCACAAGTAAGCAAGCAAGTTCTCCCTTGAACACCTTTCTGATAAACTAGGTCTTCTTGTGTCAATCTTCTACAAAACTGGCGCCTGACGGCAGGTCGTGCGTGGACTTCAATGATTGCAAGGACGAAAGGCAGAGTCCCGGTGAGAACTTCATGTGTGTCAACATTCCTGGCGGGTTTCAGTGCGCCTGCAAGGATGGATACAAGTTGATCAGCGACCTGTGCGTCGACGTGGACGAGTGCGTATCTGCCCCATGCGAGCACCAATGTGACAACTCACCTGGTAGTTACAATTGCTCTTGTTATGATGGTTATAAAGAGGATCCAGATTCCCCTGATAAGTGTAAACTCCACTGTGGTTTGGAGGAATGCCTCGCGATATGCGACCCAAATAATAAGTTTGAATGCTACTGCCCTAAAGGCTACATAGCAGAGGAAAGAGTGGACCATACAGTTTGCATAGATATGGATGAATGCTCTTTCTTTACTTGTGACCAAGGCTGTAAAAACACATTCGGCAGCTATGTGTGCACTTCCACTTGAGAAAGGATATGATGTTGAGAAAATTAATTAAGAATCCTCTGAATTATAAAGAAAAGATTTCCTTAAATGCATCATATTTCATTCTTGATTCCTCAAATCATGGTATGCATTGTATGAGGCTACATACATTTTCGTGGAAAAACAAGTCCTGTCTGTAATGTTTTAATACTATTTATATATATATGCCTTTATTTAAACTTGAAGAAATACTGTAATTGAGGGGTGACCCTCATTTAAAATGATGTTTAAAATTAATCATAATTTAAAAATGAATTAAAACATAATAATAATTTAAAAAATTTAAACACCATTGGCCCTTTTTTATTTGTTTTTTGTTTTTGTTTCCATGTGGTTTAGTCAAATTTAAATGGGTTAAAATGCAAAATTAAACATATTTAACTTGCACACATTTTTGTTTTTGTTTTTTGTGGACCAAGGATAACATTTCTGCTTTTAATCTATTGTGAGAGAATATATTAGAGGATTATGGCAAGCTGCTCAGCTGTATACAGCAGGATGAATCAGTCCGTCCCTCTTAAGGTAGGGTCGTTCATTCATTGATCTGACGTAATGTGAGCCACTACAGTCCACAAGCCCTAACACACATGTTAAAAAGTGCACAGGTTGTAGTCTGACTCCTTATAGGATGCACACAGACAGATCTCTCTTGGCAGCCTTCATGGTAGGATGAAATGACTGCAGCATGTTTTAACCACATATAGAGCCTCACTTCTAACAGCTGAAGGAAAATAATCACATCAGATAGACGATACAGTAGGTGTGCCCCCTCTCACACACCAGCAGCGGACCGTTTCATGACACCGTGGTATACGAAAGTGTAGGAGTATACATCACAGAGTTCACCTCTGAGACCAGCAATGACTTTCACTTCATAACACAATAAGTTTCATGTTATAATGTGATTAGTTTAAAGTTATAACGTGATTGGATGTTCTACTTTGATGCTTTTTTGCTTTTTCTGGTGTGACAGAATAAGCACACTACCAGCACAATTAAGAAGACAGTGCACACTATTATCCCAACCAGACCCCCCACTGTTAAAAATAAGCTTTTTAATGTACTGATTGTTTGTTTTTTAAGATCTGAAACATTTGTGAAAGTTGTGCCTTTTTAATTGGTGAGCTCACACGCAGGGGCAGAACTAGAAGTTTTTCAAGGGGTGGCCAGGGGGTGGGCAAGAATTTATGAGGGGGTCCTTACTAATACAAATTATTATTGTTTTACTGAAGTACAAGATCAAGCACTGTGGTTAACAACGACCAACAAAGTTTGTGTGTAGACAAATTGCACAACAGTAATTATAACACAAGAATCAGGTCAATTTAAGTGAGGCTAAATCCGGGCTTTGGGCTAATTAATGCCATTGTTATCAGCTGTGTAGCATATCATGTCAGAATAGCTAATGTTTTAAAATGTTTATGTAAGGCCAGTAATGTATGAGCTTACCACTTGGTCCTTTTGGTACACAATACATGGGGCTTGATGTAGATGCGGGGGGTTCTTCTGTGGCATCTCCTCCTGGCATCTCCTCCTCCTCTGGCTCGGCTCACTGTCTTCCTTCTCGGAGGCAGAGGTATCTGTGTCACTCTCATCCCTTGATGAAACTGCATTGTAAAACGAAGCCATAAATTAACACCACACACAAAATCATCTATTGTTACAAACTGAATTGAAATAAAAATAATGCTTAATCTGTCAAAATATCTATTGTTACAATGTGATGCAAATCCTTGTGTCTGACCACACTGACCAGGGCTGCTGATATCAGGAGTGGGGTCTGTCTGGGCTTCATTTATGTCTGATTGATCAATATGTTCTAAGCAGAAAACTTTTCTTCCCCCAGGTAGCTTACTTTAAAATCATCTATCAGCCTGCCTATAGCTAAAGGAGAAAGAGGGAAGCACTGCCTGCCAGAGAAAGAGGGAGAAAAAGAAATATATGAATAAGATCATGCCACTTTTTCCATCCCCAAAAGCTTACTGGTTTTTGGAGGATTTTCTCAACATCTCTTACTCTTTTAACTTGAGATGTGACCAACGTGTGCGTTAGGTCTTAATGTTTATTTTGATATCATGGCCATTGCTGTAGCTGTAAATTTGAGCCAAGTACATACTCTGACAATCGATGGAATTCAATCGCGGATACCCGGAAATATTTCGGCTATAGCGATTTTTTGCTATGCGTTTGTGTTAATGTTTTGACATTACTTGCAGTGACACATTAACACTGAGAACGCGTCTTGTTAGTTCGTTCATCAGAGTGAAGGGGAGAGGGTGGAGAGTATGGGAGGGAGTTCGCACTTGCAGTCCTTGACCTGAGTTGACTTAATGTCTCTACATTTACAACTCACTATGACATTGTTCCCTCATTCAAAACTATTCTAGTGCTAAATAACTCCAGGCTAACCTAACGCTAGTCTAATAGGCTAGGGGCCTAGTTAGCCCAGAGCCCGTCTGCTAGACAGCCTAGGCTAAATCTGCACAGTTGATCTCATGGAGACATCTCTCTGCTCCTCTAAATGCACAGTCAGCTTGTCTTGTGTGATAATTATGATTTATCAGGATATACATTAAAACTTACTTGAGATGTATTTCCTGAAAGAATGTCCTCTTGATCTTGAAAGACGTTATTCTGCCTTCCACGCTTGTCTTCTCTTAATCGTGTTTCTTCCCAACAACAATACACGTACCAATAAAATTCCAGAGGGGTCCCCGGAACCTACAAAGTTGTATTCTCATGTTGATTCTCAAACTGATTTACAAATTTCATTTACAAATCACATATCAATATATCACAGAACACACTCATGTCAAACAAACATACAGAAGTCGTATTCTTTGTTTGCTGTGATTGAAAGCAAATCGATTCACAAACTCATCCATGTCGGGAAGTGGCTCGTTTAGACTTCACATTGAAAAACACCCGGGTCACTCAATCATCACTACATAGATGATCTTAGGTAACTTTTAATCAGCTTCAGCATAGGGTAGTGTGTCATTAAGACATAATAATCGAGCAGTCGTTTGCAAGGTCTAAAGTCTACCTTTGTGCTGTGGTCGTTTTTTTGTTTTGTTTTGTTTCTTCATTTAAAAACCTTAATCAAGAGATGAGCTGTGTAGTGTACTATGAAGGGTTCATTAACAACGACTGCAGAGCAATTCTCACTTTCAGCCACTAGGGGGTGTCTAAGTCTTTGTAAACCACCTCCACCTTGTTCTGAAGTAGAGTGAGAGACGGAGTGAATTTTTACTCCTGCCCTGCCCTCAGCCACTTTGACTCGGTTGTAAATTAGCCTGCTAGGTGGCTGAATGGAGGAAACATGATGCAGATGATGCCACTCAAAAGTCCAGCGTGGAAAAACGGCAGAACTCATCTGAAAAAAGCTGCGGACGGTTACTGAGGGAGACGGACATGATGGTAATCACCAAACTATTACATCAACATTTGTAACAGCTCCTCCAAAGTGTGACAAAAGTCTCAGAGAGAAAACTAACATTACGTCTCTCATTGATTGCTGACATGAATGTAAAGATATGCTCAGCGTTGTTTAGATAGATAGATAGATAGGTAGATAGATAGATAGATAGATAGATAGATAGATAGATAGATAGATAGATAGATAGATAGATAGATAGATAGATAGATAGATAGATAGGTAGGTAGGTAGGTAGGTAGGTAGGTAGGTAGGTCGGTCGGTCGGTCGGTCGGTGGGTGGGTAGGTAGGTTGGTTGGTTGATAGATAGATAGATAGATAGATAGATAGATAGATAGATAGATAGATAGATAGATAGATAGATAGATAGATAGATAGATAGATAGATAGATGGATACTTTATTAATCCCATTGGGGAAATTCAGGTGTCTTGCAGCTCACAGTAAATACATACACACACGCCCGCCGATAGGGGGGGACAAACGGGTCTGTTGTCCCGGGCCCAGGATAGGGGGGGCCCAGAACTGGGCCCACATTAAATTATGGAATAATTTTTCAAAATAGGCCTATCTGTGGAAAAGATGTGTAATATTTGAGTTACATAAAAGCTTTTAATTGTTTTCTTCCTAATCGCTCTTGAAATAGTGGTCAAGAACCACCCCACCCCCAACACAAAAATGGTTTGGCCACTAATCAAAATTTGATGTTGTCATTTGAAGTTCAGTACGCTAAAAATGTCCGGTCAGCCCAAGTCCGGTGCTCAGAAAAGTAAAGAAAAGATAAGAGGAAAATAAAGGCCTTAGAGATTTTCTAAACAAATATTTTTAAAAAAAGTGGTGACGGTGAAGCTGGAACTAGTAAAGTCAACGTAGAGCAAGGTAAGAAACAGCGCAGCCAACGTTTACCGGCAGCCTTGTAACGTAACCTAACAGGTCAGCTCTAATGTTAATGTCCATTAGCTTGTATAAAAGCCTGACACACAACACGTTATCTTTGACAGAAACAGTTGAGTTTGGTAGCTCCGTCAGAGAGGAGAGAGATCCAGCTGCAGGCAGGTGACCGAGAGAGTGATGCGGGAGAGCTGCCCCGCGCAGAGAGTCTGAGCAGGATGGATCAGAGACTGATCAGACATTTAATTTCAGCAATTTAGGTAAAGTTAGAAAGAGATTGGCAGATTCGAACTTCAGCGATCAATAGCTCACAAACGAAACATTGTTAAAACATAAAAAATGTCTCTTTCCTATCGTAGTAAGGTAGACTATTGACTACAAACTCATTTTCGCCAAAACGAGTCGTCCTCCAGGCTGCAGGAAATATATTGCTCTCTATGCACTGCGGGCGGAGAGGCGAGCGCTTAGGGACCGTTTACAAATTGCAGTACAAAAGCAAAAAATATTCAATATCTCCACTTTTATTCACTGTAGTCTCACCAAATTCACTCCACACATCAACGGTCACCTGATAATCACACTACAACAGTTATTTCATAAAAAATCTTTTTGCATATTTTTGGGGAATTTTATTGTGAAAAATATTCAATATCGTCAATATTATACACTGTATACTCACCAAAATCATGCTACACAACAATGGTCACCTGATAATCATACTACAACAGTCATTTCAGAAAAAAACTTTTTGCATATTTTTGGAGAATTTTATTGTGAAAAATCATCAATAGCGTTAATATTATACACTGTATACTCACCAAAATCATGCTACACAACAATGGTCACCTGATAATCATACTACAACAGTGATTTCAGGGGGAAAAAAAGTTTGCATATTTTTGGGGAATTTTATTTTGAAATATCGTCAATAGCGTTAATATTATACAGTGTAGGATGACCAAAATCATGCTACACAACAAGGGTCACCTGATAATCATACTACAACATTTATTTTGGGGAAATTAATTTTGATATAATTTGAGATTTTTTATATTAAAAAATCTTCAATATTGTTAATATTATACAGTGTAGGATGACCAAAATCATGCTACACAACAAGGGTCACCTGATAATCGTACTACAACAGTTATTTCAGAAAAATGTGTTTTTGCATATTTTTGGGGAATTTTATTGTGAAAAATCGTCAATAGCGTTAATATTATACACTGTATACTCACCAAAATCATGCTACACAACAATGGTCACCTGATAATCATACTACAACAGTTATTTCAGGAAAAAAAAAATTGCATATTTTTGGGGAATTTTATTGTGAAAAATCGTCAATAGCGTTAATATTATACACTGTAGGATGACCAAAATCATGATACACAACAAGGGTCACCTGATAATCATACTACAACAGTGATTTCAGGGGGGAAAAAAGTTTGCATATTTTTGGGGAATTTTATTTTGAAATATCGTCAATAGCGTTAATATTATACAGTGTAGGATGACCAAAATCATGCTACACAACAAGGGTCACCTGATAATCATACTACAACAGTCATTTCAGAAAAAAATATATTTTTGCATATTTTTGGGGAATGTTATTGTGAATAATCGTCAATAGCGTTAATATTATACACTGTATACTCACCAAAATCATCCTTCACAACAATGGTCACCTGATAATCATACTACAACAGTCATTTCAGAAAAAAAAAAATCTTTTTGTATATTTTTGGGGAATTTTATTGTGAAATATCGTCATTAGCGTTAATATTATACACTGTAGGATGACCAACATTATGATACACAACAAGGGTCACCTGATTATCATACTACAACAGTTACTTCAGAAAAAAAGCTTTTTGCAAATTTTTGGGGAATTTTATTGTGAAAAATCATCAATAGCGTTAATATTATACACTCTATACTCACCAAAATCATGCTACACAACAAGGGTCACCTGATAATCATACTACAACAGTCATTTCATAAAAAAAAAAATTGTATATTTTTGGGGAAATTTATTTTGAAATATCATCAATAGCGTTAATATTATACAGTGTAGGATGACCAAAATTATGATACACAACAAGGGTCACCTGATAATCATACTACAACAGTCATTTCAGAAAAAAAGCTTTTTGCAAATTTTTGGGGAATTTTATTGTGAAAAATCGTCAATAGCGTTAATATTATACACTGTATACTCACCAAAATCATGCTACACAACAAGGGTCACCTGATAATCATACTACAACAGTCATTTCATAAAAAAAAAAATCTTTTTGCATATTTTTGAGGAATATTATTGTGAAAAATCGTCAATAGCGTTAATATCATACACTGTATACTCACCAAAATCATGCTACACGACAATGGTCACCTGATAATCATACTACAACAGTGATTTCAGGAAAAAAAATTGTATATTTTTGGGGAATTTTATTTTGAAATATCGTCAATAGCGTTAATATTATACACTGTAGGATGACCAAATTATGATACACAACAAGGGTCACCTGATAACCATACTACAACAGTCATTTCAGAAAGAAAACTTTTTGCATATTTTTGGAGAATTTTATTGTGAAAAATCATCAATAGCGTTAATATTATACACTGTATACTCACCAAAATCATGCTACACAAAAATGGTCACCTGATAATCATATTACAACAGTGATTACAGGGGGAAAAAAAGTTTGCATATTTTTGGGGAATTTTATTTTGAAATATCGTCAATAGCGTTAATATTATACAGTGTAGGATGACCAAAATCATGCTACACAACAAGGGTCACCTGATAATCATACTACAACATTTATTTTGGGGAAATTAATTTTGATATAATTTGAGATTTTTTATATTAAAAAATCTTCAATATTGTTAATATTATACAGTGTAGGATGACCAAAATCATGCTACACAACAAGGGTCACCTGATAATCGTACTACAACAGTTATTTCAGAAAAATGTGTTTTTGCATATTTTTGGGGAATTTTATTGTGAAAAATCGTCAATAGCGTTAATATTATACACTGTATACTCACCAAACTCATGCTACACAACAATGGTCACCTGATAATCATACTACAACAGTTATTTCAGGAAAAAAAAAATTGCATATTTTTGGGGAATTTTATTGTGAAAAATCGTCAATAGCGTTAATATTATACACTGTAGGATGACCAAAATCATGATACACAACAAGGGTCACCTGATAATCATACTACAACAGTGATTTCAGGGGGGAAAAAAGTTTGCATATTTTTGGGGAATTTTATTTTGAAATATCGTCAATAGCGTTAATATTATACAGTGTAGGATGACCAAAATCATGCTACACAACAAGGGTCACCTGATAATCATACTACAACAGTCATTTCAGAAAAAAATATATTTTTGCATATTTTTGGGGAATGTTATTGTGAATAATCGTCAATAGCGTTAATATTAAACACTGTATACTCACCAAAATCATCCTTCACAACAATGGTCACCTGATAATCATACTACAACAGTCATTTCAGAAAAAAAAAAATCTTTTTGTATATTTTTGGGGAATTTTATTGTGAAATATCGTCATTAGCGTTAATATTATACACTGTAGGATGACCAACATTATGATACACAACAAGGGTCACCTGATTATCATACTACAACAGTTACTTCAGAAAAAAAGCTTTTTGCAAATTTTTGGGGAATTTTATTGTGAAAAATCATCAATAGCGTTAATATTATACACTCTATACTCACCAAAATCATGCTACACAACAAGGGTCACCTGATAATCATACTACAACAGTCATTTCATAAAAAAAAAAATTGTATATTTTTGGGGAAATTTATTTTGAAATATCATCAATAGCGTTAATATTATACAGTGTAGGATGACCAAAATTATGATACACAACAAGGGTCACCTGATAATCATACTACAACAGTCATTTCAGAAAAAAAGCTTTTTGCAAATTTTTGGGGAATTTTATTGTGAAAAATCGTCAATAGCGTTAATATTATACACTGTATACTCACCAAAATCATGCTACACAACAAGGGTCACCTGATAATCATACTACAACAGTCATTTCATAAAAAAAAAAATCTTTTTGCATATTTTTGAGGAATATTATTGTGAAAAATCGTCAATAGCGTTAATATCATACACTGTATACTCACCAAAATCATGCTACACGACAATGGTCACCTGATAATCATACTACAACAGTGATTTCAGGAAAAAAAAATTGTATATTTTTGGGGAATTTTATTTTGAAATATCGTCAATAGCGTTAATATTATACACTGTAGGATGACCAAAATTATGATACACAACAAGGGTCACCTGATAACCATACTACAACAGTCATTTCAGAAAGAAAACTTTTTGCATATTTTTGGGGAATTTTATTGTGAAAAATCGTCAATAGCGTTAATATCATACACTGTATACTCACCAAAATCATGCTACACGACAATGGTCACCTGATAATCATATTACAACAGTTATTTCAGGAAAAAAAAAATTGTATATTTTTGGGGAATTTTATTTTGAAATATCGTCAATAGCGTTAATATTATACACTGTAGGATGACCAAAATTATGATACACAACAAGGGTCACCTGATAACCATACTACAACAGTCATTTCAGAAAAAAAACTTTTTGCATATTTTTGGGGAATTTTATTGTGAAAAATCGTCAATAGCGTTAATATTATACACTGTATACTCACCAAAATCATGCTACACAACAATGGTCACCTGATAATCATACTACAACAGTCATTTCAGAAAAAAAACTTTTTGCATATTTTTGGGGAATTTTATTGTGAAAAATCGTCAATAGCGTTAATATTATCCACTGTATACTCACCAAAATCATGCTACACAACAATGGTCACCTGATAATCATACTACAACAGTCATTTCAGAAAAAAAACTTTTTGCATATTTTTGGGGAATTTTATTGTGAAAAATCGTCAATAGCGTTAATATTATACACTGTATACTCACCAAAATCATGATACACAACAAGGGTCACCTGATAATCATACTACAACAGTGATTTCAGGGGGGAAAAAAGTTTGCATATTTTTGGGGAATTTTATTGTGAAAAATCGTCAATAGCGTTAATATTATACACTGTAAGATGACCAAAATCATGATACACAACAAGGGTCACCTGATAATCATACTACAACAGTCATTTCAGAAAAAAAACTTTTTGCATATTTTAGGGGAATTTTATTGTGAAAAATCGTCAATAGCGTTAATATTATACACTGTAGGATGACCAAAATCATGATACACAACAATGGTCACCTGATAATCATACTACAACAGTTATTTCAGGTAAAAAAAAATTGCATATTTTTGGGGAATTTTATTGTGAAAAATCGTCAATAGCGTTAATATTATACACTGTCGGATGACCAAAATCATGATACACAACAAGGGTCACCTGATAATCATACTACAACAGTGATTTCAGGGGGGAAAAAATTTTGTATATTTTTGGGGAATTTTATTTTTAAATATCGTCAATAGCGTTAATATTATACACTGTAGGATGACCAAAATTATGATACACAACAATGGTCACCTGATAATCATACTACAACAGTCATTTCAGAAAAAAAACTTTTTTCATATTTTTGGGGAATTTTATTGTGAAAAATCGTCAATAGCGTTAATATTATACACTGTATACTCACCAAAATCATGCTACACAACAATGGTCACCTGATAATCATACTACAACAGTTATTTCAGGAAAAAAAATTTGTATATTTTTGGGGAATTTTATTGTGAAATATCGTCAATAGCGTTAATATTATACACTGTAGGATGACCAAAATTATGATACACAACAAGGGTCACCTGATAATCATACTACAACAGTCATTTCAGAAAAAAAAACTTTTTGCATATTTTTGGGGAATTTTATTGTGAAAAATTATCAATAGAGTTAATGTTATACACTGTATACTCACCAAAATCATGCTACACAACAATGGTCACCTGATAATCATACTACAACAGTCATTTCATAAAAAAAAAAAAAATATTTTTTCATATTTTTGGAGAATATTATTGTGAAAAATCGTCAATAACGTTAATATTATACACTGTATACTCACCAAAATCATGATACACAACAAGGGTCACCTGATAATCATACTACAACAGTCATTTCATAAAAAAAACTTTTTGCATATTTTTGGGGAATTTTATTGTGAAAAATCGTCAATAGCGTTAATATTATACACTGTATAATCACCAAAATCATGCTACACAACAAGGGTCACCTGACAATCATACTACAACAGTTATTTCAGGAAAAAAAAAAGTTTGCATATTTTTGGGGAATTTTATTTTGAAATATCGTCAATAGCGTTAATATTATACAGTGTAGGATGACCAAAATCATGCTACACAACAAGGGTCACCTGATAATCATACTACAACAGTCATTTCAGGGGGAAAAAAATTTTGTATATTTTTGGGTAATTTTATTTTGAAATATCGTCAATAGCGTTAATATTATACACTGTAGGATGACCAAAATTATGATACACAACAATGGTCACCTGATAATCATACTACAACAGTCATTTCATAAAAAAAACTTTTTGCATATTTTTGGGGAATTTTATTGTGAAAAATCGTCAATATCGTTAATATCATACACTGTATACTCACCAAAATCATGATACACAACAATGGTCACCTGATAATCATACTACAACAGTTATTTCAGGAAAAAAAAAAGTTTGCATATTTTTGGGGAATTTTATTTAGAAAAATCGTCAATAGCGTTAATATTATACACTGTAGGATGACCAAAATCATGATACACAACAAGGGTCACCTGATAATCATACTACAACAGTGATTTCAGGGGGAAAAAAAGTTTGCATATTTTTGGGGAATTTTATTGTGAAAAATCATCAATAGCGTTAATATTATACACTGTCGGATGACCAAAATCATGATACACAACAAGGGTCACCTGATAATCATACTACAACAGTGATTTCAGGGGGGAAAACATTTTGTATATTTTTGGGGAATTTTATTTTTAAATATCGTCAATAGCGTTAATATTATACACTGTAGGATGACCAAAATTATGATACACAACAATGGTCACCTGATAATCATACTACAACAGTCATTTCAGAAAAAAAACTTTTTGCATATTTTTGGGGAATTTTATTGTGAAAAATCGTCAATAGCGTTAATATTATACACTGTATACTCACCAAAATCATGCTACACAACAATGGTCACCTGATAATCATACTACAACAGTGATTTCAGGGGGGAAAAAAGTTTGCATATTTTTGGGGAATTTTATTGTGAAAAAATCGTCAATAGCGTTAATATTATACACTGTAGGATGACCAAAATCATGATACACAACAAGGGTCACCTGATAATCATACTACAACAGTCATTTCAGAAATTTTTTTTTTTGCATATTTTAGGGGAATTTTATTGTGAAAAATCGTGAATAGCGTTAATATCATACACTGTATACTCACCAAAATCATGCTACACGACAATGGTCACCTGATAATCATACTATAACAGTTATTTCAGGAAAAAAAAAATTGCATATTTTTGGGGAATTTTATTTTGAAATATCGTCAATAGCGTTAATATTATACAGTGTAGGATGACCAAAATCATGCTACACAACAAGGGTCACCTGATAATCATACTACAACAGTCATTTCAGGGGGAAAAAAATTTTGTATATTTTTGGGTAATTTTATTTTGAAATATCGTCAATAGCGTTAATATTATACACTGTAGGATGACCAAAATTATGATACACAACAATGGTCACCTGATAATCATACTACAACAGTCATTTCATAAAAAAAACTTTTTGCATATTTTTGGGGAATTTTATTGTGAAAAATCGTCAATATCGTCAATATCATACACTGTATACTCACCAAAAGCATGATACACAACAATGGTCACCTGATAATCATACTACAACAGTTATTTCAGGAAAAAAAAAAGTTTGCATATTTTTGGGGAATTTTATTTAGAAAAATCGTCAATAGCGTTAATATTATACACTGTAGGATGACCAAAATCATGATACACAACAAGGGTCACCTGATAATCATACTACAACAGTGATTTCAGGGGGAAAAAAAGTTTGCATATTTTTGGGGAATTTTATTGTGAAAAATCATCAATAGCGTTAATATTATACACTGTCGGATGACCAAAATCATGATACACAACAAGGGTCACCTGATAATCATACTACAACAGTGATTTCAGGGGGGAAAACATTTTGTATATTTTTGGGGAATTTTATTTTTAAATATCGTCAATAGCGTTAATATTATACACTGTAGGATGACCAAAATTATGATACACAACAATGGTCACCTGATAATCATACTACAACAGTCATTTCAGAAAAAAAACTTTTTGCATATTTTTGGGGAATTTTATTGTGAAAAATCGTCAATAGCGTTAATATTATACACTGTATACTCACCAAAATCATGCTACACAACAATGGTCACCTGATAATCATACTACAACATTGATTTCAGGGGGGAAAAAAGTTTGCATATTTTTGGGGAATTTTATTGTGAAAAAATCGTCAATAGCGTTAATATTATACACTGTAGGATGACCAAAATCATGATACACAACAAGGGTCACCTGATAATCATACTACAACAGTCATTTCAGAAATTTTTTTTTTTGCATATTTTAGGGGAATTTTATTGTGAAAAATCGTGAATAGCGTTAATATCATACACTGTATACTCACCAAAATCATGCTACACGACAATGGTCACCTGATAATCATACTATAACAGTTATTTCAGGAAAAAAAAAATTGTATATTTTTGGGGAATTTTATTTTGAAATATCGTCAATAGCGTTAATATTATACACTGTAGGATGACCAAAATTATGATACACAACAAGGGTCACCTGATAACCATACTACAACAGTCATTTCAGAAAAAAAACTTTTTGCATATTTTTGGGGAATTTTATTGTGAAAAATCGTCAATAGCGTTAATATTATCCACTGTATACTCACCAAAATCATGCTACACAACAATGGTCACCTGATAATCATACTACAACAGTCATTTCAGAAAAAAAACTTTTTGCATATTTTTGGGGAATTTTATTGTGAAATATCGTCAATAGCGTTAATATTATACACTGTATACTCACCAAAATCATGATACACAACAAGGGTCACCTGATAATCATACTACAACAGTGATTTCAGGGGGGAAAAAAGTTTGCATATTTTTGGGGAATTTTATTGTGAAAAATCGTCAATAGCGTTAATATTATACACTGTAGGATGACCAAAATCATGATACACAACAAGGGTCACCTGATAATCATACTACAACAGTCATTTCAGAAAAAAAACTTTTTGCATATTTTAGGGGAATTTTATTGTGAAAAATCGTCAATAGCGTTAATATTATACACTGTAGGATGACCAAAATCATGATACACAACAATGGTCACCTGATAATCATACTACAACAGTTATTTCAGGTAAAAAAAAATTGCATATTTTTGGGGAATTTTATTGTGAAAAATCGTCAATAGCGTTAATATTATACACTGTCGGATGACCAAAATCATGATACACAACAAGGGTCACCTGATAATCATACTACAACAGTGATTTCAGGGGGGAAAAAATTTTGTATATTTTTGGGGAATTTTATTTTTAAATATCGTCAATAGCGTTAATATTATACACTGTAGGATGACCAAAATTATGATACACAACAATGGTCACCTGATAATCATACTACAACAGTCATTTCAGAAAAAAAACTTTTTTCATATTTTTGGGGAATTTTATTGTGAAAAATCGTCAATAGCGTTAATATTATACACTGTATACTCACCAAAATCATGCTACACAACAATGGTCACCTGATAATCATACTACAACAGTTATTTCAGGAAAAAAAAATTGTATATTTTTGGGGAATTTTATTGTGAAATATCGTCAATAGCGTTAATATTATACACTGTAGGATGACCAAAATTATGATACACAACAAGGGTCACCTGATAATCATACTACAACAGTCATTTCAGAAAAAAAAACTTTTTGCATATTTTTGGGGAATTTTATTGTGAAAAATTATCAATAGAGTTAATGTTATACACTGTATACTCACCAAAATCATGCTACACAACAATGGTCACCTGATAATCATACTACAACAGTCATTTCATAAAAAAAAAAATATTTTTTCATATTTTTGGAGAATATTATTGTGAAAAATCGTCAATAACGTTAATATTATACACTGTATACTCACCAAAATCATGATACACAACAAGGGTCACCTGATAATCATACTACAACAGTCATTTCATAAAAAAAACTTTTTGCATATTTTTGGGGAATTTTATTGTGAAAAATCGTCAATAGCGTTAATATTATACACTGTATAATCACCAAAATCATGCTACACAACAAGGGTCACCTGACAATCATACTACAACAGTTATTTCAGGAAAAAAAAAAGTTTGCATATTTTTGGGGAATTTTATTTTGAAATATCGTCAATAGCGTTAATATTATACAGTGTAGGATGACCAAAATCATGCTACACAACAAGGGTCACCTGATAATCATACTACAACAGTCATTTCAGGGGGAAAAAAAATTTGTATATTTTTGGGGAATTTTATTTTGAAATATCGTCAATAGCGTTAATATTATACACTGTAGGATGACCAAAATTATGATACACAACAATGGTCACCTGATAATCATACTACAACAGTCATTTCATAAAAAAAACTTTTTGCATATTTTTGGGGAATTTTATTGTGAAAAATCGTCAATATCGTTAATATCATACACTGTATACTCACCAAAATCATGATACACAACAATGGTCACCTGATAATCATACTACAACAGTTATTTCAGGAAAAAAAAAAGTTTGCATATTTTTGGGGAATTTTATTTAGAAAAATCGTCAATAGCGTTAATATTATACACTGTAGGATGACCAAAATCATGATACACAACAAGGGTCACCTGATAATCATACTACAACAGTGATTTCAGGGGGAAAAAAAGTTTGCATATTTTTGGGGAATTTTATTGTGAAAAATCATCAATAGCGTTAATATTATACACTGTCGGATGACCAAAATCATGATACACAACAAGGGTCACCTGATAATCATACTACAACAGTGATTTCAGGGGGGAAAACATTTTGTATATTTTTGGGGAATTTTATTTTTAAATATCGTCAATAGCGTTAATATTATACACTGTAGGATGACCAAAATTATGATACACAACAATGGTCACCTGATAATCATACTACAACAGTCATTTCAGAAAAAAACCTTTTTGCATATTTTTGGGGAATTTTATTGTGAAAAATCGTCAATAGCGTTAATATTATACACTGTATACTCACCAAAATCATGCTACACAACAATGGTCACCTGATAATCATACTACAACAGTTATTTTAGGAAAAAAAAATTGTATATTTTTGGGGAATTTTATTTTGAAATATCGTCAATAGCGTTAATATTATACACTCTATACTCACTAAAATCATGCTACACAACAATGGTCACCTGATAATCATACTACAACAGTTATTTCAGGAAAAAGAAATTGCATATTTTTGGGAATTTTATTTTGAAATATCGTCAATAGCGTTAATATTATACACTGTAGGATGACCAAAATCATGATACACAACAAGGGTCACCTGATAATCATACTACAACAGTCATTTCAGAATAAACTTTTGCATATTTTTGGGGAATTTTATTGTGAAAAATCGTCAATAGCGTTAATATTATACACTGTATACTCACCAAAATCATGATACACAACAATGGTAACCTGATAATCATACTACAACAGTGATTTCAGGGGGGAAAAAAGTTTGCATATTTTTGAGGAATTTTATTGTGAAAAAATCGTCAATAGCGTTAATATTATACACTGTAGGATGACCAAAATCATGATACACAACAAGGGTCACCTGATAATCATACTACAACAGTCATTTCAGAATTTTTTTTTTTTGCATATTTTAGGGGAATTTTATTGTGAAAAATCGTCAATAGCGTTAATATTATACACTGTATACTCACCAAAATCATGATACACAACAATGGTCACCTGATAATCATACTACAACAGTGATTTCAGGGGGGAAAAAAGTTTGCATATTTTTGGGGAATTTTATTTAGAAAAATCGTCAATAGCGTTAATATTATACACTGTAGGATGACCAAAATCATGATACACAACAAAGGTCACCTGATAATCATACTACAACAGTCATTTCAGAAAAAAAACTTTTTGCATATTTTAAGGGAATTTTATTGTGAAAAATCGTCAATAGCGTTAATATTATACACTGTCGGATGACCAAAATCATGATACACAACAAGGGTCACCTGATAATTCATACTACAACAGTCATTTCATAAAAAAAATCTTTTTGCATATTTTTGGGGAATTTTATTGTGAAAAATCGTCAATAGCGTTAATATCATACACTGTATACTCACCAAAATCATGATACACAACAATGGTCACCTGATAATCATACTACAACAGTTATTTCAGGTAAAAAAAAATTGCATATTTTTGGGGAATTTTATTTAGAAAAATCGTCAATAGCGTTAATATTATACACTGTAGCATGACCAAAATCATGATACACAACAAGGGTCACCTGATAATCATACTACAACAGTCATTTCAGGGGGAAAAAAAGTTTGCATATTTTTGGGGAATTTTATTGTGAAAAATCATCAATAGCGTTAATATTATACACTGTCGGATGACCAAAATCATGATACACAACAAGGGTCACCTGATAATCATACTACAACAGTGATTTCAGGGGGAAAAAATGTTTGTATATTTTTGGGGAATTTTATTTTTAAATATCGTCAATAGCGTTAATATTATACACTGTAGGATGACCAAAATTATGATACACAACAAGGGTCACCTGATAATCATACTACAACAGTCATTTCAGAAAAAAAAAAAATATTTTTTCATATTTTTGTATAATATTATTGTGAAAAATCGTCAATAACGTTAATATTATACACTGTATACTCACCAAAATCATGGTACAAAATAATGGTCACCTGATAATCATACTACACCAGTCATTTCATAAAAAAAACTTTTTGCAAATTTTTGGGGAATTTTATTGTGAAAAATCGTCAATAGCGTTAATATTATACACTGTAGGATGACCAAAATCATGATACACAACAAGGGTCACCTGATAATCATACTACAACAGTGATTTCAGGGGGAAAAAAATTTTGTATATTTTTGGGGAATTTTATTTTGAAATATCGTCAATAGCGTTAATATTATACACTGTAGGATGACCAAAATTATGATACACAACAATGGTCACCTGATAATCATACTACAACAGTCATTTCATAAAAAAAACTTTTTGCATATTTTTGGGGAATTTTATTGTGAAAAATCGTCAATATCGTTAATATCATACACTGTATACTCACCAAAATCATGATACACAACAATGGTCACCTGATAATCATACTACAACAGTTATTTCAGGAAAAAAAAAAGTTTGCATATTTTTGGGGAATTTTATTTAGAAAAATCGTCAATAGCGTTAATATTATACACTGTAGGATGACCAAAATCATGATACACAACAAGGGTCACCTGATAATCATACTACAACAGTGATTTCAGGGGGAAAAAAAGTTTGCATATTTTTGTGGAATTTTATTGTGAAAAATCCTCAATAGCGTTAATATTATACACTGTCGGATGACCAAAATCATGATACACAACAAGGGTCACCTGATAATCATACTACAACAGTGATTTCAGGGGGGAAAAAATGTTGTATATTTTTGGGGAATTTTATTTTTAAATATCGTCAATAGCGTTAATATTATACACTGTAGGATGACCAAAATTATGATACACAACAATGGTCACCTGATAATCATACTACAACAGTCATTTCAGAAAAAAAACTTTTTGCATATTTTTGGGGAATTTTATTGTGAAAAATCGTCAATAGCGTTAATATTATACACTGTATACTCACCAAAATCATGCTACACAACAATGGTCACCTGATAATCATACTACAACAGTTATTTTAGGAAAAAAAAAATTGTATATTTTTGGGGAATTTTATTTTGAAATATCGTCAATAGCGTTAATATTATACACTCTATACTCACTAAAATCATGCTACACAACAATGGTCACCTGATAATCATACTACAACAGTTATTTCAGGAAAAAAAAATTGCATATTTTTGGGAATTTTATTTTGAAATATCGTCAATAGCGTTAATATTATACACTGTATACTCACCAAAATCATGCTACACAACAATGGTCACCTGATAATCATACTACAACAGTCATTTCAGAAAAAAAACTTTTTGCATATTTTTGGGGAATTTTATTGTGAAAAATCGTCAATAGCGTTAATATTATCCACTGTATACTCACCAAAATCATGCTACACAACAATGGTCACCTGATAATCATACTACAACAGTCATTTCAGAAAAAAAACTTTTTGCATATTTTTGGGGAATTTTATTGTGAAAAATCGTCAATAGCGTTAATATTATACACTGTATACTCACCAAAATCATGATACACAACAAGGGTCACCTGATAATCATACTACAACAGTGATTTCAGGGGGGAAAAAAGTTTGCATATTTTTGGGGAATTTTATTGTGAAAAATCGTCAATAGCGTTAATATTATACACTGTAAGATGACCAAAATCATGATACACAACAAGGGTCACCTGATAATCATACTACAACAGTCATTTCAGAAAAAAAACTTTTTGCATATTTTAGGGGAATTTTATTGTGAAAAATCGTCAATAGCGTTAATATTATACACTGTAGGATGACCAAAATCATGATACACAACAATGGTCACCTGATAATCATACTACAACAGTTATTTCAGGTAAAAAAAAATTGCATATTTTTGGGGAATTTTATTGTGAAAAATCGTCAATAGCGTTAATATTATACACTGTCGGATGACCAAAATCATGATACACAACAAGGGTCACCTGATAATCATACTACAACAGTGATTTCAGGGGGGAAAAAATGTTGTATATTTTTGGGGAATTTTATTTTTAAATATCGTCAATAGCGTTAATATTATACACTGTAGGATGACCAAAATTATGATACACAACAATGGTCACCTGATAATCATACTACAACAGTCATTTCAGAAAAAAAACTTTTTTCATATTTTTGGGGAATTTTATTGTGAAAAATCGTCAATAGCGTTAATATTATACACTGTATACTCACCAAAATCATGCTACACAACAATGGTCACCTGATAATCATACTACAACAGTTATTTCAGGAAAAAAAATTTGTATATTTTTGGGGAATTTTATTGTGAAATATCGTCAATAGCGTTAATATTATACACTGTAGGATGACCAAAATTATGATACACAACAAGGGTCACCTGATAATCATACTACAACAGTCATTTCAGAAAAAAAAACTTTTTGCATATTTTTGGGGAATTTTATTGTGAAAAATTATCAATAGAGTTAATGTTATACACTGTATACTCACCAAAATCATGCTACACAACAATGGTCACCTGATAATCATACTACAACAGTCATTTCATAAAAAAAAAAAAATATTTTTTCATATTTTTGGAGAATATTATTGTGAAAAATCGTCAATAACGTTAATATTATACACTGTATACTCACCAAAATCATGATACACAACAAGGGTCACCTGATAATCATACTACAACAGTCATTTCATAAAAAAAACTTTTTGCATATTTTTGGGGAATTTTATTGTGAAAAATCGTCAATAGCGTTAATATTATACACTGTATAATCACCAAAATCATGCTACACAACAAGGGTCACCTGACAATCATACTACAACAGTTATTTCAGGAAAAAAAAAAGTTTGCATATTTTTGGGGAATTTTATTTTGAAATATCGTCAATAGCGTTAATATTATACAGTGTAGGATGACCAAAATCATGCTACACAACAAGGGTCACCTGATAATCATACTACAACAGTCATTTCAGGGGGAAAAAAATTTTGTATATTTTTGGGTAATTTTATTTTGAAATATCGTCAATAGCGTTAATATTATACACTGTAGGATGACCAAAATTATGATACACAACAATGGTCACCTGATAATCATACTACAACAGTCATTTCATAAAAAAAACTTTTTGCATATTTTTGGGGAATTTTATTGTGAAAAATCGTCAATATCGTTAATATCATACACTGTATACTCACCAAAATCATGATACACAACAATGGTCACCTGATAATCATACTACAACAGTTATTTCAGGAAAAAAAAAAGTTTGCATATTTTTGGGGAATTTTATTTAGAAAAATCGTCAATAGCGTTAATATTATACACTGTAGGATGACCAAAATCATGATACACAACAAGGGTCACCTGATAATCATACTACAACAGTGATTTCAGGGGGAAAAAAAGTTTGCATATTTTTGGGGAATTTTATTGTGAAAAATCATCAATAGCGTTAATATTATACACTGTCGGATGACCAAAATCATGATACACAACAAGGGTCACCTGATAATCATACTACAACAGTGATTTCAGGGGGGAAAAAATGTTGTATATTTTTGGGGAATTTTATTTTTAAATATCGTCAATAGCGTTAATATTATACACTGTAGGATGACCAAAATTATGATACACAACAATGGTCACCTGATAATCATACTACAACAGTCATTTCAGAAAAAAAACTTTTTTCATATTTTTGGGGAATTTTATTGTGAAAAATCGTCAATAGCGTTAATATTATACACTGTATACTCACCAAAATCATGCTACACAACAATGGTCACCTGATAATCATACTACAACAGTTATTTCAGGAAAAAAAAATTGTATATTTTTGGGGAATTTTATTGTGAAATATCGTCAATAGCGTTAATATTATACACTGTAGGATGACCAAAATTATGATACACAACAAGGGTCACCTGATAATCATACTACAACAGTCATTTCAGAAAAAAAAACTTTTTGCATATTTTTGGGGAATTTTATTGTGAAAAATTATCAATAGAGTTAATGTTATACACTGTATACTCACCAAAATCATGCTACACAACAATGGTCACCTGATAATCATACTACAACAGTCATTTCATAAAAAAAAAAAAATATTTTTTCATATTTTTGGAGAATATTATTGTGAAAAATCGTCAATAACGTTAATATTATACACTGTATACTCACCAAAATCATGATACACAACAAGGGTCACCTGATAATCATACTACAACAGTCATTTCATAAAAAAAACTTTTTGCATATTTTTGGGGAATTTTATTGTGAAAAATCGTCAATAGCGTTAATATTATACACTGTATAATCACCAAAATCATGCTACACAACAAGGGTCACCTGACAATCATACTACAACAGTTATTTCAGGAAAAAAAAAAGTTTGCATATTTTTGGGGAATTTTATTTTGAAATATCGTCAATAGCGTTAATATTATACAGTGTAGGATGACCAAAATCATGCTACACAACAAGGGTCACCTGATAATCATACTACAACAGTCATTTCAGGGGGAAAAAAATTTTGTATATTTTTGGGTAATTTTATTTTGAAATATCGTCAATAGCGTTAATATTATACACTGTAGGATGACCAAAATTATGATACACAACAATGGTCACCTGATAATCATACTACAACAGTCATTTCATAAAAAAAACTTTTTGCATATTTTTGGGGAATTTTATTGTGAAAAATCGTCAATATCGTTAATATCATACACTGTATACTCACCAAAATCATGATACACAACAATGGTCACCTGATAATCATACTACAACAGTTATTTCAGGAAAAAAAAAAGTTTGCATATTTTTGGGGAATTTTATTTAGAAAAATCGTCAATAGCGTTAATATTATACACTGTAGGATGACCAAAATCATGATACACAACAAGGGTCACCTGATAATCATACTACAACAGTGATTTCAGGGGGAAAAAAAGTTTGCATATTTTTGGGGAATTTTATTGTGAAAAATCATCAATAGCGTTAATATTATACACTGTCGGATGACCAAAATCATGATACACAACAAGGGTCACCTGATAATCATACTACAACAGTGATTTCAGGGGGGAAAACATTTTGTATATTTTTGGGGAATTTTATTTTTAAATATCGTCAATAGCGTTAATATTATACACTGTAGGATGACCAAAATTATGATACACAACAATGGTCACCTGATAATCATACTACAACAGTCATTTCAGAAAAAAAACTTTTTGCATATTTTTGGGGAATTTTATTGTGAAAAATCGTCAATAGCGTTAATATTATACACTGTATACTCACCAAAATCATGCTACACAACAATGGTCACCTGATAATCATACTACAACAGTGATTTCAGGGGGGAAAAAAGTTTGCATATTTTTGGGGAATTTTATTGTGAAAAAATCGTCAATAGCGTTAATATTATACACTGTAGGATGACCAAAATCATGATACACAACAAGGGTCACCTGATAATCATACTACAACAGTCATTTCAGAAATTTTTTTTTTTGCATATTTTAGGGGAATTTTATTGTGAAAAATCGTGAATAGCGTTAATATCATACACTGTATACTCACCAAAATCATGCTACACGACAATGGTCACCTGATAATCATACTATAACAGTTATTTCAGGAAAAAAAAAATTGCATATTTTTGGGGAATTTTATTTTGAAATATCGTCAATAGCGTTAATATTATACAGTGTAGGATGACCAAAATCATGCTACACAACAAGGGTCACCTGATAATCATACTACAACAGTCATTTCAGGGGGAAAAAAATTTTGTATATTTTTGGGTAATTTTATTTTGAAATATCGTCAATAGCGTTAATATTATACACTGTAGGATGACCAAAATTATGATACACAACAATGGTCACCTGATAATCATACTACAACAGTCATTTCATAAAAAAAACTTTTTGCATATTTTTGGGGAATTTTATTGTGAAAAATCGTCAATATCGTTAATATCATACACTGTATACTCACCAAAAGCATGATACACAACAATGGTCACCTGATAATCATACTACAACAGTTATTTCAGGAAAAAAAAAAGTTTGCATATTTTTGGGGAATTTTATTTAGAAAAATCGTCAATAGCGTTAATATTATACACTGTAGGATGACCAAAATCATGATACACAACAAGGGTCACCTGATAATCATACTACAACAGTGATTTCAGGGGGAAAAAAAGTTTGCATATTTTTGGGGAATTTTATTGTGAAAAATCATCAATAGCGTTAATATTATACACTGTCGGATGACCAAAATCATGATACACAACAAGGGTCACCTGATAATCATACTACAACAGTGATTTCAGGGGGGAAAACATTTTGTATATTTTTGGGGAATTTTATTTTTAAATATCGTCAATAGCGTTAATATTATACACTGTAGGATGACCAAAATTATGATACACAACAATGGTCACCTGATAATCATACTACAACAGTCATTTCAGAAAAAAAACTTTTTGCATATTTTTGGGGAATTTTATTGTGAAAAATCGTCAATAGCGTTAATATTATACACTGTATACTCACCAAAATCATGCTACACAACAATGGTCACCTGATAATCATACTACAACAGTGATTTCAGGGGGGAAAAAAGTTTGCATATTTTTGGGGAATTTTATTGTGAAAAAATCGTCAATAGCGTTAATATTATACACTGTAGGATGACCAAAATCATGATACACAACAAGGGTCACCTGATAATCATACTACAACAGTCATTTCAGAAATTTTTTTTTTTGCATATTTTAGGGGAATTTTATTGTGAAAAATCGTGAATAGCGTTAATATCATACACTGTATACTCACCAAAATCATGCTACACGACAATGGTCACCTGATAATCATACTATAACAGTTATTTCAGGAAAAAAAAAATTGTATATTTTTGGGGAATTTTATTTTGAAATATCGTCAATAGCGTTAATATTATACACTGTAGGATGACCAAAATTATGATACACAACAAGGGTCACCTGATAACCATACTACAACAGTCATTTCAGAAAAAAAACTTTTTGCATATTTTTGGGGAATTTTATTGTGAAAAATCGTCAATAGCGTTAATATTATACACTGTATACTCACCAAAATCATGCTACACAACAATGGTCACCTGATAATCATACTACAACAGTCATTTCAGAAAAAAAACTTTTTGCATATTTTTGGGGAATTTTATTGTGAAAAATCGTCAATAGCGTTAATATTATCCACTGTATACTCACCAAAATCATGCTACACAACAATGGTCACCTGATAATCATACTACAACAGTCATTTCAGAAAAAAAACTTTTTGCATATTTTTGGGGAATTTTATTGTGAAATATCGTCAATAGCGTTAATATTATACACTGTATACTCACCAAAATCATGATACACAACAAGGGTCACCTGATAATCATACTACAACAGTGATTTCAGGGGGGAAAAAAGTTTGCATATTTTTGGGGAATTTTATTGTGAAAAATCGTCAATAGCGTTAATATTATACACTGTAGGATGACCAAAATCATGATACACAACAAGGGTCACCTGATAATCATACTACAACAGTCATTTCAGAAAAAAAACTTTTTGCATATTTTAGGGGAATTTTATTGTGAAAAATCGTCAATAGCGTTAATATTATACACTGTAGGATGACCAAAATCATGATACACAACAATGGTCACCTGATAATCATACTACAACAGTTATTTCAGGTAAAAAAAAATTGCATATTTTTGGGGAATTTTATTGTGAAAAATCGTCAATAGCGTTAATATTATACACTGTCGGATGACCAAAATCATGATACACAACAAGGGTCACCTGATAATCATACTACAACAGTGATTTCAGGGGGGAAAAAATTTTGTATATTTTTGGGGAATTTTATTTTTAAATATCGTCAATAGCGTTAATATTATACACTGTAGGATGACAAAAATTATGATACACAACAAGGGTCACCTGATAATCATACTACAACAGTCATTTCAGAAAAAAAATAAATATTTTTTCATATTTTTGTAGAATATTATTGTGAAAAATCGTCAATAACGTTAATATTATACACTGTATACTCACCAAAATCATGGTACAAAATAATGGTCACCTGATAATCATACTACACCAGTCATTTCATAAAAAAAACTTTTTGCAAATTTTTGGGTAATTTTATTGTGAAAAATTATCAATAGAGTTAATGTTATACACTGTATACTCACCAAAATCATGCTACACAACAATGGTCACCTGATAATCATACTACAACAGTCATTTCATAAAAAAAAAAATATTTTTTCATATTTTTGGAGAATATTATTGTGAAAAATCGTCAATAGCGTTAATATTATACACTGTATACTCACCAAAATCATGCTACACAACAATGGTCACCTGATAATCATACTACAACAGTTATTTCAGGAAAAAAAAATTGTATATTTTTGGGGAATTTTATTGTGAAATATCGTCAATAGCGTTAATATTATACACTGTAGGATGACCAAAATTATGATACACAACAAGGGTCACCTGATAATCATACTACAACAGTCATTTCAGAAAAAAAAACTTTTTGCATATTTTTGGGGAATTTTATTGTGAAAAATTATCAATAGAGTTAATGTTATACACTGTATACTCACCAAAATCATGCTACACAACAATGGTCACCTGATAATCATACTACAACAGTCATTTCATAAAAAAAAAAATATTTTTTCATATTTTTGGAGAATATTATTGTGAAAAATCGTCAATAACGTTAATATTATACACTGTATACTCACCAAAATCATGATACACAACAAGGGTCACCTGATAATCATACTACAACAGTCATTTCATAAAAAAAACTTTTTGCATATTTTTGGGGAATTTTATTGTGAAAAATCGTCAATAGCGTTAATATTATACACTGTATAATCACCAAAATCATGCTACACAACAAGGGTCACCTGACAATCATACTACAACAGTTATTTCAGGAAAAAAAAAAGTTTGCATATTTTTGGGGAATTTTATTTTGAAATATCGTCAATAGCGTTAATATTATACAGTGTAGGATGACCAAAATCATGCTACACAACAAGGGTCACCTGATAATCATACTACAACAGTCATTTCAGGGGGAAAAAAAATTTGTATATTTTTGGGGAATTTTATTTTGAAATATCGTCAATAGCGTTAATATTATACACTGTAGGATGACCAAAATTATGATACACAACAATGGTCACCTGATAATCATACTACAACAGTCATTTCATAAAAAAAACTTTTTGCATATTTTTGGGGAATTTTATTGTGAAAAATCGTCAATATCGTTAATATCATACACTGTATACTCACCAAAATCATGATACACAACAATGGTCACCTGATAATCATACTACAACAGTTATTTCAGGAAAAAAAAAAGTTTGCATATTTTTGGGGAATTTTATTTAGAAAAATCGTCAATAGCGTTAATATTATACACTGTAGGATGACCAAAATCATGATACACAACAAGGGTCACCTGATAATCATACTACAACAGTGATTTCAGGGGGAAAAAAAGTTTGCATATTTTTGGGGAATTTTATTGTGAAAAATCATCAATAGCGTTAATATTATACACTGTCGGATGACCAAAATCATGATACACAACAAGGGTCACCTGATAATCATACTACAACAGTGATTTCAGGGGGGAAAACATTTTGTATATTTTTGGGGAATTTTATTTTTAAATATCGTCAATAGCGTTAATATTATACACTGTAGGATGACCAAAATTATGATACACAACAATGGTCACCTGATAATCATACTACAACAGTCATTTCAGAAAAAAACCTTTTTGCATATTTTTGGGGAATTTTATTGTGAAAAATCGTCAATAGCGTTAATATTATACACTGTATACTCACCAAAATCATGCTACACAACAATGGTCACCTGATAATCATACTACAACAGTTATTTTAGGAAAAAAAAATTGTATATTTTTGGGGAATTTTATTTTGAAATATCGTCAATAGCGTTAATATTATACACTCTATACTCACTAAAATCATGCTACACAACAATGGTCACCTGATAATCATACTACAACAGTTATTTCAGGAAAAAGAAATTGCATATTTTTGGGGAATTTTATTTTGAAATATCGTCAATAGCGTTAATATTATACACTGTAGGATGACCAAAATCATGATACACAACAAGGGTCACCTGATAATCATACTACAACAGTCATTTCAGAATAAACTTTTGCATATTTTTGGGGAATTTTATTGTGAAAAATCGTCAATAGCGTTAATATTATACACTGTATACTCACCAAAATCATGATACACAACAATGGTCACCTGATAATCATACTACAACAGTGATTTCAGGGGGGAAAAAAGTTTGCATATTTTTGGGGAATTTTATTGTGAAAAAATCGTCAATAGCGTTAATATTATACACTGTAGGATGACCAAAATCATGATACACAACAAGGGTCACCTGATAATCATACTACAACAGTCATTTCAGAATTTTTTTTTTTTGCATATTTTAGGGGAATTTTATTGTGAAAAATCGTCAATAGCGTTAATATTATACACTGTATACTCACCAAAATCATGATACACAACAATGGTCACCTGATAATCATACTACAACAGTGATTTCAGGGGGGAAAAAAGTTTGCATATTTTTGGGGAATTTTATTTAGAAAAATCGTCAATAGCGTTAATATTATACACTGTAGGATGACCAAAATCATGATACACAACAAAGGTCACCTGATAATCATACTACAACAGTCATTTCAGAAAAAAAACTTTTTGCATATTTTAAGGGAATTTTATTGTGAAAAATCGTCAATAGCGTTAATATTATACACTGTCGGATGACCAAAATCATGATACACAACAAGGGTCACCTGATAATTCATACTACAACAGTCATTTCAGAAAAAAAATCTTTTTGCATATTTTTGGGGAATTTTATTGTGAAAAATCGTCAATAGCGTTAATATCATACACTGTATACTCACCAAAATCATGATACACAACAATGGTCACCTGATAATCATACTACAACAGTTATTTCAGGTAAAAAAAAATTGCATATTTTTGGGGAATTTTATTTAGAAAAATCGTCAATAGCGTTAATATTATACACTGTAGCATGACCAAAATCATGATACACAACAAGGGTCACCTGATAATCATACTACAACAGTCATTTCAGGGGGAAAAAAAGTTTGCATATTTTTGGGGAATTTTATTGTGAAAAATCATCAATAGCGTTAATATTATACACTGTCGGATGACCAAAATCATGATACACAACAAGGGTCACCTGATAATCATACTACAACAGTGATTTCAGGGGGAAAAAATGTTTGTATATTTTTGGGGAATTTTATTTTTAAATATCGTCAATAGCGTTAATATTATACACTGTAGGATGACCAAAATTATGATACACAACAAGGGTCACCTGATAATCATACTACAACAGTCATTTCAGAAAAAAAAAAAATATTTTTTCATATTTTTGTATAATATTATTGTGAAAAATCGTCAATAACGTTAATATTATACACTGTATACTCACCAAAATCATGGTACAAAATAATGGTCACCTGATAATCATACTACACCAGTCATTTCATAAAAAAAACTTTTTGCAAATTTTTGGGGAATTTTATTGTGAAAAATCGTCAATAGCGTTAATATTATACACTGTAGGATGACCAAAATCATGATACACAACAAGGGTCACCTGATAATCATACTACAACAGTGATTTCAGGGGGAAAAAAATTTTGTATATTTTTGGGGAATTTTATTTTGAAATATCGTCAATAGCGTTAATATTATACACTGTAGGATGACCAAAATTATGATACACAACAATGGTCACCTGATAATCATACTACAACAGTCATTTCATAAAAAAAACTTTTTGCATATTTTTGGGGAATTTTATTGTGAAAAATCGTCAATATCGTTAATATCATACACTGTATACTCACCAAAATCATGATACACAACAATGGTCACCTGATAATCATACTACAACAGTTATTTCAGGAAAAAAAAAAGTTTGCATATTTTTGGGGAATTTTATTTAGAAAAATCGTCAATAGCGTTAATATTATACACTGTAGGATGACCAAAATCATGATACACAACAAGGGTCACCTGATAATCATACTACAACAGTGATTTCAGGGGGAAAAAAAGTTTGCATATTTTTGTGGAATTTTATTGTGAAAAATCCTCAATAGCGTTAATATTATACACTGTCGGATGACCAAAATCATGATACACAACAAGGGTCACCTGATAATCATACTACAACAGTGATTTCAGGGGGGAAAAAATTTTGTATATTTTTGGGGAATTTTATTTTTAAATATCGTCAATAGCGTTAATATTATACACTGTAGGATGACCAAAATTATGATACACAACAATGGTCACCTGATAATCATACTACAACAGTCATTTCAGAAAAAAAACTTTTTGCATATTTTTGGGGAATTTTATTGTGAAAAATCGTCAATAGCGTTAATATTATACACTGTATACTCACCAAAATCATGCTACACAACAATGGTCACCTGATAATCATACTACAACAGTTATTTTAGGAAAAAAAAAATTGTATATTTTTGGGGAATTTTATTTTGAAATATCGTCAATAGCGTTAATATTATACACTCTATACTCACTAAAATCATGCTACACAACAATGGTCACCTGATAATCATACTACAACAGTTATTTCAGGAAAAAAAAATTGCATATTTTTGGGAATTTTATTTTGAAATATCGTCAATAGCGTTAATATTATACACTGTAGGATGACCAAAATCATGATACACAACAAGGGTCACCTGATAATCATACTACAACAGTCATTTCAGAATAAACTTTTGCATATTTTTGGGGAATTTTATTGTGAAAAATCGTCAATAGCGTTAATATTATACACTGTATACTCACCAAAATCATGATACACAACAATGGTCACCTGATAATCATACTACAACAGTGATTTCAGGGGGGAAAAAAGTTTGCATATTTTTGGGGAATTTTATTGTGAAAAATCGTCAATAGCGTTAATATTATACACTGTAGGATGACCAAAATCATGATACACAACAAGGGTCACCTGATAATCATACTACAACAGTCATTTCAGAATTTTTTTTTTTGCATATTTTAGGGGAATTTTATTGTGAAAAATCGTCAATAGCGTTAATATTATACACTGTATACTCACCAAAATCATGATACACAACAATGGTCACCTGATAATCATACTACAACAGTGATTTCAGGGGGGAAAAAAGTTTGCATATTTTTGGGGAATTTTATTGTGAAAAATCGTCAATAGCGTTAATATTATACACTGTCGGATGACCAAAATCATGATACACAACAAGGGTCACCTGATAATTCATACTACAACAGTCATTTCAGAAAAAAAATCTTTTTGCATATTTTTGGGGAATTTTATTGTGAAAAATCGTCAATAGCGTTAATATCATACACTGTATACTCACCAAAATCATGATACACAACAATGGTCACCTGATAATCATACTACAACAGTTATTTCAGGTAAAAAAAAATTGCATATTTTTGGGGAATTTTATTTAGAAAAATCGTCAATAGCGTTAATATTATACACTGTAGCATGACCAAAATCATGATACACAACAAGGGTCACCTGATAATCATACTACAACAGTCATTTCAGGGGGAAAAAAAGTTTGCATATTTTTGGGAAATTTTATTGTGAAAAATCATCAATAGCGTTAATATTATACACTGTCGGATGACCAAAATCTTGATACACAACAAGGGTCACCTGATAATCATACTACAACAGTGATTTCAGGGGGAAAAAATGTTTGTATATTTTTGGGGAATTTTATTTTTAAATATCGTCAATAGCGTTAATATTATACACTGTAGGATGACCAAAATTATGATACACAACAAGGGTCACCTGATAATCATACTACAACAGTCATTTCAGAAAAAAAATAAATATTTTTTCATATTTTTGTAGAATATTATTGTGAAAAATCGTCAATAACGTTAATATTATACACTGTATACTCACCAAAATCATGGTACAAAATAATGGTCACCTGATAATCATACTACACCAGTCATTTCATAAAAAAAACTTTTTGCAAATTTTTGGGGAATTTTATTGTGAAAAATCGTCAATAGCGTTAATATTATACACTGTAGGATGACCAAAATCATGATACACAACAAGGGTCACCTGATAATCATACTACAACAGTCAATTCAGAAAAAAAACTTTTTGCATATTTTAGGGGAATTTTATTGTGAAAAATCGTCAATAGCGTTAATATTATACACTGTAGGATGACCAAAATCATGATACACAACAAGGGTCACCTGATAATCATACTACAACAGTGATTTCAGGGGGAAAAAAATTTTGTATATTTTTGGGGAATTTTTTTTTGAAATATCGTCAATAGCGTTAATATTATACACTGTAGGATGACCAAAATTATGATACACAACAATGGTCACCTGATAATCATACTACAACAGTCATTTCATAAAAAAAACTTTTTGCATATTTTTGGGGAATTTTATTGTGAAAAATCATCAATATCGTTAATATCATACACTGTATACTCACCAAAATCATGATACACAACAATGGTCACCTGATAATCATACTACAACAGTTATTTCAGGAAAAAAAAAAGTTTGCATATTTTTGGGGAATTTTATTTAGAAAAATCGTCAATAGCGTTAATATTATACACTGTCGGATGACCAAAATCATGATACACAACAAGGGTCACCTGATAATCATACTACAACAGTGATTTCAGGGGGAAAAAATGTTTGTATATTTTTGGGGAATTTTATTTTTAAATATCGTCAATAGCGTTAATATTATACACTGTAGGATGACCAAAATTATGATACACAACAAGGGTCACCTGATAATCATACTACAACAGTCATTTCAGAAAAAAAATAAATATTTTTTCATATTTTTGTAGAATATTATTGTGAAAAATCGTCAATAACGTTAATATTATACACTGTATACTCACCAAAATCATGGTACAAAATAATGGTCACCTGATAATCATACTACACCAGTCATTTCATAAAAAAAACTTTTTGCAAATTTTTGGGGAATTTTATTGTGAAAAATCGTCAATAGCGTTAATATTATACACTGTAGGATGACCAAAATCATGATACACAACAAGGGTCACCTGATAATCATACTACAACAGTCAATTCAGAAAAAAAACTTTTTGCATATTTTAGGGGAATTTTATTGTGAAAAATCGTCAATAGCGTTAATATTATACACTGTAGGATGACCAAAATCATGATACACAACAAGGGTCACCTGATAATCATACTACAACAGTGATTTCAGGGGGAAAAAAATTTTGTATATTTTTGGGGAATTTTATTTTGAAATATCGTCAATAGCGTTAATATTATACACTGTAGGATGACCAAAATTATGATACACAACAATGGTCACCTGATAATCATACTACAACAGTCATTTCATAAAAAAACTTTTTGCATATTTTTGGGGAATTTTATTGTGAAAAATCGTCAATATCGTTAATATCATACACTGTATACTCACCAAAATCATGATACACAACAATGGTCACCTGATAATCATACTACAACAGTTATTTCAGGAAAAAAAAAAGTTTGCATATTTTTGGGGAATTTTATTTAGAAAAATCGTCAATAGCGTTAATATTATACACTGTAGGATGACCAAAATCATGATACACAACAAGGGTCACCTGATAATCATACTACAACAGTGATTTCAGGGGGAAAAAAAGTTTGCATATTTTTGGGGAATTTTATTTAGAAAAATCGTCAATAGCGTTAATATTATACACTGTAGGATGACCAAAATCATGATACACAACAAGGGTCACCTGATAATCATACTACAACAGTGATTTCAGGGGGAAAAAAAGTTTGCATATTTTTGGGGAATTTTATTGTGAAAAATCATCAATAGCGTTAATATTATACACTGTCGGATGACCAAAATCATGATACACAACAAGGGTCACCTGATAATCATACTACAACAGTCATTTCATAAAAAAAACTTTTTGCATATTTTTGGGGAATTTTATTGTGAAAAATCGTCAATATCGTTAATATCATACACTGTATACTCACCAAAATCATGATACACAACAAGGGTCACCTGATAATCATACTACAACAGTCATTTCATAAAAAAAACTTTTTGCATATTTTTGGGGAATTTTATTGTGAAAAATCATCAATAGCGTTAATATTATACACTGTATACTCACCAAAATCATGCTACACAACAATGGTCACCTGATAATCATACTACAACAGTGATTTCAGGGGGGAAAAAAGTTTGCATATTTTTGGGGAATTTTATTGTGAAAAATCGTCAATAGCGTTAATATTATACACTGTAGGATGACCAAAATCATGATACACAACAATGGTCACCTGATAATCATACTACAACAGTCATTTCATAAAAAAAACTTTTTGCATATTTTTGGGGAATTTTATTGTGAAAAATCGTCAATATCGTTAATATCATACACTGTATACTCACCAAAATCATGATACACAACAATGGTCACCTGATAATCATACTACAACAGTTATTTCAGGAAAAAAAAAAGTTTGCATATTTTTGGGGAATTTTATTTAGAAAAATCGTCAATAGCGTTAATATTATACACTGTAGGATGACCAAAATCATGATACACAACAAGGGTCACCTGATAATCATACTACAACAGTGATTTCAGGGGGAAAAAAAGTTTGCATATTTTTGGGGAATTTTATTGTGAAAAATCATCAATAGCGTTAATATTATACACTGTCGGATGACCAAAATCATGATACACAACAAGGGTCACCTGATAATCATACTACAACAGTGATTTCAGGGGGGAAAAAATTTTGTATATTTTTGGGGAATTTTATTTTTAAATATCGTCAATAGCGTTAATATTATACACTGTAGGATGACCAAAATTATGATACACAACAATGGTCACCTGATAATCATACTACAACAGTCATTTCAGAAAAAAAACTTTTTGCATATTTTTGGGGAATTTTATTGTGAAAAATCGTCAATAGCGTTAATATTATACACTGTATACTCACCAAAATCATGCTACACAACAATGGTCACCTGATAATCATACTACAACAGTGATTTCAGGGGGGAAAAAAGTTTGCATATTTTTGGGGAATTTTATTGTGAAAAATCGTCAATAGCGTTAATATTATACACTGTAGGATGACCAAAATCATGATACACAACAAGGGTCACCTGATAATCATACTACAACAGTCATTTCAGAATTTTTTTTTTTGCATATTTTAGGGGAATTTTATTGTGAAAAATCGTCAATAGCGTTAATATTATACACTGTATACTCACCAAAATCATGATACACAACAATGGTCACCTGATAATCATACTGCAACAGTGATTTCAGGGGGGAAAAAAGTTTGCATATTTTTGGGGAATTTTATTTAGAAAAATCGTCAATAGCGTTAATATTATACACTGTAGGATGACCAAAATCATGATACACAACAAAGGTCACCTGATAATCATACTACAACAGTCATTTCAGAAAAAAAACTTTTTGCATATTTTAAGGGAATTTTATTGTGAAAAATCGTCAATAGCGTTAATATTATACACTGTCGGATGACCAAAATCATGATACACAACAAGGGTCACCTGATAATTCATACTACAACAGTCATTTCAGAAAAAAAATCTTTTTGCATATTTTTGGGGAATTTTATTGTGAAAAATCGTCAATAGCGTTAATATCATACACTGTATACTCACCAAAATCATGATACACAACAATGGTCACCTGATAATCATACTACAACAGTTATTTCAGGTAAAAAAAAATTGCATATTTTTGGGGAATTTTATTTAGAAAAATCGTCAATAGCGTTAATATTATACACTGTAGCATGACCAAAATCATGATACACAACAAGGGTCACCTGATAATCATACTACAACAGTCATTTCAGGGGGAAAAAAAGTTTGCATATTTTTGGGGAATTTTATTGTGAAAAATCATCAATAGCGTTAATATTATACACTGTCGGATGACCAAAATCTTGATACACAACAAGGGTCACCTGATAATCATACTACAACAGTGATTTCAGGGGGAAAAAATGTTTGTATATTTTTGGGGAATTTTATTTTTAAATATCGTCAATAGCGTTAATATTATACACTGTAGGATGACCAAAATTATGATACACAACAAGGGTCACCTGATAATCATACTACAACAGTCATTTCAGAAAAAAAATAAATATTTTTTCATATTTTTGTAGAATATTATTGTGAAAAATCATCAATAACGTTAATATTATACACTGTATACTCACCAAAATCATGGTACAAAATAATGGTCACCTGATAATCATACTACACCAGTCATTTCATAAAAAAAACTTTTTGCAAATTTTTGGGGAATTTTATTGTGAAAAATCGTCAATAGCGTTAATATTATACACTGTAGGATGACCAAAATCATGATACACAACAAGGGTCACCTGATAATCATACTACAACAGTCAATTCAGAAAAAAAACTTTTTGCATATTTTAGGGGAATTTTATTGTGAAAAATCGTCAATAGCGTTAATATTATACACTGTAGGATGACCAAAATCATGATACACAACAAGGGTCACCTGATAATCATACTACAACAGTGATTTCAGGGGGAAAAAAATTTTGTATATTTTTGGGGAATTTTATTTTTGAAATATCGTCAATAGCGTTAATATTATACACTGTAGGATGACCAAAATTATGATACACAACAATGGTCACCTGATAATCATACTACAACAGTCATTTCATAAAAAAAACTTTTTGCATATTTTTGGGGAATTTTATTGTGAAAAATCATCAATATCGTTAATATCATACACTGTATACTCACCAAAATCATGATACACAACAATGGTCACCTGATAATCATACTACAACAGTTATTTCAGGAAAAAAAAAAGTTTGCATATTTTTGGGGAATTTTATTTAGAAAAATCGTCAATAGCGTTAATATTATACACTGTAGGATGACCAAAATCATGATACACAACAAGGGTCACCTGATAATCATACTACAACAGTGATTTCAGGGGGAAAAAAAGTTTGCATATTTTTGGGGAATTTTATTGTGAAAAATCATCAATAGCGTTAATATTATACACTGTCGGATGACCAAAATCATGATACACAACAAGGGTCACCTGATAATCATACTACAACAGTGATTTCAGGGGGGAAAAAATTTTGTATATTTTTGGGGAATTTTATTTTTAAATATCGTCAATAGCGTTAATATTATACACTGTAGGATGACCAAAATTATGATACACAACAATGGTCACCTGATAATCATACTACAACAGTCATTTCAGAAAAAAAACTTTTTGCATATTTTTGGGGAATTTTATTGTGAAAAATCGTCAATAGCGTTAATATTATACACTGTATACTCACCAAAATCATGCTACACAACAATGGTCACCTGATAATCATACTACAACAGTGATTTCAGGGGGGAAAAAAGTTTGCATATTTTTGGGGAATTTTATTGTGAAAAATCGTCAATAGCGTTAATATTATACACTGTAGGATGACCAAAATCATGATACACAACAAGGGTCACCTGATAATCATACTACAACAGTCATTTCAGAATTTTTTTTTTTGCATATTTTAGGGGAATTTTATTGTGAAAAATCGTCAATAGCGTTAATATTATACACTGTATACTCACCAAAATCATGATACACAACAATGGTCACCTGATAATCATACTACAACAGTCATTTCAGAAAAAAAACTTTTTGCATATTTTAAGGGAATTTTATTGTGAAAAATCGTCAATAGCGTTAATATTATACACTGTCGGATGACCAAAATCATGATACACAACAAGGGTCACCTGATAATTCATACTACAACAGTCATTTCAGAAAAAAAATCTTTTTGCATATTTTTGGGGAATTTTATTGTGAAAAATCATCAATAGCGTTAATATCATACACTGTATACTCACCAAAATCATGATACACAACAATGGTCACCTGATAATCATACTACAACAGTTATTTCAGGTAAAAAAAAATTGCATATTTTTGGGGAATTTTATTTAGAAAAATCGTCAATAGCGTTAATATTATACACTGTAGCATGACCAAAATCATGATACACAACAAGGGTCACCTGATAATCATACTACAACAGTCATTTCAGGGGGAAAAAAAGTTTGCATATTTTTGGGGAATTTTATTGTGAAAAATCATCAATAGCGTTAATATTATACACTGTCGGATGACCAAAATCTTGATACACAACAAGGGTCACCTGATAATCATACTACAACAGTGATTTCAGGGGGAAAAAATGTTTGTATATTTTTGGGGAATTTTATTTTTAAATATCGTCAATAGCGTTAATATTATACACTGTAGGATGACCAAAATTATGATACACAACAAGGGTCACCTGATAATCATACTACAACAGTCATTTCAGAAAAAAAATAAATATTTTTTCATATTTTTGTAGAATATTATTGTGAAAAATCGTCAATAACGTTAATATTATACACTGTATACTCACCAAAATCATGGTACAAAATAATGGTCACCTGATAATCATACTACACCAGTCATTTCATAAAAAAAACTTTTTGCAAATTTTTGGGGAATTTTATTGTGAAAAATCGTCAATAGCGTTAATATTATACACTGTAGGATGACCAAAATCATGATACACAACAAGGGTCACCTGATAATCATACTACAACAGTCAATTCAGAAAAAAAACTTTTTGCATATTTTAGGGGAATTTTATTGTGAAAAATCGTCAATAGCGTTAATATTATACACTGTAGGATGACCAAAATCATGATACACAACAAGGGTCACCTGATAATCATACTACAACAGTGATTTCAGGGGGAAAAAAATTTTGTATATTTTTGGGGAATTTTATTTTTGAAATATCGTCAATAGCGTTAATATTATACACTGTAGGATGACCAAAATTATGATACACAACAATGGTCACCTGATAATCATACTACAACAGTCATTTCATAAAAAAAACTTTTTGCATATTTTTGGGGAATTTTATTGTGAAAAATCATCAATATCGTTAATATCATACACTGTATACTCACCAAAATCATGATACACAACAATGGTCACCTGATAATCATACTACAACAGTTATTTCAGGAAAAAAAAAAGTTTGCATATTTTTGGGGAATTTTATTTAGAAAAATCGTCAATAGCGTTAATATTATACACTGTAGGATGACCAAAATCATGATACACAACAAGGGTCACCTGATAATCATACTACAACAGTGATTTCAGGGGGAAAAAAAGTTTGCATATTTTTGGGGAATTTTATTGTGAAAAATCATCAATAGCGTTAATATTATACACTGTCGGATGACCAAAATCATGATACACAACAAGGGTCACCTGATAATCATACTACAACAGTGATTTCAGGGGGGAAAAATTTTTGTATATTTTTGGGGAATTTTATTTTTAAATATCGTCAATAGCGTTAATATTATACACTGTAGGATGACCAAAATTATGATACACAACAATGGTCACCTGATAATCATACTACAACAGTCATTTCAGAAAAAAAACTTTTTGCATATTTTTGGGGAATTTTATTGTGAAAAATCGTCAATAGCGTTAATATTATACACTGTATACTCACCAAAATCATGCTACACAACAATGGTCACCTGATAATCATACTACAACAGTGATTTCAGGGGGGAAAAAAGTTTGCATATTTTTGGGGAATTTTATTGTGAAAAATCGTCAATAGCGTTAATATTATACACTGTAGGATGACCAAAATCATGATACACAACAAGGGTCACCTGATAATCATACTACAACAGTCATTTCAGAATTTTTTTTTTTGCATATTTTAGGGGAATTTTATTGTGAAAAATCGTCAATAGCGTTAATATTATACACTGTATACTCACCAAAATCATGATACACAACAATGGTCACCTGATAATCATACTACAACAGTGATTTCAGGGGGGAAAAAAGTTTGCATATTTTTGGGGAATTTTATTTAGAAAAATCGTCAATAGCGTTAATATTATACACTGTAGGATGACCAAAATCATGATACACAACAAAGGTCACCTGATAATCATACTACAACAGTCATTTCAGAAAAAAAACTTTTTGCATATTTTAAGGGAATTTTATTGTGAAAAATCGTCAATAGCGTTAATATTATACACTGTCGGATGACCAAAATCATGATACACAACAAGGGTCACCTGATAATTCATACTACAACAGTCATTTCAGAAAAAAAATCTTTTTGCATATTTTTGGGGAATTTTATTGTGAAAAATCGTCAATAGCGTTAATATCATACACTGTATACTCACCAAAATCATGATACACAACAATGGTCACCTGATAATCATACTACAACAGTTATTTCAGGTAAAAAAAAATTGCATATTTTTGGGGAATTTTATTTAGAAAAATCGTCAATAGCGTTAATATTATACACTGTAGCATGACCAAAATCATGATACACAACAAGGGTCACCTGATAATCATACTACAACAGTCATTTCAGGGGGAAAAAAAGTTTGCATATTTTTGGGGAATTTTATTGTGAAAAATCATCAATAGCGTTAATATTATACACTGTCGGATGACCAAAATCTTGATACACAACAAGGGTCACCTGATAATCATACTACAACAGTGATTTCAGGGGGAAAAAATGTTTGTATATTTTTGGGGAATTTTATTTTTAAATATCGTCAATAGCGTTAATATTATACACTGTAGGATGACCAAAATTATGATACACAACAAGGGTCACCTGATAATCATACTACAACAGTCATTTCAGAAAAAAAATAAATATTTTTTCATATTTTTGTAGAATATTATTGTGAAAAATCGTCAATAACGTTAATATTATACACTGTATACTCACCAAAATCATGGTACAAAATAATGGTCACCTGATAATCATACTACACCAGTCATTTCATAAAAAAAACTTTTTGCAAATTTTTGGGGAATTTTATTGTGAAAAATCGTCAATAGCGTTAATATTATACACTGTAGGATGACCAAAATCATGATACACAACAAGGGTCACCTGATAATCATACTACAACAGTCAATTCAGAAAAAAAACTTTTTGCATATTTTAGGGGAATTTTATTGTGAAAAATCGTCAATAGCGTTAATATTATACACTGTAGGATGACCAAAATCATGATACACAACAAGGGTCACCTGATAATCATACTACAACAGTGATTTCAGGGGGAAAAAAATTTTGTATATTTTTGGGGAATTTTATTTTTGAAATATCGTCAATAGCGTTAATATTATACACTGTAGGATGACCAAAATTATGATACACAACAATGGTCACCTGATAATCATACTACAACAGTCATTTCATAAAAAAAACTTTTTGCATATTTTTGGGGAATTTTATTGTGAAAAATCATCAATATCGTTAATATCATACACTGTATACTCACCAAAATCATGATACACAACAATGGTCACCTGATAATCATACTACAACAGTTATTTCAGGAAAAAAAAAAGTTTGCATATTTTTGGGGAATTTTATTTAGAATAATCGTCAATAGCGTTAATATTATACACTGTAGGATGACCAAAATCATGATACACAACAAGGGTCACCTGATAATCATACTACAACAGTGATTTCAGGGGGAAAAAAAGTTTGCATATTTTTGGGGAATTTTATTGTGAAAAATCATCAATAGCGTTAATATTATACACTGTCGGATGACCAAAATCATGATACACAACAAGGGTCACCTGATAATCATACTACAACAGTGATTTCAGGGGGGAAAAAATTTTGTATATTTTTGGGGAATTTTATTTTTAAATATCGTCAATAGCGTTAATATTATACACTGTAGGATGACCAAAATTATGATACACAACAATGGTCACCTGATAATCATACTACAACAGTCATTTCAGAATAAAAACTTTTTGCATATTTTTGGGGAATTTTATTGTGAAAAATCGTCAATAGCGTTAATATTATACACTGTATACTCACCAAAATCATGCTACACAACAATGGTCACCTGATAATCATACTACAACAGTTATTTTAGGAAAAAAAAATTGTATATTTTTGGGGAATTTTATTTTGAAATATCGTCAATAGCGTTAATATTATACACTGTATACTCACCAAAATCATGCTACACAACAATGGTCACCTGATAATCATACTACAACAGTTATTTCAGGAAAAAAAAAATTGCATATTTTTGGGAATTTTATTTTGAAATATCGTCAATAGCGTTAATATTATACACTGTAGGATGACCAAAATCATGATACACAACAAGGGTCACCTGATAATCATACTACAACAGTCATTTCAGAATAAACTTTTGCATATTTTTGGGGAATTTTATTGTGAAAAATCGTCAATAGCGTTAATATTATACACTGTATACTCACCAAAATCATGATACACAACAATGGTCACCTGATAATCATACTACAACAGTGATTTCAGGGGGGAAAAAAGTTTGCATATTTTTGGGGAATTTTATTGTGAAAAATCGTCAATAGCGTTAATATTATACACTGTAGGATGACCAAAATCATGATACACAACAAGGGTCACCTGATAATCATACTACAACAGTCATTTCAGAAAAAAAACTTTTTGCATATTTTAAGGGAATTTTATTGTGAAAAATCATCAATAGCGTTAATATTATACACTGTCGGATGACCAAAATCATGATACACAACAAGGGTCACCTGATAATCATACTACAACAGTCATTTCAGAATTATTTTTTTTTGCATATTTTAGGGGAATTTTATTGTGAAAAATCGTCAATAGCGTTAATATTATACACTGTATACTCACCAAAATCATGATAAACAACAATGGTCACCTGATAATCATACTACAACAGTGATTTCAGGGGGGAAAAAAGTTTGCATATTATTGGGGAATTTTATTTAGAAAAATTGTCAAAAGCGTTAATATCATACACTGTATACTCACCAAAATCATGAAACACAACAATGGTCACCTGATAATCATACTACAACAGTTATTTCAGGTAAAAAAAAATTGCATATTTTTGGGCAATTTTATTTAGAAAAATCGTCAATAGCGTTAATATTATACACTGTAGCATGACCAAAATCATGATACACAACAAGGGTCACCTGATAATCATACTACAACAGTCATTTCAGGGGGAAAAAACGTTTGCATATTTTTGGGGAATTTTATTGTGAAAAATCATCAATAGCGTTAATATTATACACTGTCGGATGACCAAAATCATGATACACAACAAGGGTCACCTGATAATCATACTACAACAGTGATTTCAGGGGGAAAAAATGTTTGTATATTTTTGGGGAATTTTATTTTTAAATATCGTCAATAGCGTTAATATTATACACTGTAGGATGACCAAAAGTATGATACACAACAATGGTCACCTGATAATCATACTACAACTGTCATTTCAGAAAAAAAACTTTTTGCATATTTTTGGGGAATTTTATTGTGAAAAATCGTCAATAGCGTTAATATTATACACTGTATACTCACCAAAATCATGCTACACAACAATGGTCACCTGATAATCATACTACAACAGTTATTTCAGGAAAAAAAAATTGTATATTTTTGGGGAATTTTATTGTGAAATATCGTCAATAGCGTTAATATTATACACTGTAGGATGACCAAAATTATGATACACAACAAGGGTCACCTGATAATCATACTACAACAGTCATTTCAGAAAAAAAAAAAATATTTTTTCATATTTTTGTAGAATATTATTGTGAAAAATCGTCAATAACGTTAATATTATACACTGTATACTCACCAAAATCATGGTACAAAATAATGGTCACCTGATAATCATACTACACCAGTCATTTCATAAAAAAAACTTTTTGCAAATTTTTGGGGAATTTTATTGTGAAAAATCGTCAATAGCGTTAATATTATACACTGTAGGATGACCAAAATCATGATACACAACAAGGGTCACCTGATAATCATACTACAACAGTGATTTCAGGGGGAAAAAAATTTTGTATATTTTTGGGGAATTTTATTTTGAAATATCGTCAATAGCGTTAATATTATACACTGTAGGATGACCAAAATTATGATACACAACAATGGTCACCTGATAATCATACTACAACAGTCATTTCATAAAAAAAACTTTTTGCATATTTTTGGGGAATTTTATTGTGAAAAATCGTCAATATCGTTAATATCATACACTGTATACTCACCAAAATCATGATACACAACAATGGTCACCTGATAATCATACTACAACAGTTATTTCAGGAAAAAAAAAAGTTTGCATATTTTTGGGGAATTTTATTTAGAAAAATCGTCAATAGCGTTAATATTATACACTGTAGGATGACCAAAATCATGATACACAACAAGGGTCACCTGATAATCATACTACAACAGTGATTTCAGGGGGAAAAAAAGTTTGCATATTTTTGGGGAATTTTATTGTGAAAAATCATCAATAGCGTTAATATTATACACTGTCGGATGACCAAAATCATGATACACAACAAGGGTCACCTGATAATCATACTACAACAGTGATTTCAGGGGGGAAAACATTTTGTATATTTTTGGGGAATTTTATTTTTAAATATCGTCAATAGCGTTAATATTATACACTGTAGGATGACCAAAATTATGATACACAACAATGGTCACCTGATAATCATACTACAACAGTCATTTCAGAAAAAAAACTTTTTGCATATTTTTGGGGAATTTTATTGTGAAAAATCGTCAATAGCGTTAATATTATACACTGTATACTCACCAAAATCATGCTACACAACAATGGTCACCTGATAATCATACTACAACAGTTATTTTAGGAAAAAAAAATTGTATATTTTTGGGGAATTTTATTTTGAAATATCGTCAATAGCGTTAATATTATACACTGTATACTCACCAAAATCATGATACACAACAAGGGTCACCTGATAATCATACTACAACAGTGATTTCAGGGGGAAAAAAATTTTGTATATTTTTGGGGAATTTTATTTTTAAATATCGTCAATAGCGTTAATATTATACACTGTAGGATGACCAAAATTATGATACACAACAATGGTCACCTGATAATCATACTACAACTGTCATTTCAGAAAAAAAACTTTTTGCATATTTTTGGGGAATTTTATTGTGAAAAATCGTCAATAGCGTTAATATTATACACTGTATACTCACCAAAATCATGCTACACAACAAGGGTCACCTGATAATCATACTACAACAGTTATTTCAGGAAAAAAAAATTGTATATTTTTGGGGAATTTTATTGTGAAATATCGTCAATAGCGTTAATATTATACACTGTAGGATGACAAAAATTATGATACACAACAAGGGTCACCTGATAATCATACTACAACAGTCATTTCAGAAAAAAAATAAATATTTTTTCATATTTTTGTAGAATATTATTGTGAAAAATCGTCAATAACGTTAATATTATACACTGTATACTCACCAAAATCATGGTACAAAATAATGGTCACCTGATAATCATACTACACCAGTCATTTCATAAAAAAAACTTTTTGCAAATTTTTGGGGAATTTTATTGTGAAAAATCGTCAATAGCGTTAATATTATACACTGTATACTCACCAAAATCATGCTACACAACAAGGGTCACCTGATAATCATACTACAACAGTGATTTCAGGGGGAAAAAAAGTTTGCATATTTTTGGGGAATTTTATTGTGAAAAATCATCAATAGCGTTAATATTATACACTGTCGGATGACCAAAATCATGATACACAACAAGGGTCACCTGATAATCATACTACAACAGTGATTTCAGGGGGGAAAAAATTTTGTATATTTTTGGGGAATTTTATTTTTAAATATCGTCAATAGCGTTAATATTATACACTGTAGGATGACCAAAATTATGATACACAACAATGGTCACCTGATAATCATACTACAACAGTCATTTCAGAATAAAAACTTTTTGCATATTTTTGGGGAATTTTATTGTGAAAAATCGTCAATAGCGTTAATATTATACACTGTATACTCACCAAAATCATGCTACACAACAATGGTCACCTGATAATCATACTACAACAGTTATTTTAGGAAAAAAAAATTGTATATTTTTGGGGAATTTTATTTTGAAATATCGTCAATAGCGTTAATATTATACACTGTATACTCACCAAAATCATGCTACACAACAATGGTCACCTGATAATCATACTACAACAGTTATTTCAGGAAAAAAAAAATTGCATATTTTTGGGAATTTTATTTTGAAATATCGTCAATAGCGTTAATATTATACACTGTAGGATGACCAAAATCATGATACACAACAAGGGTCACCTGATAATCATACTACAACAGTCATTTCAGAATAAACTTTTGCATATTTTTGGGGAATTTTATTGTGAAAAATCGTCAATAGCGTTAATATTATACACTGTATACTCACCAAAATCATGATACACAACAATGGTCACCTGATAATCATACTACAACAGTGATTTCAGGGGGGAAAAAAGTTTGCATATTTTTGGGGAATTTTATTGTGAAAAATCGTCAATAGCGTTAATATTATACACTGTAGGATGACCAAAATCATGATACACAACAAGGGTCACCTGATAATCATACTACAACAGTCATTTCAGAAAAAAAACTTTTTGCATATTTTAAGGGAATTTTATTGTGAAAAATCATCAATAGCGTTAATATTATACACTGTCGGATGACCAAAATCATGATACACAACAAGGGTCACCTGATAATTCATACTACAACAGTCATTTCAGAAAAAAAAAAATATTTTTTCATATTTTTGTAGAATATTATTGTGAAAAATCGTCAATAACGTTAATATTATACACTGTATACTCACCAAAATTATGATACACAACAAGGGTCACCTGATAATCATACTACAACAGTCATTTCAGAATTATTTTTTTTTGCATATTTTAGGGGAATTTTATTGTGAAAAATCGTCAATAGCGTTAATATTATACACTGTATACTCACCAAAATCATGATACACAACAATGGTCACCTGATAATCATACTACAACAGTGATTTCAGGGGGGAAAAAAGTTTGCATATTTTTGGGGAATTTTATTTAGAAAAATCGTCAAAAGCGTTAATATCATACACTGTATACTCACCAAAATCATGAAACACAACAATGGTCACCTGATAATCATACTACAACAGTTATTTCAGGTAAAAAAAAATTGCATATTTTTGGGCAATTTTATTTAGAAAAATCGTCAATAGCGTTAATATTATACACTGTAGCATGACCAAAATCATGATACACAACAAGGGTCACCTGATAATCATACTACAACAGTCATTTCAGGGGGAAAAAACGTTTGCATATTTTTGGGGAATTTTATTGTGAAAAATCATCAATAGCGTTAATATTATACACTGTCGGATGACCAAAATCATGATACACAACAAGGGTCACCTGATAATCATACTACAACAGTGATTTCAGGGGGAAAAAATGTTTGTATATTTTTGGGGAATTTTATTTTTAAATATCGTCAATAGCGTTAATATTATACACTGTAGGATGACCAAAAGTATGATACACAACAATGGTCACCTGATAATCATACTACAACTGTCATTTCAGAAAAAAAACTTTTTGCATATTTTTGGGGAATTTTATTGTGAAAAATCGTCAATAGCGTTAATATTATACACTGTATACTCACCAAAATCATGCTACACAACAATGGTCACCTGATAATCATACTACAACAGTTATTTCAGGAAAAAAAAATTGTATATTTTTGGGGAATTTTATTGTGAAATATCGTCAATAGCGTTAATATTATACACTGTAGGATGACCAAAATTATGATACACAACAAGGGTCACCTGATAATCATACTACAACAGTCATTTCAGAAAAAAAAAAAATATTTTTTCATATTTTTGTAGAATATTATTGTGAAAAATCGTCAATAACGTTAATATTATACACTGTATACTCACCAAAATCATGGTACAAAATAATGGTCACCTGATAATCATACTACACCAGTCATTTCATAAAAAAAACTTTTTGCAAATTTTTGGGGAATTTTATTGTGAAAAATCGTCAATAGCGTTAATATTATACACTGTAGGATGACCAAAATCATGATACACAACAAGGGTCACCTGATAATCATACTACAACAGTGATTTCAGGGGGAAAAAAATTTTGTATATTTTTGGGGAATTTTATTTTGAAATATCGTCAATAGCGTTAATATTATACACTGTAGGATGACCAAAATTATGATACACAACAATGGTCACCTGATAATCATACTACAACAGTCATTTCATAAAAAAAACTTTTTGCATATTTTTGGGGAATTTTATTGTGAAAAATCGTCAATATCGTTAATATCATACACTGTATACTCACCAAAATCATGATACACAACAATGGTCACCTGATAATCATACTACAACAGTTATTTCAGGAAAAAAAAAAGTTTGCATATTTTTGGGGAATTTTATTTAGAAAAATCGTCAATAGCGTTAATATTATACACTGTAGGATGACCAAAATCATGATACACAACAAGGGTCACCTGATAATCATACTACAACAGTGATTTCAGGGGGAAAAAAAGTTTGCATATTTTTGGGGAATTTTATTGTGAAAAATCATCAATAGCGTTAATATTATACACTGTCGGATGACCAAAATCATGATACACAACAAGGGTCACCTGATAATCATACTACAACAGTGATTTCAGGGGGGAAAACATTTTGTATATTTTTGGGGAATTTTATTTTTAAATATCGTCAATAGCGTTAATATTATACACTGTAGGATGACCAAAATTATGATACACAACAATGGTCACCTGATAATCATACTACAACAGTCATTTCAGAAAAAAAACTTTTTGCATATTTTTGGGGAATTTTATTGTGAAAAATCGTCAATAGCGTTAATATTATACACTGTATACTCACCAAAATCATGCTACACAACAATGGTCACCTGATAATCATACTACAACAGTTATTTTAGGAAAAAAAAATTGTATATTTTTGGGGAATTTTATTTTGAAATATCGTCAATAGCGTTAATATTATACACTGTATACTCACCAAAATCATGATACACAACAAGGGTCACCTGATAATCATACTACAACAGTGATTTCAGGGGGAAAAAAATTTTGTATATTTTTGGGGAATTTTATTTTTAAATATCGTCAATAGCGTTAATATTATACACTGTAGGATGACCAAAATTATGATACACAACAATGGTCACCTGATAATCATACTACAACTGTCATTTCAGAAAAAAAACTTTTTGCATATTTTTGGGGAATTTTATTGTGAAAAATCGTCAATAGCGTTAATATTATACACTGTATACTCACCAAAATCATGCTACACAACAAGGGTCACCTGATAATCATACTACAACAGTTATTTCAGGAAAAAAAAATTGTATATTTTTGGGGAATTTTATTGTGAAATATCGTCAATAGCGTTAATATTATACACTGTAGGATGACAAAAATTATGATACACAACAAGGGTCACCTGATAATCATACTACAACAGTCATTTCAGAAAAAAAATAAATATTTTTTCATATTTTTGTAGAATATTATTGTGAAAAATCGTCAATAACGTTAATATTATACACTGTATACTCACCAAAATCATGGTACAAAATAATGGTCACCTGATAATCATACTACACCAGTCATTTCATAAAAAAAACTTTTTGCAAATTTTTGGGTAATTTTATTGTGAAAAATCGTCAATAGCGTTAATATTATACACTGTATACTCACCAAAATCATGCTACACAACAAGGGTCACCTGATAATCATACTACAACAGTTATTTCAGGAAAAAAAAAAGTTTGCATATTTTTGGGGAATTTTATTTTGAAATATCGTCAATAGCGTTAATATTATACAGTGTAGGATGACCAAAACCATGCTACACAACAAGGGTCACCTGATAATCATACTACAACATTTATTTTGGGGAAATTAATTTTGATATAATTTGAGATTTTTTATATTAAAAAATCTTCAATATTGTTAATATTATACAGTGTAGGATGACCAAAATCATGCTACACAACAAGGGTCACCTGATAATCATACTACAACAGTCATTTCAGGGGGAAAAAAATTTTGTATATTTTTGGGGAATTTTATTTTGAAATATCGTCAATAGCGTTAATATTATACACTGTAGGATGACCAAAATTATGATATACAACAATGGTCACCTGATAATCATACTACAACAGTCATTTCATAAAAAAAACTTTTTGCATATTTTTGGGGAATTTTATTGTGAAAAATCGTCAATAGCGTTAATATCATACACTGTATACTCACCAAAATCATGATACACAACAATGGTCACCTGATAATCATACTACAACAGTTATTTCAGGAAAATAAATTGCCTATTTTTGGGGAATTTTATTTAGAAAAATCGTCAATAGCGTTAATATTATACACTGTAGGATGACCAAAATCATGATACACAACAAGGGTCACCTGATAATCATACTACAACAGTGATTCCAGGGGGAAAAAAAGTTTGCATATTTTTGGGGAATTTTATTGTGAAAAATCATCAATAGCGTTAATATTATACACTGTCGGATGACCAAAATCATGATACACAACAAGGGTCACCTGATAATCATACTACAACAGTGATTTCAGGCGGGAAAAAATTTTGTATATTTTTGGGGAATTTTATTTTTAAATATCGTCAATAGCGTTAATATTATACACTGTAGGATGACCAAAATCATGATACACAACAAGGGTCACCTGATAATCATACTACAACAGTCATTTCAGAATAAACTTTTGCATATTTTTGGGGAATTTTATTGTGAAAAATCGTCAATAGCGTTAATATTATACACTGTATACTCACCAAAATCATGATACACAACAATGGTCACCTGATAATCATACTACAACAGTGATTTCAGGGGGGAAAAAAGTTTGCATATTTTTGGGGAATTTTATTGTGAAAAATCGTCAATAGCGTTAATATTATACACTGTATACTCACCAAAATCATGCTACACAACAATGGTCACCTGATAATCATACTACAACAGTTATTTTAGGAAAAAAAAATTGTATATTTTTGGGGAATTTTATTTTGAAATATCGTCAATAGCGTTAATATTATACACTGTATACTCACCAAAATCATGCTACACAACAATGGTCACCTGATAATCATACTACAACAGTTATTTCAGGAAAAAAAAATTGTATATTTTTGGGGAATTTTATTGTGAAATATCGTCAATAGCGTTAATATTATACACTGTAGGATGACCAAAATTATGATACACAACAAGGGTCACCTGATAATCATACTACAACAGTCATTTCAGAAAAAAAATAAATATTTTTTCATATTTTTGTAGAATATTATTGTGAAAAATCGTCAATAACGTTAATATTATACACTGTATACTCACCAAAATCATGATACAAAATAATGGTCACCTGATAATCATACTACACCAGTCATTTCATAAAAAAAACTTTTTGCAAATTTTTGGGGAATTTTATTGTGAAAAATCGTCAATAGCGTTAATATTATACACTGTATACTCACCAAAATCATGCTACACAACAAGGGTCACCTGATAATCATACTACAACAGTTATTTCAGGAAAAAAAAAAGTTTGCATATTTTTGGGGAATTTTATTGTGAAAAATCATCAATAGCGTTAATATTATACACTGTCGGATGACCAAAATCATGATACACAACAAGGGTCACCTGATAATCATACTACAACAGTGATTTCAGGGGGGAAAAAATTTTGTATATTTTTGGGGAATTTTATTTTTAAATATCGTCAATAGCGTTAATATTATACACTGTAGGATGACCAAAATTATGATACACAACAATGGTCACCTGATAATCATACTACAACTGTCATTTCAGAAAAAAAACTTTTTGCATATTTTTGGGGAATTTTATTGTGAAAAATCGTCAATAGCGTTAATATTATACACTGTATACTCACCAAAATCATGCTACACAACAATGGTCACCTGATAATCACACTACAACAGTTATTTCAGGGAAAAAAAATTGTATATTTTTGGGGAATTTTATTGTGAAATATCGTCAATAGCGTTAATATTATACACTGTAGGATGACCAAAATTATGATACACAACAAGGGTCACCTGATAATCATACTACAACAGTCATTTCAGAAAAAAAATAAATATTTTTTCATATTTTTGTAGAATATTATTGTGAAAAATCGTCAATAACGTTAATATTATACACTGTATACTCACCAAAATCATGGTACAAAATAATGGTCACCTGATAATCATACTACACCAGTCATTTCATAAAAAAAACTTTTTGCAAATTTTTGGGGAATTTTATTGTGAAAAATCGTCAATAGCGTTAATATTATACACTGTATACTCACCAAAATCATGCTACACAACAAGGGTCACCTGATAATCATACTACAACAGTTATTTCAGGAAAAAAACAAAGTTTGCATATTTTTGGGGAATTTTATTGTGAAAAATCATCAATAGCGTTAATATTATACACTGTCGGATGACCAAAATCATGATACACAACAAGGGTCACCTGATAATCATACTACAACAGTGATTTCAGGGGGAAAAAAATTTTGTATATTTTTGGGGAATTTTATTTTTAAATATCGTCAATAGCGTTAATATTATACACTGTAGGATGACCAAAATTATGATACACAACAATGGTCACCTGATAATCATACTACAACAGTCATTTCAGAAAAAAAACTTTTTGCATATTTTTGGGGAATTTTATTGTGAAAAATCGTCAATAGCGTTAATATTATACACTGTATACTCACCAAAATCATGCTACACAACAATGGTCACCTGATAATCATACTACAACAGTTATTTCAGGAAAAAAAAATTGTATATTTTTGGGGAATTTTATTGTGAAATATCGTCAATAGCGTTAATATTATACACTGTAGGATGACCAAAATTATGATACACAACAAGGGTCACCTGATAATCATACTACAACAGTCATTTCAGAAAAAAAATAAATATTTTTTCATATTTTTGTAGAATATTATTGTGAAAAATCGTCAATAACGTTAATATTATACACTGTATACTCACCAAAATCATGGTACAAAATAATGGTCACCTGATAATCATACTACACCAGTCATTTCATAAAAAAAACTTTTTGCAAATTTTTGGGGAATTTTATTGTGAAAAATCGTCAATAGCGTTAATATTATACACTGTATACTCACCAAAATCATGCTACACAACAAGGGTCACCTGATAATCATACTACAACAGTTATTTCAGGAAAAAAAAAAGTTTGCATATTTTTGGGGAATTTTATTTTGAAATATCGTCAATAGCGTTAATATTATACAGTGTAGGATGACCAAAACCATGCTACACAACAAGGGTCACCTGATAATCATACTACAACATTTATTTTGGGGAAATTAATTTTGATATAATTTGAGATTTTTTATATTAAAAAATCTTCAATATTGTTAATATTATACAGTGTAGGATGACCAAAATCATGCTACACAACAAGGGTCACCTGATAATCATACTACAACAGTCATTTCAGGGGGAAAAAAATTTTGTATATTTTTGGGGAATTTTATTTTGAAATATCGTCAATAGCGTTAATATTATACACTGTAGGATGACCAAAATTATGATACACAACAATGGTCACCTGATAATCATACTACAACAGTCATTTCATAAAAAAAACTTTTTGCATATTTTTGGGGAATTTTATTGTGAAAAATCGTCAATAGCGTTAATATCATACACTGTATACTCACCAAAATCATGATACACAACAATGGTCACCTGATAATCATACTACAACAGTTATTTCAGGAAAATAAATTGCCTATTTTTGGGGAATTTTATTTAGAAAAATCGTCAATAGCGTTAATATTATACACTGTAGGATGACCAAAATCATGATACACAACAATGGTCACCTGATAATCATACTACAACAGTGATTTCAGGGGGGAAAAAAGTTTGCATATTTTTGGGGAATTTTATTGTGAAAAATCGTCAATAGCGTTAATATTATACACTGTAGGATGACCAAAATCATGATACACAACAAGGGTCACCTGATAATCATACTACAACAGTCATTTCAGAAAAAAAACTTTTTGCATATTTTAAGGGAATTTTATTGTGAAAAATCATCAATAGCGTTAATATTATACACTGTCGGATGACCAAAATCATGATACACAACAAGGGTCACCTGATAATTCATACTACAACAGTCATTTCAGAAAAAAAATCTTTTTGCATATTTTTGGGGAATTTTATTGTGAAAAATCGTCAATAGCGTTAATATCATACACTGTATACTCACCAAAATCATGATACACAACAAGGGTCACCTGATAATCATACTACAACAGTTATTTCAGGTAAAAAAAAATTGCATATTTTTGGGGAATTTTATTTAGAAAAATCGTCAATAGCGTTAATATTATACACTGTAGCATGACCAAAATCATGATACACAACAAGGGTCACCTGATAATCATACTACAACAGTCATTTCAGGGGGAAAAAAAGTTTGCATATTTTTGGGGAATTTTATTGTGAAAAATCATCAATAGCGTTAATATTATACACTGTCGGATGACCAAAATCATGATACACAACAAGGGTCACCTGATAATCATACTACAACAGTGATTTCAGGGGGAAAAAAATTTTGTATATTTTTGGGGAATTTTATTTTTAAATATCGTCAATAGCGTTAATATTATACACTGTAGGATGACCAAAATTATGATACACAACAATGGTCACCTGATAATCATACTACAACTGTCATTTCAGAAAAAAAACTTTTTGCATATTTTTGGGGAATTTTATTGTGAAAAATCGTCAATAGCGTTAATATTATACACTGTATACTCACCAAAATCATGCTACACAACAATGGTCACCTGATAATCATACTACAACAGTTATTTCAGGAAAAAAAAATTGTATATTTTTGGGGAATTTTATTGTGAAATATCGTCAATAGCGTTAATATTATACACTGTAGGATGACCAAAATTATGATACACAACAAGGGTCACCTGATAATCATACTACAACAGTCATTTCAGAAAAAAAATAAATATTTTTTCATATTTTTGTAGAATATTATTGTGAAAAATCGTCAATAACGTTAATATTATACACTGTATACTCACCAAAATCATGATACAAAATAATGGTCACCTGATAATCATACTACACCAGTCATTTCATAAAAAAAACTTTTTGCAAATTTTTGGGGAATTTTATTGTGAAAAATCGTCAATAGCGTTAATATTATACACTGTATACTCACCAAAATCATGCTACACAACAAGGGTCACCTGATAATCATACTACAACAGTTATTTCAGGAAAAAAAAAAGTTTGCATATTTTTGGGGAATTTTATTGTGAAAAATCATCAATAGCGTTAATATTATACACTGTCGGATGACCAAAATCATGATACACAACAAGGGTCACCTGATAATCATACTACAACAGTGATTTCAGGGGGGAAAAAATTTTGTATATTTTTGGGGAATTTTATTTTTAAATATCGTCAATAGCGTTAATATTATACACTGTAGGATGACCAAAATTATGATACACAACAATGGTCACCTGATAATCATACTACAACTGTCATTTCAGAAAAAAAACTTTTTGCATATTTTTGGGGAATTTTATTGTGAAAAATCGTCAATAGCGTTAATATTATACACTGTATACTCACCAAAATCATGCTACACAACAATGGTCACCTGATAATCATACTACAACAGTTATTTCAGGGAAAAAAAATTGTATATTTTTGGGGAATTTTATTGTGAAATATCGTCAATAGCGTTAATATTATACACTGTAGGATGACCAAAATTATGATACACAACAAGGGTCACCTGATAATCATACTACAACAGTCATTTCAGAAAAAAAATAAATATTTTTTCATATTTTTGTAGAATATTATTGTGAAAAATCGTCAATAACGTTAATATTATACACTGTATACTCACCAAAATCATGGTACAAAATAATGGTCACCTGATAATCATACTACACCAGTCATTTCATAAAAAAAACTTTTTGCAAATTTTTGGGGAATTTTATTGTGAAAAATCGTCAATAGCGTTAATATTATACACTGTATACTCACCAAAATCATGCTACACAACAAGGGTCACCTGATAATCATACTACAACAGTTATTTCAGGAAAAAAAATTGCATATTTTTGGGGAATTTTATTGTGAAAAATCATCAATAGCGTTAATATTATACACTGTCGGATGACCAAAATCATGATACACAACAAGGGTCACCTGATAATCATACTACAACAGTCATTTCAGGGGGAAAAAAATTTTGTATATTTTTGGGGAATTTTATTTTTAAATATCGTCAATAGCGTTAATATTATACACTGTAGGATGACCAAAATTATGATACACAACAATGGTCACCTGATAATCATACTACAACAGTCATTTCAGAAAAAAAACTTTTTGCATATTTTTGGGGAATTTTATTGTGAAAAATCGTCAATAGCGTTAATATTATACACTGTATACTCACCAAAATCATGCTACACAACAATGGTCACCTGATAATCATACTACAACAGTTATTTCAGGAAAAAAAAATTGTATATTTTTGGGGAATTTTATTGTGAAATATCGTCAATAGCGTTAATATTATACACTGTAGGATGACCAAAATTATGATACACAACAAGGGTCACCTGATAATCATACTACAACAGTCATTTCAGAAAAAAAATAAATATTTTTTCATATTTTTGTAGAATATTATTGTGAAAAATCGTCAATAACGTTAATATTATACACTGTATACTCACCAAAATCATGGTAAAAAATAATGGTCACCTGATAATCATACTACACCAGTCATTTCATAAAAAAAACTTTTTGCAAATTTTTGGGGAATTTTATTGTGAAAAATCGTCAATAGCGTTAATATTATACACTGTATACTCACCAAAATCATGCTACACAACAAGGGTCACCTGATAATCATACTACAACAGTTATTTCAGGAAAAAAAAAAGTTTGCATATTTTTGGGGAATTTTATTTTGAAATATCGTCAATAGCGTTAATATTATACAGTGTAGGATGACCAAAACCATGCTACACAACAAGGGTCACCTGATAATCATACTACAACATTTATTTTGGGGAAATTAATTTTGATATAATTTGAGATTTTTTATATTAAAAAATCTTCAATATTGTTAATATTATACAGTGTAGGATGACCAAAATCATGCTACACAACAAGGGTCACCTGATAATCATACTACAACAGTCATTTCAGGGGGAAAAAATTTTTGTATATTTTTGGGGAATTTTATTTTGAAATATCGTCAATAGCGTTAATATTATACACTGTAGGATGACCAAAATTATGATACACAACAATGGTCACCTGATAATCATACTACAACAGTCATTTCATAAAAAAAACTTTTTGCATATTTTTGGGGAATTTTATTGTGAAAAATCGTCAATAGCGTTAATATCATACACTGTATACTCACCAAAATCATGATACACAACAATGGTCACCTGATAATCATACTACAACAGTTATTTCAGGAAAATAAATTGCCTATTTTTGGGGAATTTTATTTAGAAAAATCGTCAATAGCGTTAATATTATACACTGTAGGATGACCAAAATCATGATACACAACAAGGGTCACCTGATAATCATACTACAACAGTGATTTCAGGGGGAAAAAAAGTTTGCATATTTTTGGGGAATTTTATTGTGAAAAATCATCAATAGCGTTAATATTATACACTGTCGGATGACCAAAATCATGATACACAACAAGGGTCACCTGATAATCATACTACAACAGTGATTTCAGGGGGGAAAAAATTTTGTATATTTTTGGGGAATTTTATTTTTAAATATCGTCAATAGCGTTAATATTATACACTGTAGGATGACCAAAATTATGATACACAACAATGGTCACCTGATAATCATACTACAACAGTCATTTCAGAAAAAAAACTTTTTGCATATTTTTGGGGAATTTTATTGTGAAAAATCGTCAATAGCGTTAATATTATACACTGTAGGATGACCAAAATCATGATACACAACAAGGGTCACCTGATAATTCATACTACAACAGTCATTTCAGAAAAAAAATCTTTTTGCATATTTTTGGGGAATTTTATTTTGAAATATCGTCAATAGCGTTAATATTATACACTGTATACTCACCAAAATCATGCTACACAACAATGGTCACCTGATAATCATACTACAAAAGTTGTTTCAGGAAAAAAAAAAATTGCATATTTTTGGGGAATTTTATTTTTAAATATCGTCAATAGCGTCAATATTATACACTGTATACTCACCAAAATCATGCTACACAACAATGGTCACCTGATAATCACACTACAACAGTTATTTCAGGAAAAAAAAATTGTATATTTTTGGGGAATTTTATTTTGAAATATCGTCAATAGCGTTAATATTATACACTGTATACTCACCAAAATCATGCTACACAACAATGGTCACCTGATAATCATACTACAAAAGTTATTTCAGGAAAAAAAAAAATTGCATATTTTTGGGGAATTTTATTTTGAAATATCGTCAATAGCGTTAATATTATACACTGTAGGATGACCAAAATCATGTTACACAACAAGGGTCACCTGATAATCATACTACAACAGTCATTTCAGAAGAAACTTTTGCATATTTTTGGGGAATTTTATTGTGAAAAATCGTCAATAACGTTAATATTATACACTGTATACTCACCAAAATCATGATACACAACAATGGTCACCTGATAATCATACTACAACAGTGATTTCAGGGGGGAAAAAAGTTTGCATATTTTTGGGGAATTTTATTGTGAAAAATCGTCAATAGCGTTAATATTATACACTGTAGGATGACCAAAATCATGATACACAACAAGGGTCACCTGATAATCATACTACAACAGTCATTTCAGAAAAAAAACTTTTTGCATATTTTAGGGGAATTTTATTGTGAAAAATCGTCAATAGCGTTAATATTATACAGTGTAGGATGACCAAAATCATGCTACACAACAAGGGTCACCTGATAATCATACTACAACATTTATTTTGGGGAAATTAATTTTGATATAATTTGAGATTTTTTATATTAAAAAATTTTCAATATTGTTAATATTATACAGTGTAGGATGACCAAAATCATGCTACACAACAAGGGTCACCTGATAATCATACTACAACAGTCATTTCAGGGGGAAATTTTTTTTTAATATTTTTGGGGAATTTTATTTTGAAATATCGTCAATAGCGTTAATATTATACACTGTAGGATGACCAAAATTATGATACACAACAATGGTCACCTGATAATCATACTTCAACAGTCATTTCATAAAAAAAACTTTTTGCATATTTTAGGGGAATTTTATTGTGAAAAATCGTCAATAGCGTTAATATTATACACTGTAGGATGACCAAAATCATGATACACAACAAGGGTCACCTGATAATCATACTACAACAGTGATTTCAGGGGGAAAAAAAGTTTGCATATTTTTGGGGAATTTTATTGTGAAAAATCATCAATAGCGTTAATATTATACACTGTCGGATGACCAAAATCATGATACACAACAAGGGTCACCTGATTATCATACTACACCAGTGATTTCAGGGGGGAAAAATTTTTGTATATTTTTGGGGAATTTTATTTTTAAATATCGTCAATAGCGTTAATATTATACACTGTATACTCACCAAAATCATGCTACACAACAATGGTCACCTGATAATCACACTACAACAGTTATTTCAGGAAAAAAAAATTGTATATTTTTGGGTAATTTTATTGTGAAATATCGTCAATAGCGTTAATATTATACACTGTAGGATGACCAAAATCATGCTACACAACAAGGGTCACCTGATAATCATACTACAACATTTATTTTGGGGAAATTAATTTTGATATAATTTGAGATTTTTTATATTAAAAAATCTTCAATATTGTTAATATTATACAGTGTAGGATGACCAAAATCATGCTACACAACAAGGGTCACCTGATAATCATACTACAACAGTCATTTCAGGGGGAAATTTTTTTTTAATATTTTTGGGGAATTTTATTTTGAAATATCGTCAATAGCGTTAATATTATACACTGTAGGATGACCAAAATTATGATACACAACAATGGTCACCTGATAATCATACTTCAACAGTCATTTCATAAAAAAAACTTTTTGCATATTTTAGGGGAATTTTATTGTGAAAAATCGTCAATAGCGTTAATATTATACACTGTAGGATGATCAAAATCATGATACACAACAAGGGTCACCTGATAATCATACTACAACAGTGATTTCAGGGGGAAAAAAAGTTTGCATATTTTTGGGGAATTTTATTGTGAAAAATCATCAATAGCGTTAATATTATACACTGTCGGATGACCAAAATCATGATACACAACAAGGGTCACCTGATAATCATACTACACCAGTGATTTCAGGGGGGAAAAAATTTTGTATATTTTTGGGGAATTTTATTTTTAAATATCGTCAATAGCGTTAATATTATACACTGTATACTCACCAAAATCATGCAACACAACAATGGTCACCTGATAATCACACTACAACAGTTATTTCAGGAAAAAAAAATTGTATATTTTTGGGTAATTTTATTGTGAAATATCGTCAATAGCGTTAATATTATACACTGTAGGACGACCAAAATCATGATACACAACAAGGGTCACCTGATAATTCATACTACAACAGTCATTTCAGAAAAAAAATCTTTTTGCATATTTTTGGGGAATTTTATTGTGAAAAATCGTCAATATCGTTAATATCATACACTGTATACTCACCAAAATCATGATACACAACAATGGTCACCTGATAATCATACTACAACAGTTATTTCAGGAAAAAAAATTGCCTATTTTTGGGGAATTTTATTTTGAAAAATCGTCAATAGCGTTAATATTATACACTGTAGGATGACCAAAATCATGATACACAACAAGGGTCACCTGATAATCATACTACAACAGTGATTTCAGGGGGAAAAAAAGTTTGCATATTTTTGGGGAATTTTATTGTGAAAAATCATCAATAGCGTTAATATTATACACTGTCGAATGACCAAAATCATGATACACAACAAGGGTAATCTGATAATCATACTACAACAGTCATTTCATAAAAAAAACTTTTTGCATATTTTTGGGGAATTTTATTGTGAAAAATCGTCAATAGCGTTAATATTATACACTGTATACTCACCAAAATCATGCTACACAACAATGGTCAACTGATAATCATACTACAACAGTTATTTCAGGAAAAAAAATTGTATATTTTTGGAGAATTTTATTTTGAAATATCGTCAATAGTGTTAATATTATACACTGTAGGATGACCAAAATCATGATACACAACAAGGGTCACCTGATAATCATACTACAACAGTCATTTCAGAAAAAAAAAATGCATATTTTTGGGGAATTTTATTGTGAAAAATCGTCAATAGCGTTAATATTATACACTGTATACTCACCAAAATCATGCTACACAACAATGGTCACCTGATAATCATACTACAACAGTTATTTCAGGAAAATTTTTTTTTATATTTTTGGAGAATTTAATTTTGAAATATCGTCAATAGCGTTAATATTATACACTGTAGGATGACCAAAATCATGATACACAACAAGGGTCACCTGATAATCATACTACAACAGTCATTTCAGAAGAAACCTTTGCATATTTTTGGGGAATTTTATTGTGAAAAATCGTCAATAGCGTTAATATTATACACTGTATACTCACCAAAATCATGATACACAACAATGGTCACCTGATAATCATACTACAACAGTGATTTCAGGGGGGAAAAAAGTTTGCATATTTTTGGGGAATTTTATTGTGAAAAATCGTCAATAGCGTTAATATTATACACTGTATACTCACCAAAATCATGATACACAACAAGGGTCACCTGATAATCATACTACAACAGTGATTTTAGGGGGAAACGTTTGTATATTTTTGGGGAATTTTATTGTGAAAAATCGTCAATAATGTTAATATTATACACTGTATACTCACCAAAATCATGCTACACAACACTGGTCACCTGATAATCATACTACAACAGTGATTTCAGGGGGGAAAAAAGTTTGCATATTTTTGGAGAATTTTATTGTGAAAAATCGTCAATAACGTTAATATTATACACTGTATACTCACCAAAATCCTGATACACAACAAGGGTCACCTGATAATCATACTACAACAGTGATTTCAGGGGAAAAAAAAATTGCATATTTTTGGGTAATTTTATTGTGAAATATCGTCAATAGCGTTAATATTATACACTGTATCATGACCAAAATTATGATACACAACAATGGTCACCTGATAATCATACTACAACAGTCATTTCAGAACATAAATCTTTTTGCATATTTTTGGGGAATTTTATTGTGAAAAATCGTCAATAGCGTTAATATTATACACTGTATACTCACCAAAATCATGCTACACAACAATGGTCAACTGATAATCATACTACAACAGTTATTTCAGGGAAAAAAAATTGTATATTTTTGGAGAATTTTATTTTGAAATATCGTCAATAGTGTTAATATTATACACTGTAGGATGACCAAAATTATGATACACAACAAGGGTCACCTGATAATCATACTACAACAGTCATTTCATAAAAAAAATGCATATTTTTGGGGAATTTTATTGTGAAAAATCGTCAATAGCGTTAATATTATACACTGTAGGATGACCAAAATCATGATACACAACAAGGGTCACCTGATAATCATACTACAACATTGATTTCAGGGGGAAAAAAATTTTGTATATTTTTGGGGAATTTTATTGTGAAAAATCGTCAATAGCGTTAATATTATACACTGTATACTCACCAAAATCATGCTACACAACAATGGTCACCTGATAATCATACTACAACAGTTATTTCAGGAAAAAAAAATTATATATTTTTGGAGAATTTAATTTTGAAATATCGTCAATAGCGTTAATATTATACACTGTAGGATGACCAAAATCATGATACACAACAAGGGTCACCTGATAATCATACTACAACAGTCATTTCAGAAGAAACCTTTGCATATTTTTGGGGAATTTTATTGTGAAAAATCGTCAATAGCGTTAATATTATACACTGTATACTCACCAAAATCATGATACACAACAATGGTCACCTGATAATCATACTACAACAGTGATTTCAGGGGGGAAAAAAGTTTGCATATTTTTGGGGAATTTTATTGTGAAAAATCGTCAATAGCGTTAATATTATACACTGTAGGATGACCAAAATCATGATACACAACAAGGGTCACCTGATAATCATACTACAACAGTGATTTTAGGGGGAAACGTTTGTATATTTTTGGGGAATTTTATTGTGAAAAATCGTCAATAACGTTAATATTATACACTGTATACTCACCAAAATCATGCTACACAACAATGGTCACATGATAATCATACTACAACAGTGATTTCAGGGGGGAAAAAAGTTTGCATATTTTTGGAGAATTTTATTGTGAAAAATCGTCAATAGCGTTAATATTATACACTGTAGGATGACCAAAATCCTGATACACAACAAGGGTCACCTGATAATCATACTACAACAGTGATTTCAGGGGAAAAAAAAGTTTGCATATTTTTGGGGAATTTTATTGTGAAATATCGTCAATAGCGTTAATATTATACACTGTATCATGACCAAAATTATGATACACAACAATGGTCACCTGATAATCATACTACAACAGTCATTTCAGAAAATAAATCTTTTTGCATATTTTTGGGGATATTTATTGTGAAAAATCGTCAATAGCGTTAATATTATACACTGTATACTCACCAAAAACATGATACACAACAATGGTCACCTGATAATCATACTACAACAGTGATTTCAGGGGGGAAAAAAATTTGCATATTTTTGGGGAATTTTATTGTGAAAAATCGTCAATAGCGTTAATATTATACACTGTAGGATGACCAAAATCATGATACACAACAAGGGTCACCTGATAATCATACTACAACAGTGATTTTAGGGGGAAACGTTTGTATATTTTTGGGGAATTTTATTGTGAAAAATCGTCAATAGCGTTAATATTATACACTGTATACTCACCAAAATCATGCTACTCAACAAGGGTCACCTGATAATCATACTACAACAGTCATTTCATAAAAAAAATAAATCTTTTTGCATATTTTTGGGGAATATTATTGTGAAAAATCGTCAATAGCGTTAATATCATACACTGTATACTCAGCAAAATCATGCTACACAACAATGGTCACCCGATAATCATACTACAACAGTGATTTCAGGAAAAAAAAAATTGTATATGTTTGGGGAATTTTATTTTTAAATATCGTCAATAGCGTTAATATTATACACTGTAGGATGACCAAAATTATGATACACAACAAGGGTCACCTGATAACCATACTACAACAGTCATTTCAGAAAGAAAACTTTTTGCTTTTTTCTTTGGGAATTTTATTGTGAAAAATCGTCAATAGCGTTAATATTATAAACTGTATACTCACCAAAATCATGCTACACAACAATGGTCACCTGATAATCATACTACAACAGTCATTTCAGAAAAAAAAATTGCATATTTTTGGGGAATTTTATTGTGAAAAATCGTCAATAGCGTTAATATTATACACTGTAGGATGACCAAAATCATGATACACAACAAGGGTCACCTGATAATCATACTACAACAGTCATTTCAGAAAAAAAACTTTTTGCATATTTTAGGGGAATTTTATTGTGAAAAATCGTCAATAGCGTTAATATTATACACTGTAGGATGACCAAAATCATGATACACAACAATGGTCACCTGATAATCATACTACAACAGTTATTTCAGGGGGGAAAAAATTTTGTATATTTTTGGGGAATTTTATTTTTAAATATCGTCAATAGCGTTAATATTATACACTGTCGGATGACCAAAATCATGATACACAACAAGGGTCACCTGATAATCATACTACAACAGTGATTTCAGGGGGGAAAAAATTTTGTATATTTTTGGGGAATTTTATTTTTAAATATCGTCAATAGCGTTAATATTATACACTGTAGGATGACCAAAATTATGATACACAACAAGGGTCACCTGATAATCATACTACAACAGTGATTTCAGGGGGAAAAAAAGTTTGCATATTTTTTGGGAATTTTATTGTGAAAAATCATCAATAGCGTTAATATTATACACTGTCGGATGACCAAAATCATGATACACAACAAGAGTCACCTGATAATCATACTACAACAGTGATTTCAGGGGGAAAAAAAGTTTGCATATTTTTGGGGAATTTTATTGTGAAATATCGTCAATAGCGTTAATATTATACACTGTAGGATGACCAAAATTATGATACACAACAAGGGTCACCTGATAATCATACTACAACAGTCATTTCAGAAAAAAAAAATGCATATTTTTGGGGAATTTTATTGTGAAAAATCGTCAATAGCGTTAATATTATACACTGTAGGATGACCAAAATCATGATACACAACAAGGGTCACCTGATAATCATACTACAACATTGATTTCAGGGGGAAAAAAATGTTGTATATTTTTGGGGAATTTTATTGTGAAAAATCGTCAATAGCGTTAATATTATACACTGTATACTCACCAAAATCATGCTACACAACAATGGTCACCTGATAATCATACTACAACAGTTATTTCAGGAAAAAAAAATTGTATATTTTTGGAGAATTTAATTTTGAAATATCGTCAATAGCGTTAATATTATACACTGTAGGATGACCAAAATCATGATACACAACAAGGGTCACCTGATAATCATACTACAACAGTGATTTCAGGGGGGAAAAAAGTTTGCATATTTTTGGGGAATTTTGTTGTGAAAAATCGTCAATAGCGTTAATATTATACACTGTATACTCACCAAAATCATGCTACACAACAATGGTCACATGATAATCATACTACAACAGTGATTTCAGGGGGGAAAAAAGTTTGCATATTTTTGGGGAATTTTATTGTGAAAAATCGTCAATAGCGTTAATATTATACACTGTAGGATGACCAAAATCATGATACACAACAAGGGTCACCTGATAATCATACTACAACAGTGATTTTAGGGGGAAACGTTTGTATATTTTTGGGGAATTTTATTGTGAAAAATCGTCAATAACGTTAATATTATACACTGTATACTCACCAAAATCATGCTACACAACAATGGTCACATGATAATCATACTACAACAGTGATTTCAGGGGGGAAAAACGTTTGCATATTTTTGGAGAATTTTATTGTGAAAAATCGTCAATAGCGTTAATATTATACATTGTAGGATGACCAAAATCCTGATACACAACAAGGGTCACCTGATAATCATACTACAACAGTGATTTCAGGGGAAAAAAAAGTTTGCATATTTTTGGGGAATTTTATTGTGAAATATCGTCAATAGCGTTAATATTATACACTGTATCATGACCAAAATTATGATACACAACAATGGTCACCTGATAATCATACTACAACAGTCATTCCAGAAAATAAATCTTTTTGCATATTTTAGGGTAATTTTATTGTGAAAAATCATCAATAGCGTTAATATTATACACTGTATCATGACCAAAATCATGATACACAACAAGGGTCACCTGATAATCATACTACAACAGTGATTTCAGGGGGAAAAAAATGTTGTATATTTTTGGGGAATTTTATTGTGAAATATCGTCAATAGCGTTAATATTATACACTGTATGATGACCAAAATTATGATACACAACAAGGGTCACCCGATAATCATACTACAACAGTCATTTCAGAAAAATCTTTTTGCAGTTTTTTTGGGAATTTTATTGTGAAAAATCGTCAATAGCGTTTATATTATACACTGTATACTCACCAAAATCATGCTACACAACAATGGTCACCTGATAATCATACTACAACAGTTATTTCAGGAAAAAAAAATTGTATATTTTTGGAGAATTTTATTTTGAAATATCGTCAATAGCGTTAATATTATACACTGTAGGATGACCAAAATTATGATACACAACAAGGGTCACCTGATAATCATACTAAAACAGTCATTTCAGAAAAAAAAAATGCATATTTTTGGGGAATTTTATTGTGAAAAATCGTCAATAGCGTTAATATTATACACTGTAGGATGACCAAAATCATGATACACAACAAGGGTCACCTGATAATCATACTACAACATAGATTTCAGGGGGAAAATTTTTTTGTATATTTTAGGGGAATTTTATTGTGAAAAATCATCAATAGTGTTAATATTATACACTGTCAGATGACCAAAATCATGATACACAACAAGGGTCACCTGATAATCATACTACAACAGTGATTTCAGGAAAAAAAATATTTTTGCATATTTTTGGTGAATTTTATTGTGAAAAATCGTCAATAGCGTTAATATTATACACTGTAGGATGACCAAAATTATGATACACAACAATGGTCACCTGATAATCATACTACAACAGTCATTTCAGAAAGAAAACGTTTTGCATATTTTTGGGGAATTTTATTGTGAAATATCGTCAATAGCGTTAATATTATACACTGTAGGATGACCAACATTATGATACACAACAAGGGTCACCTGATAATCATACTACAACAGTCATTTCAGGAAAAAAAATATTTTTGCATATTTTTGGGGAATTTTATTGTGAAAAATCGTCAATAGCGTTAATATTATACACTGTAGGATGACCAAAATTATGATACACAACAATGGTCACCTGATAATCATACTACAACAGTCATTTCAGAAAAAAAACGTTTTGCATATTTTTGGGGAATTTTATTGTGAAATATCGTCAATAGCGTTAATATTATACACTGTAGGATGACCAACATTATGATACACAACAAGGGTCACCTGATAATCATACTACAACAGTTATTTCAGAAAAAAAGCTTTTTGCAAATTTTTGGGGAATTTTATTGTGAAAAATCGTCAATAGCGTTAATATTATACACTGTATACATACCAAAATCATGCTACTCAACAAGGGTCACCTGATAATCATACTACAACAGTCATTTCATAAAAAAAATAAATCTTTTTGCATATTTTTGGGGAATATTATTGTGAAAAATCGTCAATAGCGTTAATATCATACACTGTATACTCAGCAAAATCATGCTACACAACAATGGTCACCCGATAATCATACTACAACAGTGATTTCAGGAAAAAAAAAATTGTATATGTTTGGGGAATTTTATTTTTAAATATCGTCAATAGCGTTAATATTATACACTGTAGGATGACCAAAATTATGATACACAACAAGGGTCACCTGATAACCATACTACAACAGTCATTTCAGAAAGAAAACTTTTTGCTTTTTTCTTTGGGAATTTTATTGTGAAAAATCGTCAATAGCGTTAATATTATACACTGTATACTCACCAAAATCATGCTACACAACAATGGTCACCTGATAATCATACTACAACAGTCATTTCAGAAAAAAAAATTGCATATTTTTGGGGAATTTTATTGTGAAAAATCGTCAATAGCGTTAATATTATACACTGTAGGATGACCAAAATCATGATACACAACAAGGGTCACCTGATAATCATACTACAACAGTGATTTCAGGGGTAAAAAAATTTTGTATATTTTTGGGGAATTTTATTTTGAAATATCGTCAATAGCGTTAATATTATACACTGTAGGATGACCAAAATCATGATACACAACAAGGGTCACCTGATAATCATACTACAACAGTGATTTCAGGGGGAAAAAAAGTTTGCATATTTTTTGGGAATTTTATTGTGAAAAATCATCAATAGCGTTAATATTATACACTGTCGGATGACCAAAATCATGATACACAACAAGAGTCACCTGATAATCATACTACAACAGTGATTTCAGGGGGAAAAAAATTTTGTATATTTTTGGGGAATTTTATTTTTAAATATCGTCAATAGCGTTAATATTTTACACTATAGGATGACCAAAATTATGATACACAACAATGGTCACCTGATAATCATACTACAACAGTCATTTCAGAAAAAAAAATCTTTTTGCATATTTTTGGTGAATTTTATTGTAAAAAATCATCAATAGCGTTAATATTATACACTGTCGAATGACCAAAATCATGATACACAACAAGGGTAATCTGATAATCATACTACAACAGTCATTTCAGAAAAAAGAATCTTTTTGCATATTTTTGGGGAATTTCATTGTGAAAAATCGCCAATAGCGTTAATATTATACACTGTATACTCACCAAAATCATGCTACACAACAATGGTCACCTGATAATCATACTACAACAGTCATTTCATATAAAAAACTTTTTGCATATTTTTGGGGAATTTTATTGTGAAAAATCGTCAATAGCGTTAATATTATACACTGTATACTCACCAAAATCATGCTACACAACAATGGTCACCTGATAATCATACTACAACAGTTATTTCAGGAAAAACAAATTGTATATTTTTGGAGAATTTTATTTTGAAATATCGTCAATAGTGTTAATATTATACACTGTAGGATGACCAAAATTATGATACACAACAAGGGTCACCTGATAATCATACTACAACAGTCATTTCAGAAAAAAAAATGCATATTTTTGGGGAATTTTATTGTGAAAAATCGTCAATAGCGTTAATATTATACACTGTAGGATGACCAAAATCATGATACACAACAAGGGTCACCTGATAATCATACTACAACATTGATTTCAGGGGGAAAAAAATTTTGTATATTTTTGGGGAATTTTATTGTGAAAAATCGTCAATAGCGTTAATATTATACACTGTATACTCACCAAAATCATGCTACACAACAATGGTCACCTGATAATCATACTACAACAGTTATTTCAGGAAAAAAAAATTGTATATTTTTGGAGAATTTAATTTTGAAATATCGTCAATAGCGTTAATATTATACACTGTAGGATGACCAAAATCATGATACACAACAAGGGTCACCTGATAATCATACTACAACAGTCATTTCAGAAGAAACCTTTGCATATTTTTGGGGAAATTTATTGTGAAAAATCGTCAATAGCGTTAATATTATACACTGTAGGATGACCAAAATTATGATACACAACAATGGTCACCTGATAATCGTACTACAACAGTCATTTCAGAAAAAAAAACTTTTTGCATATTTTTGGGGAATTTTATTGTGAAATATCATCAATAGCGTTAATATTATACACTGTAGGATGACCAAAATTATGATACACAACAATGGTCACCTGATAATCATACTACAACAGTTATTTCAGGAAAAAAAAAAGTTTGCATATTTTTGGGGAATTTTATTGTGAAATATCATCAATAGCGTTAATATTATACACTGTAGGATGACCAAAATTATGATACACAACAAGGGTCACCTGATAATCGTACTACAACAGTCATTTCAGAAAAAAAAACTTTTTGCATATTTTTGGGGAATTTTATTGTGAAAAATCATCAATAGAGTTAATGTTATACACTGTATACTCACCAAAATCATGCTACACAACAATGGTCACCTGATAATCATACTACAACAGTCATTTCATAAAAAAAAAATATATTTTTTCATATTTTTCGAGAATATTATTGTGAAAAATCGTCAATAACGTCAATATTATACACTGTATACTCACCAAAATCATGGTACAAAACAATGGTCACCTGATAATCATACTACAACAGTCATTTCATTAAAAAAACCTTTTTGCATATTTTTGGGGAATTTTATTGTGAAAAATCGTCAATAGCGTTAATATTATACACTGTATAATCACCAAAATCATGCTACACAACAAGGGTCACCTGATAATCATACTACAACAGTTATTTCAGGAAAAAAAATTGCCTATTTTTGGGGAATTTTATTTTGAAAAATCGTCAATAGCGTTAATATTATACACTGTAGGATGACCAAAATCATGATACACAACAAGGGTCACCTGATAATCATACTACAACAGTGATTTCAGGGGGAAAAAAAGTTTGCATATTTTTGGGGAATTTTATTGTGAAAAATCATCAATAGCGTTAATATTATACACTGTCGGATGACCAAAATCATGATACACAACAAGGGTCACCTGATAATCATACTACAACAGTGATTTCAGGGGGGAAAAATGTTTGTATATTTTTGGGGAATTTTATTTTTAAATATCGTCAATAGCGTTAATATTATACACTGTAGGATGACCAAAATTATGATACACAACAATGGTCACCTGATAATCATACTACAACAGTCATTTCAGAAAAAAAACTTTTTGCGTATTTTTGGGGAATTTTATTGTGAAAAATCGTCAATAGCGTTAATATTATACACTGTATACTCACCAAAATCATGCTACACAACAATGGTCACCTGATAATCATACTACAACAGTTATTTCAGGAAAAAAAAATTGTATATTTTTGGGGAATTTTATTTTGAAATATCGTCAATAGCGTTAATATTATACACTGTATACTCACCAAAATCATGCTACACAACAATGGTCACCTGATAATCATACTACAACAGTCATTTCAGAAAAAAAAAAATCTTTTTGCATATTTTTGGGGAATTTTATTGTGAAATATCGTCAATAGCGTTAATATTATACACTGTAGGATGACCAACATTATGATACACAACAAGGGTCACCTGATAATCATACTACAACAGTTATTTCAGAAAAAAAGCTTTTTGCAAATTTTTGGGGAATTTTATTGTGAAAAATCGTCAATAGCGTTAATATTATACACTGTATACATACCAAAATCATGCTACTCAACAAGGGTCACCTGATAATCATACTACAACAGTCATTTCATAAAAGAAATAAATCTTTTTGCATATTTTTGGGGAATATTATTGTGAAAAATCGTCAATAGCGTTAATATCATACACTGTATACTCAGCAAAATCATGCTACACAACAATGGTCACCCGATAATCATACTACAACAGTGATTTCAGGAAAAAAAAAATTGTATATGTTTGGGGAATTTTATTTTTAAATATCGTCAATAGCGTTAATATTATACACTGTAGGATGACCAAAATTATGATACACAACAAGGGTCACCTGATAACCATACTACAACAGTCATTTCAGAAAGAAAACTTTTTGCTTTTTTCTTTGGGAATTTTATTGTGAAAAATCGTCAATAGCGTTAATATTATACACTGTATACTCACCAAAATCATGCTACACAACAATGATCACCTGATAATCATACTACAACAGTCATTTCATAAAAAAAAATTGCATATTTTTGGGGAATTTTATTGTGAAAAATCGTCAATAGCGTTAATATTATACACTGTAGGATGACCAAAATCATGATACACAACAAGGGTCACCTGATAATCATACTACAACAGTGATTTCAGGGGTAAAAAAAATTTTGTATATTTTTGGGGAATTTTATTTTTAAATATCGTCAATAGCGTTAATATTATACACTGTAGGATGACCAAAATCATGATACACAACAAGGGTCACCTGAAAATCATACTACAACAGTGATTTCAGGGGGAAAAAAAGTTTGCATATTTTTTGGGAATTTTATTGTGAAAAATCATCAATAGCGTTAATATTATACACTGTCGGATGACCAAAATCATGATACACAACAAGGGTCACCTGATAATCATACTACAACAGTGATTTCAGGGGGAAAAAATGTTTGTATATTTTTGGGGAATTTTATTTTTAAATATCGTCAATAGCGTTAATATTATACACTGTAGGATGACCAAAATTATGATACACAACAATGGTCACCTGATAACCATACTACAACAGTCATTTCAGAAAAAAAACTTTTTGCATATTTTTGGGGAATGTTATTGTGAAAAATCGTCAATAGCGTTAATATTATACACTGTAGGATGACCAAAATCATGATACACAACAATGGTCACCTGATAATTATACTACAACAGTGATTTCAGGGGGAAAAAAAGTTTGCATATTTTTGGGGAATATTATTGTGAAAAATCATCAATAGCATTAATATTATACAGTGTAGGATGACCAAAATTATGATACACAACAAGGGTCACCTGATAATCATACTATAACAGTCATTTCATAAAAAAAATTAATCTTTTTGCATATTTTTGGGGAATTTTATTGTTAAAAATCATCAATAGCGTTAATATTATACACTGTAGGATGACCAAAATCATGATACACAACAAGGGTCACCTGATAATCATACTACAACATTGATTTCAGGGGGAAAAAAAGTTTGTATATTTTTGGGGAATTGTATTGTGAAAAATCATCAATAGCGTTAATATTATACACTGTATACTCACCAAAATCATGCTACACAACAATGGTCACCTGATAATCATACTACAACAGTCATTTCATAAAAAAAAAAATCTTTTTGCATATTTGTGGCGAATATTATTTTGAATAATCGTCAATAGCATTAATATTAATCACTGTAGGATGACCAAAATCATGGTAAACAACAATGGTCACCTGATAATCATACTACAACAGTCATTTCAGAAAAAAAAATCTTTTTGCATATTTTTGGGGAATTTTATTGTGAAAAATCATCAATAGCGTTAATATTATACACCTTGTTTACTCACCAAAATCATGATACACAACAATGGTCACCTGATAATCATACTACAACAGTTATTTCTGGGGGGAAAAAAAATGCATATTTTTGGGGAATTTTATTTTGAAATATCGTCAATAGCGTTAATATTATACACTGTAGGATGACCAAAATTATGATACACAACAAGGGTCACCTGATAATCATACTACAACAGTCATTTCAGAAAAAAAACGTTTTGCATATTTTTGGGGAATTTTATTGTGAAAAATCGTCAATAGCGTTAATATTATACACTGTATACTCACCAAAATCATGCTACACAACAATGGTCACCTGATAATCATACAACAACAGTCATTTCATAAAAAAAATAAATCTTTTTGCATATTTGTGGGGAATATTATTTTGAATAATCGTCAATAGCATTAATATTAATCACTGTAGGATGACCAAAATCATGGTACACAACAATGGTCACCTGATAATCATACTACAACAGTCATTTCAGAAAAAAAAATCTTTTTGCATATTTTTGGGGAATTTTATTGTGAAAAATCATCAATAGCGTTAATATTATACACCTTGTTTACTCACCAAAATCATGATACACAACAATGGTCACCTGATAATCATACTACAACAGTTATTTCTGGGGGGAAAAAAAATGCATATTTTTGGGGAATTTTATTTTGAAATATCGTCAATAGCGTTAATATTATACACTGTAGGATGACCAAAATTATGATACACAACAAGGGTCACCTGATAATCATACTACAACAGTCATTTCAGAAAAAAAAAAATTGTATATTTTTGGGGAATTTTATTTTGAAATATCGTCAATAGTGTTAATATTATACACTGTATACTCACCAAAATCATGCTACACAACAATGGTCACCTGATAATAATACTACAACAGTCATTTCATGAAAAAAAAAAATTGTATATTTTTGGGGAATTTTATTTTGAAATATCGTCAATAGTGTTAATATTATACACTGTAGGATGACCAAAATCATGATACACAACAAGGGTAATCTGATAATCATACTACAACAGTCATTTCAGAAAAAAGAATCTTTTTGCATATTTTTGGGGAATTTCATTGTGAAAAATCGCCAATAGCGTTAATATTATACACTGTATACTCACCAAAATCATGATACACAACAATGGTCACCTGATAATCATACTACAACAGTTATTTCAGGAAAAAAAAAAGTTTGCATATTTTTGGGGAATTTTATTTAGAAAAATCGTCAATAGCGTTAATATTATACACTGTAGGATGACCAAAATCATGATACACAACAAGGGTCACCTGATAATCATACTACAACAGTGATTTCAGGGGGGAAAAAAATTTGTATATTTTTGGGGAATTTCATTTTTAAATATCGTCAATAGCGTTATACACTGTAGGATGACCAAAATTATGATACACAACAATGGTCACCTGATAATCATACTACAACAGTCATTTCAGAAAAAATTTTTTTTTGCATATTTTTGGGGAATTTTATTGTGAAAAATCGTCAATAGCGTTAATATTATACACTGTATACTCACCAAAATCATGCTACACAACAATGGTCACCTGATAATTATACTACAACAGTTATTTCAGGAAAAAAAAATTGTATATTTTTGGGGAATTTTATTTTGAAATATCATCAATAGCGTTAATATTATACACTGTAGGATGACCAAAATCATTATACACAACAAGGGTCACCTGATAATCATACTACAACAGTCATTTCAGAAAAAAAACTTTTTGCATATTTTTGGGGAATTTTATTGTGAAAAATCATCAATAGCGTTAATATTATACACTGTAGGATGACCAAAATCATGATACACAACAAGGGTCACCTGATAATCATACTACAACAGTTATTTCAGGAAAAAAAAATTGCATATTTTTGGGGAATTTTATTTTGAAATATCGTCAATAGCATTAATATTATACACTGTAGGATGACCAAAATCATTACACACAACAAGGGTCACCTGATAATTATACTACAACAGTCATTTCAGAAAAAAAACTTTTTGCATATTTTTGGGGAATTTTATTGTGAAAAATCATCAATAGCGTTAATATTATACACTGTATACTCACCAAAATCATGCTACACAACAATGGTCACCTGATAATCATACTACAACAGTTATTTCTGGAAAAAAAAAATTGCATATTTTTGGGGAATTTTATTGTGAAATATCGTCAATAGCGTTAATATTATACACTGTAGGATGACCAAAATCATGATACACAACAAGGGTCACCTGATTATCATACTACAACAGTCATTTCAGAAAAAAAAAAATCTTTTTGCATATTTGTGGCGAATATTATTTTGAATAATCGTCAATAGCATTAATATTAATCACTGTAGGATGACCAAAATCATGGTAAACAACAATGGTCACCTGATAATCATACTACAACAGTCATTTCAGGGGGGAAAAATGTTTGTATATTTTTGGGGAATTTTATTTTTAAATATCGTCAATAGCGTTAATATTATACACTGTAGGATGACCAAAATTATGATACACAACAATGGTCACCTGATAATCATACTACAACAGTCATTTCAGAAAAAAAACTTTTTGCGTATTTTTGGGGAATTTTATTGTGAAAAATCGTCAATAGCGTTAATATTATACACTGTATACTCACCAAAATCATGCTACACAACAATGGTCACCTGATAATCATACTACAACAGTTATTTCAGGAAAAAAAAATTGTATATTTTTGGGGAATTTTATTTTGAAATATCGTCAATAGCGTTAATATTATACACTGTATACTCACCAAAATCATGCTACACAACAATGGTCACCTGATAATCATACTACAACAGTCATTTCAGAAAAAAAAAAATCTTTTTGCATATTTTTGGGGAATTTTATTGTGAAATATCGTCAATAGCGTTAATATTATACACTGTAGGATGACCAACATTATGATACACAACAAGGGTCACCTGATAATCATACTACAACAGTTATTTCAGAAAAAAAGCTTTTTGCAAATTTTTGGGGAATTTTATTGTGAAAAATCGTCAATAGCGTTAATATTATACACTGTATACATACCAAAATCATGCTACTCAACAAGGGTCACCTGATAATCATACTACAACAGTCATTTCATAAAAGAAATAAATCTTTTTGCATATTTTTGGGGAATATTATTGTGAAAAATCGTCAATAGCGTTAATATCATACACTGTATACTCAGCAAAATCATGCTACACAACAATGGTCACCCGATAATCATACTACAACAGTGATTTCAGGAAAAAAAAAATTGTATATGTTTGGGGAATTTTATTTTTAAATATCGTCAATAGCGTTAATATTATACACTGTAGGATGACCAAAATTATGATACACAACAAGGGTCACCTGATAACCATACTACAACAGTCATTTCAGAAAGAAAACTTTTTGCTTTTTTCTTTGGGAATTTTATTGTGAAAAATCGTCAATAGCGTTAATATTATACACTGTATACTCACCAAAATCATGCTACACAACAATGATCACCTGATAATCATACTACAACAGTCATTTCATAAAAAAAAATTGCATATTTTTGGGGAATTTTATTGTGAAAAATCGTCAATAGCGTTAATATTATACACTGTAGGATGACCAAAATCATGATACACAACAAGGGTCACCTGATAATCATACTACAACAGTGATTTCAGGGGTAAAAAAAATTTTGTATATTTTTGGGGAATTTTATTTTTAAATATCGTCAATAGCGTTAATATTATACACTGTAGGATGACCAAAATCATGATACACAACAAGGGTCACCTGAAAATCATACTACAACAGTGATTTCAGGGGGAAAAAAAGTTTGCATATTTTTTGGGAATTTTATTGTGAAAAATCATCAATAGCGTTAATATTATACACTGTCGGATGACCAAAATCATGATACACAACAAGGGTCACCTGATAATCATACTACAACAGTGATTTCAGGGGGAAAAAATGTTTGTATATTTTTGGGGAATTTTATTTTTAAATATCGTCAATAGCGTTAATATTATACACTGTAGGATGACCAAAATTATGATACACAACAATGGTCACCTGATAACCATACTACAACAGTCATTTCAGAAAAAAAACTTTTTGCATATTTTTGGGGAATGTTATTGTGAAAAATCGTCAATAGCGTTAATATTATACACTGTAGGATGACCAAAATCATGATACACAACAATGGTCACCTGATAATTATACTACAACAGTGATTTCAGGGGGAAAAAAAGTTTGCATATTTTTGGGGAATATTATTGTGAAAAATCATCAATAGCATTAATATTATACAGTGTAGGATGACCAAAATTATGATACACAACAAGGGTCACCTGATAATCATACTATAACAGTCATTTCATAAAAAAAATTAATCTTTTTGCATATTTTTGGGGAATTTTATTGTTAAAAATCATCAATAGCGTTAATATTATACACTGTAGGATGACCAAAATCATGATACACAACAAGGGTCACCTGATAATCATACTATAACAGTCATTTCATAAAAAAAATTAATCTTTTTGCATATTTTTGGGGAATTTTATTGTTAAAAATCATCAATAGCGTTAATATTATACACTGTATACTCACCAAAATCATGCTACACAACAATGGTCACCTGATAATCATACTACAACAGTCATTTCATAAAAAAAAAAATCTTTTTGCATATTTGTGGCGAATATTATTTTGAATAATCGTCAATAGCATTAATATTAATCACTGTAGGATGACCAAAATCATGGTAAACAACAATGGTCACCTGATAATCATACTACAACAGTCATTTCAGAAAAAAAAATCTTTTTGCATATTTTTGGGGAATTTTATTGTGAAAAATCATCAATAGCGTTAATATTATACACCTTGTTTACTCACCAAAATCATGATACACAACAATGGTCACCTGATAATCATACTACAACAGTTATTTCTGGGGGGAAAAAAAATGCATATTTTTGGGGAATTTTATTTTGAAATATCGTCAATAGCGTTAATATTATACACTGTAGGATGACCAAAATTATGATACACAACAAGGGTCACCTGATAATCATACTACAACAGTCATTTCAGAAAAAAAACGTTTTGCATATTTTTGGGGAATTTTATTGTGAAAAATCGTCAATAGCGTTAATATTATACACTGTATACTCACCAAAATCATGCTACACAACAATGGTCACCTGATAATCATACAACAACAGTCATTTCATAAAAAAAATAAATCTTTTTGCATATTTGTGGGGAATATTATTTTGAATAATCGTCAATAGCATTAATATTAATCACTGTAGGATGACCAAAATCATGGTACACAACAATGGTCACCTGATAATCATACTACAACAGTCATTTCAGAAAAAAAAATCTTTTTGCATATTTTTGGGGAATTTTATTGTGAAAAATCATCAATAGCGTTAATATTATACACCTTGTTTACTCACCAAAATCATGATACACAACAATGGTCACCTGATAATCATACTACAACAGTTATTTCTGGGGGGAAAAAAAATGCATATTTTTGGGGAATTTTATTTTGAAATATCGTCAATAGCGTTAATATTATACACTGTAGGATGACCAAAATTATGATACACAACAAGGGTCACCTGATAATCATACTACAACAGTCATTTCAGAAAAAAAAAAATTGTATATTTTTGGGGAATTTTATTTTGAAATATCGTCAATAGTGTTAATATTATACACTGTATACTCACCAAAATCATGCTACACAACAATGGTCACCTGATAATAATACTACAACAGTCATTTCATGAAAAAAAAAAATTGTATATTTTTGGGGAATTTTATTTTGAAATATCGTCAATAGTGTTAATATTATACACTGTAGGATGACCAAAATCATGATACACAACAAGGGTAATCTGATAATCATACTACAACAGTCATTTCAGAAAAAAGAATCTTTTTGCATATTTTTGGGGAATTTCATTGTGAAAAATCGCCAATAGCGTTAATATTATACACTGTATACTCACCAAAATCATGATACACAACAATGGTCACCTGATAATCATACTACAACAGTTATTTCAGGAAAAAAAAAAGTTTGCATATTTTTGGGGAATTTTATTTAGAAAAATCGTCAATAGCGTTAATATTATACACTGTAGGATGACCAAAATCATGATACACAACAAGGGTCACCTGATAATCATACTACAACAGTGATTTCAGGGGGGAAAAAAATTTGTATATTTTTGGGGAATTTCATTTTTAAATATCGTCAATAGCGTTATACACTGTAGGATGACCAAAATTATGATACACAACAATGGTCACCTGATAATCATACTACAACAGTCATTTCAGAAAAAAATTTTTTTTGCATATTTTTGGGGAATTTTATTGTGAAAAATCGTCAATAGCGTTAATATTATACACTGTATACTCACCAAAATCATGCTACACAACAATGGTCACCTGATAATTATACTACAACAGTTATTTCAGGAAAAAAAAATTGTATATTTTTGGGGAATTTTATTTTGAAATATCATCAATAGCGTTAATATTATACACTGTAGGATGACCAAAATCATTATACACAACAAGGGTCACCTGATAATCATACTACAACAGTCATTTCAGAAAAAAAACTTTTTGCATATTTTTGGGGAATTTTATTGTGAAAAATCATCAATAGCGTTAATATTATACACTGTAGGATGACCAAAATCATGATACACAACAAGGGTCACCTGATAATCATACTACAACAGTTATTTCAGGAAAAAAAAATTGCATATTTTTGGGGAATTTTATTTTGAAATATCGTCAATAGCATTAATATTATACACTGTAGGATGACCAAAATCATTACACACAACAAGGGTCACCTGATAATTATACTACAACAGTCATTTCAGAAAAAAAACTTTTTGCATATTTTTGGGGAATTTTATTGTGAAAAATCATCAATAGCGTTAATATTATACACTGTATACTCACCAAAATCATGCTACACAACAATGGTCACCTGATAATCATACTACAACAGTTATTTCTGGAAAAAAAAAATTGCATATTTTTGGGGAATTTTATTGTGAAATATCGTCAATAGCGTTAATATTATACACTGTAGGATGACCAAAATCATGATACACAACAAGGGTCACCTGATTATCATACTACAACAGTCATTTCAGAAAAAAAAACTTTTTGCATATTTTTGGGGAATTTTATTGTGAAAAATCGTCAATAGCGTTAATATTATACACTGGCCTCCAAAAGGACCCGTAGATCACTGCTGCATCCAGTGATCTACGGGTCCTTTTGGAGGCCAGCCAACATGTGTGCTCGCTCGGAGGGGCAGTGCCGCAGAGATGTGGCTCGTCTCCAGCAGCACTTAGAGTACCTGGGCCTGCACCTCAACAGGAAGAAGAGCAGGCTCCAGCCCTCACAGTCCACGGAGTTCCTAGGCATGTGTTTTGATGCCAGCGCAGGGACTCTTTACTTGACTCCTGTGAGACAGGCCGCCCTCAGGGCTTGCTTGTCCCAGTTCCGGCTTGGGGCCAGGGTGACCTGGCTATGTCTCCGCCTCTTGAGGTTAATGGCAGCCACAGTGCATGTGGCTCTTCTGAACATGCGCCCAGTGCAGCGCTGCCTCCTAGACCTTGGATTTTGCCCACAGTGGAATCTGCAGGCCAGCGTATTGGTGATGCGCAGACTGTGTGTGGCTCTCCGTTGGTGGCGGCGGCCGACCAACTTGGCACGTGGGACGGTACTGGGGCTTGTGTTGCGTCGCCAGTGGTGTCATCAGATGCATCCCTGGTAGGCTGGGGGGCTGTCCACGAAGGCAAGGGCATCAGCGGCCTTTGGCACGGACCCTGGTTAGCGCAGCACATAAATGTTTTGGAGCTGCAGGCTATCCATTTGGCTCTTCTGCACTTCCTGCCAGAGCTACAGGACCGCCATATGCTGGTGAGAACAGACAGTACAGTAGCGGCGGCATATATCAACAGGCAAGGGGGCCTAGGTTCCCCTTGAACTACTGTCAGGCTGAACTACATGTAGTTTTACAAGGTATGCTTGCAAAGTAGCTTCCCCAACACTGAGGAGAGGAGAGGAAGAGCAGAGGAGAGAAGAGGAGAGGAAGAGCAGGGGAAAATGAGAAATCCGGGTGCGTGGGGGCCCATCTAAGATTATCTCTTCCCGGGCCCAGGCAAGACTGTCAGATGGCCTGCATACACACATTCATAAATACACATATACACAGGAATACACAACAAAAGACAAACAAATAATAACCAACCACTGAGTTAAAATATTAAAATGGTAAAAAGAGATAAAATGTGAGCATTTATATGACGGGGAGAAAACAAATCTGCGTTATATTTTTAGGAGTCTGTAAGCCTGTAAGATTTGTTATTCAAGTTAATGTGTTTCTGTAAAGAAATGAAGGCTGTTTATCATTTAAATAAATACAAGTTTGTGCAGTTAAAGCTTGCCCCATGAATTTTGAAAGTTTTTTTTGACACATGATCTATTTAACCCCTGTGAATGTTGGCATGCAGGAAATATTTGATTAGTTAATGCAGGTTTAAAATACTGAGACATCGGCTTCACTTTTGACTTCACCAACCAACCCTGACCCCGAGGACCTCAGACTCTTACTGGTATTATATGGCTGCAGTAGCTCTTTAATGTAGACCGGTGCCTGAACATGCAGGGCTCTGAACGTGATTACAAGGATCTTGAGCTGGATTCTGAATTTGATGTGAGGCTGGTGTAAAGATGAGGATTGGTGTTAGACAAGACCTTTGGGGGGGACTTTGTCAAGACAGAAGCTTGGCAGCAACAGAACTGCATTTCAGAGAGAAATAAAGGCTTTGTCATGTTAAATGTGTGAATAATTGACTAAATATTAATTATTAATAATAAAGAACAAAGATGAATCTGACTTTTACTCACCCAAATGACTAAGTGTGTTGGAGAAACTTCTGCTTTCCACAGGCCAGTTTTGCCACACTAACTTAGCGGAAGATGAAGGGGAGACATACTTACGGGTCTCAGAACAGTTTTATTAACAGCAGAGTGAGTATGAAGGGCAGGTCCTCACAGAGGAGGTGTGGTATCCACTCCACCCAAAGCAGAGAAGCTGGGGAGCATTTTTCAGCACGCACAACTACAACATAGGTAAGAATCCAGCTTGATTGAACAGTAAAGAGGCTGCAAGCAGGAACATGTAGCTTTATTTGTCGTTTTCTCAAACATTTTGTTGAAAGTAGGTTACGTGATTTGTGTAAAACATAGGAAGTGCTTGAGCAAATGTTGCAAAACAGACTGTTGTGAAATGGGTCAAGTTAGGCTGCTGGCCTGTTGAGTAATACAATAGTATAAAAGTGTTGATGATAGTTTACTTGACGGACTATCATAGAAATGTCAAGTGGGAGCCAAGGCCTTAGCCAGGATTTTTCAAATACCGAGGTCAAAAATGAGACTACAATTTAAATGACTGTTAGGTTTAATCTATGATGTATTTAGACTGCTTTCTTGCTGTGCATTTCTCAGTCATGGTCATTCTTGTGGTCCAATTCTTTCTTATCATTTCCAATTGTGCAACTTAAATCAACTCCTATTTCAGTATTCTACAACTTCCATGGTTGTATATTTAATAATTATAACTGCAATATATTATTTTCTTTGTTTGTTCTTAAAATGTGGAATGGAGCACGGCCTGCTGGGAAAGGGAGAAAAGGGCTCATCCAATGAATGAACAGTTTGCAAAATCGGGTCAAGTCCAATTCACAAATGTAGACAACATATTTCTGGCGATTTCAAGGCTTCACTCCACCGCTGGCTATAGCCGGATACTTTCGTTTTGACATGGCAGGGGAATCTTCAAGTACGTGTCACATGACGGTCCGTTGATGCAAGGATAATTGTCTCGTCGGCTATTTTCACTTCACAATTAAACAAAACTTCAAGAAAAAAATACAGAGGACATGACCTCAGTGTCCTCAATGGTAGCTACGGCCATGGTGGGAGCTGATCAGCCAGTATTATAGGTCAAGCTACTCTAAACTGCTATACTTGTGAGGGATCCTTTTTTTTTAAAGAAAAAAAGTATTAGTCATCTTGATACTATCTATCTAGGTTTGTTTCTCTCAGACTTCAGAAAGCTCCTTCAAAAGCCACAGAAGATATTCATCTGTGTTGTCAGGCTGAGTAGCACTGCTCATAATAAGTAAACTGAACTTCATGTGTAAAATTGGTGGAGTGGCCCTTTAATAAGTTACATGGAAAATGATGCATTTGAGGTCTATTTACTTTAGGATTAATTGTTATAAAAAGGTGAAGTAAACCATACATACTCATAACTCAAAAGCATCTAACATTTTTCAGGAACAATCACTAACATAATATTATAGTACTTTGTATGGTAGCTGAAGCAGGGATAATGATCATAACAACATGAGCACATTCCAGTTATTAGCTCAAGGAAAACATGTCAACCATTCAAATTAGCTGAAACTGCTAAAGCACTTCTGACAAAGTTTCCCCTTTCCCTTTATACCTTATTAAACTTCCTCATTACACCAACATTGCATCCTTAAGCTTTGTTATTTTTCACTTTCTCATAGGACATTTTGTTAGGGCAAGGACAATATGAGGATGCTGGCTCTTCAGTTGGTTTTCATTGCAGTGTACATACAGGTAAGTGTATAAAACATGTATGATTTACATGAAAAGAGTCATGCCACTCTGATGTCTGGGTGGTAAACATTAACCTGGAGCTAAAGGCCGGTTACCGTAGTTTAGAACAAAGCCGTGAAACCGGGGAAAACAGTTAGCCTGTGTCTAAGTGATCAAATCTACCTATTAGCAAATGCAGCCTATCAGCAAATCCAAAGATAACTAATTGACATATATTAGGGTGTCACTGATCTTTTTATCTAACTCTGTATTCCCCAAAATGTATAATTCTTTTTTTTTTTTTTATTGTAATTTCAGTTCCTTTTCAATTCATAGAAGTAATGTTAACTTCCTACTTGCAGGTACGTACATGCTACCCATCATGTACTCTGCACAACCTTGTGGCTGACTGCATGGAACGGCACCTTTATTCAGTTCCTGCTCTGCCTCCCAACATCACCCACATCTACCTGGAGCTCAACCACATCAGTGAGATCAACAGCACCTCGCTCCGAGACTTTCAGCAGCTGAGACAGTTAGATCTTGGAAACCAGCATGTGCAACTCATAATAAGGAACAATGCTTTCCTCAGGCAGAAAAAGTTGACTCGGTTGGTGCTAGGCAATAATATTCGCCTTCAGCTAGAGCCAAGGGCGTTTGCAGGACTGTTCAAATTGCAATATCTCGATTTGGGTTATTGCAATTTGGACAACTCCATACTGGCAGAAAGCTATCTGCAGCCGCTTTTGTCCTTAGAAACACTTGATCTCTTTGGTAACAAAATAGTGAGACTCCAACCTGGACCGTTCTTTTCAAGACTCACAAAGTTCACACAGCTAAACCTCAAATTCAATCAGATTGACAGACTATGTGAAGAAGATCTTGCTGGTTTTAGGGGGAAGAGCTTCACACTCCTGAACTTGGAATCCAACCACTTAGACCGCATGTTTCGAGGAGAACTTGACTGGAAAAAATGCGGAAACCCTTTTAGAGGGATGGCCTTTAATATCCTTGACTTATCTCGCAATGGGTTCAGCATGAACGGATCAAGACAGTTTTTCAAAGCAATTGAGGGGACTCAGATTCATCATCTTATATATTCTGGACACATGGGTAAAAACTTTTCACATGACAACTTGCGCGATCCAGACAAAAGCACATTTGAAGGCCTCGTGAACAGTGCAGTTGAAACGTTAGATCTGTCTAAAAGCCGTATATTCGCTCTGCAGATGGCTGTCTTCAGTCCTCTGAAGAATGCGAAAATAATTGATATTTCCCAAAACGAAATCAATCAGATTGACAGAAATGCCTTTGACGGTCTTCAGGTACATTTACGAATGCTCAACCTGTCATACAACCTTCTAGGAGAAATACACTCTTACACATTCACCAATCTGACAGACCTTAGGGTGTTGGATTTGTCTTACAACCACATTGGTGTTTTGGGATATGAAGCATTCAGTGGTCTTCCCTATTTACGAGCCTTATATCTGACAGGAAATTCATTGCGAGACCTGGGTTTGCCTGTGTCATTACCAAACTTAGATTTTCTACTTTTGGGTAACAATAAGTTGAAGTCACTGAGCAGTATTGTTAATTTGGGCATGAACAGTATTTATGTGAATGTTGAAAACAACAGATTAACAAACTTGAAGGATGTTTATGTCATTTTAACTAATTTCAAGCATCTCCAAAGTCTTTTCTATGGTGGCAACCCAATCAAGTGGTGCAGTCCGAACATTACAGTACCTCTCAATAACAGCTTGCAAATTCTGGATCTTCATGATAGTTTCCTGCACATAATTTGGATGCAAGGGAAGTGCCTTGATCTGTTTGATCATCTTGAGAATCTCCTCGGCCTGGATTTAAGTCTCAACTCACTTGCGGCTCTCCCTGAAGGGATTTTCAGAGGTCTCAGCTCGATCATAGAGCTTGACCTCTCGTCTAATGCCTTGACCTATCTGCAGCAGGATGTCTTTCCTGTCAGCCTTAAAAGACTTGACCTGTCAAAAAACTTCTTGGCATTTCCAGACCCTACAACCTTTCAGTCTCTTCTCTTTCTCAGCCTTGCGGAAAATCGGTTCCAATGCGATTGCAATCTTGAGAGCTTCCTAACATGGCTGAACGTGACCAATATAACCTTCCTGAGTCCAGTTGAGGACTACAGATGTGAGTTTCCAGCCTCTCTTCACAACTTCCCTCTGATGGAGTACTCCACTATCGTTGAGCCATGTGAAGAAGCTGATGAGAGAGCTGTCCAAGATCTTAAGTTTGCTCTATTCATCTTCTCTGCCCTCCTTGTAATCAGCGTCATCCTCAGTGGGATTGTGTATGCCCGTCTGCGTGGGCACATATTCCTTATCTACAAAAAGGTAATTGGCCAAGTTCTTGAGGGTCCAAAACCCCCGCCTCCTGAGGAGGAGGTACAGTATGATGTCTTCCTCTGCTTTAGCAACAATGACTACGAGTGGGTGGAAGCTGCTTTGTTGAAGAAGCTTGATAAAGAGTTTTCAGAGAACAACATCCTGCGCTGTTGTTTTGAGGCCAGAGACATTCCAGGTGTTGATCACCTTTCCAACAACAGAGATGCCATCTGGGGCAGCAGGAAGACCGTGTGTATCGTCTCCAAGGAGTTTCTGAAAGGTACAGCTTTTCTGACTTATATTTGCTTTATATTGGGTGTTTTTGTCTTTCTTAACATCCCCAAAACTCTCCTAATAGATTTGTTGCACCTGTCAGAGTGAGTCTGTTCACACCGTTATCATTCTTTTTAGGATGAATTACAAAGTGAACCATGAAATTAGAAATTAAAGGGTAAATTAACTGAGTCGTCCTTCTTTTTAGACGGCTGGTGCCTGGAGGTGTTCACTTTGGCCCAGGGGCGGATGCTGGAGGAACTGACAAACGTCTTAATTATGTTGGTGGTAGGGGAGGTGTGTATGAAGCTGCTGATTCATTGGCAGAGTTGTCTTTCTTTACACTCATTCTTCGAGGGGCTTAATTGCTGGAAATTATTGTGAGTCACAAAAAAAAGTTTTCTTTTGGTTCCTGAATGTTCGAGCTTCACTGTGTAGAATGGTGTTTTTGCCGAGTTTGACACTAGAAAGCTGTTTTCACATTACACACTGAAAGTGGAAAGTTTTTCTGTGATTTGTGACATCACAAGTAGTAAATTTGTCCAATATTCAACTTACACAAATGTGATGTGGAAACTTGAAGCCTCCAGTGCACATACACTAAGAAAGGGCTTAACAGCGAAGCAGGAAACATCTTGTGTCCAGCAGTTACATTCCTGAAATGAAATATATTGACATATTCACTGTGGAATTTTAAATGAGGGAAAGGGAGTAGATACCATTTTAAGGATTTTAAAGTTGTAATTATACTTTTTTTCTGTAAAAACCATGTCAAACAAATATTATTCTTCCAATCAGAATATTTTGTATGTCTTAATATATGTGTGGAGGGAATCTTTATGTGAAAAATGAGGGGATGAGGCATGACTCAAAAAAAAAAGTTGTGGGCTAGAAAACCAAAACAATGAGCTGAAATGACACCACAAGCCAAACATTTATTAACAAGGATAACTATATGTATTAAAACAGGTACCATATATTTCTTCTGCTGGTCTTTGATGACAGGTGCTTCTCTCTGTAGTGAACAACTGGCACCAAAGACCAGCTGGCAAGGTACAATTCTGTACCTGATTTTCACCAGTAGATGTTAGATTTCATACAGATTTAAATTAACATTTTGTTACAGGCGGCTGCACTGCCCTCAACAGGCTGGCCCAGTTAATAATGCCACAGCAGGTGTTTTACTCTTCTGGTGTGGTCAAAAATTCTACTTATGCTACCTGAAGTTTCAACCCATAGTTTTCTGCTGTTTAATGTCCATCTGTAAAGAATTCAAATAGAAAACACTAGTTCTCGACCATCACTGCTGACCTAAATCTCTATTCTAATGAAATCCAACTGAAGGTGGCTCACTACCAGCTGATGAAATGCAACGCAGTCAGAGCTTTCGTCGAAAGGAGAGACTATCTCATCTGGCCAAACGACCCTCAGGACCTGGAGTGGTTTTATGAGCGTCTCATCTCACAGATACTCAAAAACTCCAAGGTGAAAAAGCCTGCTGAGGACAAACCAGAGCCTGATATCCAACCTCAGAATGAAGACGGGATCCAGCTTGAGAACATCGGGGCAATTGCCATGTGAACTCCTATCGTATATTAAGGAAACCCAACTTAAGCAAAGACAACCTGCTGATACCTAACATCCACTGCAATGAATTGTTACAAGCTATGATCACAAGTAAGCAAGCAAGTTCTCCCTTGAACACCTTTCTGATAAACTAGGTGTTATTGTGTCAATCTTCTGCTGAACAATTCTGTGCTTGTTTCAGTGTGGCACAGTTTTAAATCATTTTGTTTTATATTTTGTCAGTTTTATCGTTTACAGCACTCCATGAACCAATGATATGTACAAACAAATGACTATTTAGTTAAATGCCACTATTATGTTTTAATGTTGCACAAAATCAGTGTAATCTCTCAAATTGATCAAGTATAATAACTCATTTTTGGTTATTATTTGCTGTCCTTGCCAACAATTATTGTTATCTAATAAAGTATTTGTTTGTGGAATTTAAACAAAATTGAAGAGTTTTCATCCAAAAAACCTGTCAGATAAACTGAAAAAACCCCTGAAGATATGATATATTTTAGCAGGAAATCTGTAAATAATATGCCCTTTAAAATGATTAGACATGTGTTATAAAATCTTTGGGAAAATCTAATCAGATATAACCGAATATCCTTATCCTCAAGCACCAGGTGCCTAATCAAGGAAAAAGTCTAATTTTTGTATGAATCTTTACTGTTTTTCACCACTAGATGGCGAGTGTTAGCTGTTTCTCTACCGTCTCTTCATGCTTGTCTCCAGTGATCAGTGAAAACCCAAAGTGTTAATTAGTGAGATTTTAGTGATCACCACATCATCATAATTGCGCTGTGTGTGTCACATAATGACACTGTTTCAAATTAACAACGACTGCAAATGAAATCATCTCTCTCTCTAAGCACATGGCTTTGTTGGACTGTAAGATTAGAGTGAATCTGAGGTCACCCGGTTTCCTTTAATTTGAGCTGTGTGTCTGAAAACAGGAAGCCACTGGGCAGAGGAAAGCTTCCGTCCTGTTGGCCCCGGTCGCCTGCATCCTCCCAGCCTTTATGAGCCAGCTGCTCCGAACATTACAGCCTGTCCGTTACAGCTCGAGTCCTGCTGCTTATACACTGTGGACAGTCCATTAATCTGAACACAGCGCTGCATCTGTCCGGCTGCCTTTTATTATTCAGTTTATATTTTTTGAGGTTTTAACCAGTGTTAGTTGAAAATGTTATTAATGCCCCTAAAATGAAGAGAATTATGGAAGTTCATCTGAAGGCACAAAAACCTTTTGCTGGTTTTTAAGTGTATCACTCTGGTTTGTGTTTTTCTGTTTTTGATTGACAGTGAGGGTAGATCAACATGGAGCCCCCAAAACTGGAGATAAGTTTAGATTAGATTAGTCAATTCAAATATATAATAACCTTTTAGTTGAATTGTTTTCTTAAGTTAAAAGAAACAGTTTTCTTTTCCCCTTTAATTATTATATCAATTTTCACGGGGGCCTGTGGATCAGGAGGTTGAGCAAGTTGTCCATTGATTACAGGGTTGATTGTTTGATCCCTGGCTCATCCTGCACACATGTCAAAGTGTCTTCAGGCAAGACTGATGATCAGGCCAGCGCCTCTGCAAGGCAGCTATGCCACTATTAGTGCGAGAGGGTGTGTGTGTGTGTGTGTGTGAAATATGGTGGCTGTGATGTGTAAAACACAAGAACACTGGAAAAAACACACAGCAACAAAAACAATGTACACTTGTACAATGTTGAATTTGGCACCTCAGGGCCTCTGTAGTCAAAGGATGAACGAGAGGGAAGCTGTAAAATGTTTAGTCTGCTGTGGGAGAAAAGAGCTCCAGGCGGTTCTTCGGTTAGTACTCCTAAAGGGAGTCTTTGCCGCTTAAGCAAGGACTCACATTTTAATGATTGTTTAAAATGCCAACAAGATATCTTTGTTTTGCCTTCACTGAAATATTTAGATTTTATTCATTCACTCATTTTTTTCTTGGCCATTTGGTTTTGTTCATCTTCTTTAGAGTTGATACACACACACACACGTATATATATGTATTTCGGTTGGGTTTTTTTGTCGAGCCAAGTCACTTCTTTTGGGCTTGTTACTGTCATAACATCTGTTAACACTGGCTCTAACCATTAAGGAACCACCGGGGGGGGGGGCCTCATTTTATTTTTTTCAACCTTTGTTAATTTATTTATTTATTTTTGTCCTTTTGACCTCTCCCCTTTCAAGCACGTAGGACAACCAATGGTGTCCACAAAACTCACAAAAAACACAGAAGGTCCTCTCTAGAGTCAGTGTTTGGTTTGTCTGTCTACTGTAGAAAACATGGCGGTGCAACATGGCGACCTCTGTGGAAGAAAACCTGCCCCTAACGAGATATAAAGGTAATGGAAACAAATTGATTTTGAATATTATATTTAATTTGTGCCGAGTGCATTCTACTAGATGCCATAACATTCTACAGACTGCACCTTTAACTACACACACACCTTGCTCAAATAGTGGCCCTGGAAAAAGTAGAACAATGACCAAGTGAAAGATTAATAGAGGAGAACTAATTATTTTATCAGCTGACTGGGAATAAATGTTATGATCTGTACATTAATACATCGTCTGTCTTTAGACCCTCGATTTTAATAAGCTCAATAAAAAACCTTTATTGGGGAAAACTAAAGTAACCAATGAATCAAGGAAATGATCAACAGACCAATCACTAATGAATATGCTAAGTAATTTATTCATTTATTGACCCCTTCAGTTATATTTTTGACCTTGTCTGATAACCTTTTTCTACATTTTGTCTGGGCTCCATAGATAAAATGATTAATGTTGAAAAATTCATTCAGGTCTTCCACTGATCAAACAAGCAGGAAAACTTATTTCATTTCTATAAATCTGGCCCGGTCCAGCATCTCCACCAAAATCTAATTTGAAAAGTGGAAGCAAATGTTTACCTTGTAAACAAGCTCTCCAGCTCTGCGGCCTCTTCACAGTTATTTAAGGCTTGTGGAATATATACTTAGAACAGACACACATGCTTCTGAGATTCTCGCTCGCAGGGAAATGTAATAAACCCAGCCCCATGGCCATAGCTAATATTTGACCTCTGTTTAAGCAAATATAATTACAGGGATGCTCACGCAAGCCTGAGGAGGGATCCTCTGATGCAAGTGGGCTCATCTTCACTGCAGCGATTGAGCAGAGGAGGAGAATAAAGGCAGCCATGGGGAATCTGAGGCAGAGGGGAACACAAACTGATCTCTATGATCCAAAATAAGATCTTTCCTTCAACAGACACGTCAAACGAGCCCAGTGTGGGTGGTTTGCTTATGTAATGTGTTTTTATAGGGATGGTTTGTTTGTGGAAGTTTGTTTTGGGGTTTAAGGGGTGTGACAGGGATGAGAGGAAAGAACCAGAATTACACAACTAATGCATAGTGGTACTTTTCCTCCCTAAGGTCACTTGACATTTAAAAGGCATCCCTGAGCTAAAGTTAAAGTGTTTTCAAGCTAGAGGGAGGCATTTCTGAATCATCCATTCATGTTCCGGCTGCTTTTTTCTGAGGCAGGGTTGTGGTGGAAACTAGCATTTTGCATTGAAACTAATGCCTTGTGATGAGTTAATCATGTTTCCACAGAGGGCACCCCCTTTTTGCAACCACAACGTGCGAAGTGTCTGGAAAGCTAAATAAAATGTCAAAACAGCCCTTGAAGACAGTGTAAAGAGGATTGGCTCTGAAATCCCACATCAAAAGAGAAGCTAGAGAAATTGGGAGCTCTGAAGTTACTGGCTGCTTGATTTTAAACTAAAGCACGGACTACAACTCACACAGACTACTAACGCAAATTCCCCCTCTCTCCAAACACAGCCCATAACCCACTGTGAAGACACTGAGAGCAAATCAGCCTTCACATTCCTCACTGGAGGGAAGATGGGGAGCGCAAAAACGATCAGAGAGGACGACTTCTTGTTTTCCCCACTGACCTCCGAGGAAACAGGTGTTTTCTGCACTTGGTAGGAATGGATTTAGTAGTGAGTAACGAGAAAGGGAGAGAGGGTAAAGGAAGATGGAAAAGGAGAGATATTATGTCTATGTCCGTCACCTGTTTAGACAGGCAACTCAGATCAGGCACTGTTTTAAATTATAGCTCTGAAATGTGCACTTATTTTAGCCGGTCTCTTTAGATGTGTTTTTGTGAAAAAAGCAGGAAAGAAAAGACTCATCAGCAACGAGTTATAGAGAAACTTTCTCCATCTCAACTAGAAGACTGGTCACACTTGACAACATTTGAATCAATGAAATCTGCCTTTTGGCCACTTGGGGGCAGCATAACCGAGCTGTGAACACAAATTGACATATTATTACGCTTTAAACATATTAGCAAACAGACTGAGGACAATCTCACCACAAGTTTCGTTGTTAAAACTGTGTGGAAACAACCAATTTCAAGGCTTTAAGGTGGCTTTTAGGCTTATTACGGAGAATTGGGGGGAGAGCATAATTTCTAGTAAGGAGTGTCCTTGATAAAATATAAGGGGCGTAGGTTTGTTAGCGTCCTTTCAAGCAACTACCATGCATTTAGAAATCCCCAGACTTCAGTAGGCAGAGAGCTCAGATTGTCCGTTATCACAAGACTAGCAAACAGTTGCCTATTTTCACATATGGAGCAACAATGGAGTAGTGTTTTCTAGTCACCTGATGGATGCAAGTCCCATTATCCACTCTTCTTTAAGTGGTTTTCGATCTCCTTCACTTACTCCAGAAGGTAATATGTGCTCCACTTTTTTCTCTAGCTTAGCTGCTTACTTTGTATGCTGTTTGATGCTGGGCAGCTAATGTACAATTTGGGTTTATTTTAAGCGTTCTTTGCTGAAAACAGCTGTCAGAATGATGCACTAAAACAGTTGCAGGCCAGAAAAAAAAAGAGCTGAAAGACGATATAAAGCTCCATAAAGCTTGAGAGGAACTGCACAGTCTGGTGATATGTCTTTGTAGGTTTGTCATTTCAAGGGATCCCTACATAAAGAACATGTAGTCATCTGATCCATTGTTATTGTAAAAAAAATTGCTTGTAGCTGCTTTAACTTTGAGTTTAAAAAGCCTCCTTTAATATTCTGTTGATAATTTGTAGAAAACTAAACCACAGTTATAAACAGGTGGAAACAGAGAGACAGCAATGAGCAGTTTTTGTTCCAGTGTCGCCCTGGAAATATTACAAAAGAGTTATTCAAAAATATAAATCTTATATAACAAAACCCCTGCTAATGGCGACTGGGTTGCTTTCTTAGTCGTTGTGCCAAGGTGTTGTCTCCCTATAATTAAAGCTGTCTGCCTCAGCAGGTCTAAAAGTTGAGAGCGCTTCTTTCAGTAGTTGATGTAATGCGTGTAATGAGCCACACAACACATAAGCTTTCTTTACAGACTCATTTACCAGATAACTGAAATTATTTTAAGGTTATCTTTTTTATGTTATTTCCAAATCCATATACAAACGTTCCAGTTGGTGAGTAGAAACGCTGCTGATGGACTTGTGAAGATGAGATCTGTATCACACAGCTAGTAATGAAATCTGATTATTAATCTTGTGTGAATCAAGTGTACGTGAGCCCAAACACCAGTCAGCCCAGCCCAGTTCAAATCCAGGCAATGACTGCAGGCCAGATGTAACAGATAGCAGTGAAGGCGCCAGCAGTTATGAGACAATGAAACAGGTGTAAAGTGTTATGATTAAAGATATACCCTTTGTTGGCTGGAGCCACGTTTCATTTTATGGTTGGAGTATGTGTGTGAATGCACAAGATGAGAAGAGCAGGCATTAGCAGACAGCAGGACAATAGTGATTTAAAAAAAAAAAAAAAAAAAAAGACATTTTAATCATACAGTACATCTTTTATCTGAGGCGTGTGGCGACTTGAGCAGAAAAGCACACTGAGAATTTAACACAAGCTCCCACAAATACAAAAAAGTGTCAGGCAACGATTTTTAACAGCTTGTAAAATGTGGCACATTTTTGTTATGGTTCATGTGATCATATCTGATGACACATATTGATAATTACACACAATATCACATCACAGATACTGTACGATTTCCTGCCTGTGCAAATGGCTGCTGTATGAGTACATTTAATATTTAGTTAGCAACACTTGAGGGTTTTTTTTGTGAATATCCCAATGATGATAGCTCTAACAATAGTGTGTTTCACTGATCAAACACTTAATCTGGAACGTGAAGAAGTGGTGAGTACAAAACAAAAACATGTAAACAGAACATATTTAGTGGGTGCTGTTTTATGAAACACACTGAGGCACTTGGTCAACAAACACATCCCAAACCTTGTTTGATTGCACAGAGAAGTTATATTGTCATTCCTTTTTTTGGACATTTGCAATTTGTTCAGGCCCGAGTTTCTTTTAAAACTAAAATATGTTGTCAACATAAGCTTTCAGAAGAGGGATTAGTGTTTATTGCAATAGGAGGCACGGCGGTTTCAGTTTTTGGCACGTTAAACTCTGAAGCTGAATTGCACTTCACTTTCAACGTCCTGTTAAAACAGTAGAGCTTCTTTGGAGAGGCGGAGGATGCCCGCTCTCTTTTAGAGTCCCGCTTGCACTTTTTGACATTTTTCTCCCGTGTGACGGGAATACTTTCGAGCTTCTCCTGGTTGCCAGGGATTTTACAACAAGCATCCGTTTGCGTTGTTGTTTCTGTGGTTGAGGTGGACACATGGTTATCACCACAACAATGGTCGCTGTCCCTTGCCTTCTGTCTTTCATGACTGGTTGTGTGTGGCGAGCCAAGAGAGGAGGAGGAGGGGGAGGAGCACTGAGTGTGAGATTGTGTCAAGGCTGGGTTGCTGATATTTTGGCTACTGACAGGGCTTGACGGACTTATTTCTGGGACTTGATTAACCTCTTGTCCAGCAGATACAGAGCCAGTGACGGGACCAGGAGCTGGGCCTGCATCCTGGTTTGGAGTTGGGGCTGTGCATCTCTGTTCTCTGGCTGAACCTGCCTGCAGGCTTGCAGTGGGGACACAGTACTTCCTGAGATGGCAGCTATGGACGGGTCCTTGCCTTGGGGCCATTACTCTTCCCTGGGAGCAGTGGTGGAAATGGGTGGGGGTGCAGTGGACGTAGTGCATACGGCACTCCATGTGTGCGTAGACGGGGTCAAGGTTTGTAGGTAACAGGCCTGCATTTTGTTTGCTCGGGTTGTTTCCTGAGAGGGGGAAGAGCTGAGGGGTGGGGGGGCAGGAAGGTGAATCCTGGGGAGGCTGAGAACAGGAGTGGGGGGTCCACTGCTGCGGCAGCTGAGGAGGAGGGTCCCCACATGTGCAGTTGGTGTTTTGAGAGTACTGACACCTCGATGGTGTGCTGAGTGTGGCTACAAGCCCGTTTTCAGGACCAGCTCTGACACTCTCAGATTTGCTTTTATAGTGGATGTGTGAGTAAGTGGCAGTGTGGTGGTGAGGGTGGACTCCATTGTAAAGCTGAGCACAAACCTCATCATCCTCTCGAGGTTTATCTTCATTTTTCTGGCTGGATGCCAGTGGCTCTAACTCATAATGCTCCACCTCCCCACCCCTGCTGTCCAGCTGGTACTTCCCCAGGCCAGAGCTCTTCCCTTGAGGTGAGGGGCTTGTGGATGTGACCTCAGAGAAGGCTTGACACTGCAGCTTTTTAGGCAGCGGGATCTGGCCACAGGTGCCCTGAGGTCCCAGGCAGCGGCACATGCACTGAAAGAAGAAGGTGGCAAAAGCCCAACTAATGCACATGATCAGCATCATGAAAGTGCCCAGCTGGGTGTAGGCTAATACGGTCGAGGGCATCATCATGGCCCCGGCAACAAAGGTGGTCAGTGCTGCCATGGCGATTGCAGAGCCCATGCGGCTGAGGGAGAAAATCACCTTTCCCTCGCGGTCGGGCTCTGGAGCGAGCCGGTATGCCACTCCGTAGTGGACGGCGAAGTCCACCGACAGCCCCACCGCAACAGAAATGGTGACGGACTCCAAGACATTCAGCTCCCAGCCCAGAAGCACCAGAGAGCCAACGGTGACAAATATGGTGCCGGCAATGGACAGAATGGCGTACAGACTGATGATCACATTCCAGGTGGTCAGGAGCATGACGCTGAAAGCCACAGCTACTGACAGCGCCATGGCAACCAGCGTGCCGTCTGACAGACTGTCTTGGAGATCATAAAACTCCAAGTTGCTGACGAACCAGCCGTGGCTGAGGCCTACTGGGGCGTGGCGCAGCTCCTCTGCGATCCAGGTGTCCACCTTAAACAGAAATACAGTAACAATCAGAAATGCTTCCCTTATTAAACAATTGTAGAACAGATTATATCTTAATGATTAATGATGACACAAAGCCACAAATAATGTCAAACAGGAAGATGTCAAAGTGCTAAATATTACAACCCCTACCTCACGGTAGAACTGGTGCATCTTCTCATAGGCCAGTGTGAAGAGGTAGGTACTCTGGAACTCTAAAACTATGGCCCTGATGGTGTCGTTGATGTCAAATCGAGGCCCTGGGGTCTTGCTGTCCAGATGGTAGTTAGTGCTCCGATCCAGCTCCATGATGGCTCTTTTGATGCACAACTCAAAGACCTCCTGCTTGTAGGGGAAGGTGGACTGACTGCAACAGGGGTAGACAGACGCCTCTTCACAGTCCTGGTTCTCCATCCACTGTTAAAATCAGGGAAGTTAGATAATAGACCAGAGTGTAAATTTAATGTTTCCATTAAGCAACATTTGATTTTTCTAATCTTCCTTTTTTACATTTCTACTATAAAACACATCAATTAAATACATACATATACAGTACTGTATGTGTGTACAGATTACATGTGTACATTTAATTCCCTGCAGTACTGACCTGCTTGAATGTCTCAATAAAGCAGCTGGTGAAGTCCTGCTCCTCTGACTGAAAGACAAAGCTCTGGTTTCTCAGCTTCTGGCAGAAGTTGAGGATCCAGAGCTGAGATGCTGGACTGGCAATGTTGAAGCTGCTATCCACCATCAGCTTTCCCTTATTTTTGGGATTGAGGGGATCACCGTTATCCAGAGGGGTCACACCCCAGATGATGGTGATTGGCATGTGGAGGTCCTCGCCGTGATGAACCCTCTCAAACATGAAAAGCTTCTTGTACTCTGCGTCATAGCGCTCAAAAGGGTGCGAGGAACGGAACACCTGGAACTCTGCCAGCTCCAGAGATGGGAGCTTCATCTTCGGGTTGACACAAACCACATACGCCCCTCCGACTGTAATTGCGAGGAACCAGAATAGCCAGAGGTAGCGCAGCTTGATGACTATGCAGGGTAGAACCTTCTCGAAGAAGATCCTAGATGCCTCAGAGACAGTAAACAGGCATTTGTTGGCCTTCTGGCACAGGCCTGCCCAGAACGTCCGGGTGCAGATTCCCCTTTGCGGTTGTGGCGGCTTGGAACAGGGGAACATGTTTGGCAGGTAGCGTTCGTGAAGCACCACCACAGCTGGGAGCCATGTCACCATGAGAATATAGTTGACCAAAATGGCAGTACCTGCATAGATGCCAAAACACCGTATAGCAGTGATGTTGCTTACATAGTTGGCGTAAAAAGCTGCAGCCGTAGTGAAGCTGGTGACGAACATAGACAAGGCGGCATGCTGCAAGGTCACACTGACCGTCTCTGACAGCTCTGCATGGGGTTTATCAAACTTGGTGTAGTTCCATACATCGCAAAGTACGAAGGCGTCGTCTGCACCGATGCCTACCAGGATGATGAGGGCTGTGAGGTTCATGAAGGGGAAAAACTCAAAGTCGAAGACCATACGGTACAGAAAGTACGACACGATGAGCGAGCTGATGATGGCTATTATTGTCATTAGAGTGATGAAAACTGATCGCGTGTACACACACATGACCAGCAGGACAATCACTATGGCTATGGCGGGGTACACTGTGTCCGTGAGGAGGTAGTCCTGAAAGAGGTCGTGTTTAATGCCAAATTCGATCCCTGTGACTGTGGTGATGCCGTCTGAGGAGTTCCAGTTCTCAAAATTGTCTAAGTAAATGTTCATCATAGATTCTCCTTTCTCTGTCGGGGAGAAGAGCATGCTGTACTTGAGCACAGGTGGAGGGAAGTCTAGGCTCTTGGGACTGAGGAAGTCCTTGTCAACCAAGAAGTGAAGGATCTGGTACACAGCGTTGTACTTGGTGCACTTCCGGGGTACACTGGCACATTTCATCTGGTCTTTCCGTTTCAGGGCCATATCCCAGCAGTCGGATGCCAGCGTGCCATTGTGGTAGTACTTGGCACACGAGCGTAGGATCTTGAGCGTGTGCGATACATCGCGCTCTGTGATCTTCTGGCAGGATGACCTGTTGGTGAGGACGGCAATGTAGTTACCGAGTGTCCAGCTGGGGCAACAGGAGGCGTCGTTGGTGCGCTGGCAAAGGCTCCAGTAGTCGCGATGGGAACGCACCTGAGGATAGAGACAAATAATAAATACACAAATATAGAGAATGAGAAGAAACCTGAGTAAAACCATGACTAAAGTAATGAAGGCTGCAACTATATTATTACCAGGGTTGGGAAGGTTACTTTGGAAATGTAATAAGTTACAGATGACTAGTTATCCTATTAAAAATGTAATAAGTAATATAACTATTTAAATTACTTAATCAAATTACATTACATTTAATTACTTTTTGATTAATTTTCTAATTTTCTAACAATTCTTCTCAACTGCTAGGGTAAGTGTATCCATTAAGCACCAAAATCTAAGTTCAACTGTTTTTCATGGATACTGACATGATTTATAAGGGAGATCATTTCTTACAAAGCAAGATTTATCTCTCATATGAAAATGTATTCATTAGTTCATGTAGGTTTTGGAATATAGAATAAAGATATTTTATGAAAAAAGTCAAAAGTCTGGCATGGACTTAATTGGTACTCAGACACCATTTAAGATCATGTGTGCTCCAAATAAACCAACGTCATGATTTATTTATAAAATATAAAAGTGATTGATTTCAAAGACATAAAAACAATGAGGAATAAACCTCTTAACAAAAATCTTAAAAAGGTCTGACATTTTCATAAGTAACTGTAATTCAATTACTAATTTTTTTCTCAGTAACGAATTACAGTTTTATTTATTTTGTACTTAAATTATGTTACATGAAACTAGTTACTCCCCAACACTGTCTATGACTGAAGCTTGTACCGTTTCACATTCTTACCCTTGTGTTGTCCAGATTGCACATCGATTTGATGGCCTGAATATTCCACAAGTTTTTCCCCTCAGCTGATGTGAACACCAGTCTAGAATAACTGTCACCTGCAAAAAAACAGAGGTTTACTTGAAGTGGTAAAACAATCTTTTCTGCTTTAATAAAAGTTGGGAAATACAAGACAGATAACAGACAATTCAAAACATCTGGCTGAAACTAAACTTTACTTAGACAATGCACAAGTTATGCTGCTAACCTTCATCCTCATGGGTCAAATGGGGGATTTTTATCAAACCAATAATGTTTTAAGTTACTCATCTTTTTGCGTGGTGGTGCTTGAACTTTTTATGTCCTCTTTTACTCATCATCAGGTCTTATTTAGACAGATTCAACTCTCTCTGTTGTTATTTCTGTATGTTTGAAAAATCTTACCTGGCACATCACAGAAGAACTCTTTACTGAAGTCCCACTCTGCATGCCGTTTATCTCTGTCATAGTGGTCCTCTGGCCACCTGGTCTCTTGGTGACTGCAAAACAGTAGAGAACAATAAACAACTGTCTACATGTCTTATATTTTGTTCAATCAGCCACAACGGCAATGTTATGAAAAAGGGAAAAATTATCTTTTGTTTACTGGCCCATTCAAATAAACAATTGTACCGAACTGTTTCCTGAGACTCGGATACTGCTACCTAATGAGCGACTAATGAAAAGTTGGCAACAAGTCTTTGGGAAGATTGTTGGAACCCATTTTAGACAAATCTTTTATAATTGGTCAAACATAGTTTTTAAAAAGCTTGAGAAGAAAAAATACCTCCTGGAAGAGGAAAAGGGATTATTGCTTTTCCAATCTCTCCAAACCCAGAAAGAACCAAGAAAGACAGTGAGCGAGTTGCATGATTTCAATAAATCACTAAAATGGTGAACAGACATGTTGTTGTGTTTGAGGCTACAAAAGACAGCTTGATTCAAAATTAAGGAAGCAGATCTGAAGCTCAGTGATGAAATAAGCTGCAGTAATTGCGATTCAAGCCTGGAAAGTCTAGTGAAGGGCTCACTGCAGTACTAGGATACTGGTGCCATTATTATAATAATCATAATAGTGGTTCTGATTGAGCAGGGGGATGAGGGGGGGGGGCGACGTGCAGACAAGTCTTTGGAGTGTGTGTGTGTGTGTGTGTGTGTGTATTGTGTGTGGTTGCGATTATGGTTCAGACAGGCCTTCTTTCTGAGTGTATGTTTTTTTGTTTTTTGTTCAATTTTAAGTCGCCACATCCTCTGCTAGAAACAGGAAGGCAAGCGTAATCAGGTGGCTGTCAGAGAGAGCGAAGGGGGTTGACAGACAGACGGGATGAGGCAGGGAAAGCTTGCCGACAGCAGCAGAGGCCTCTCGTAGACCGTGCGCGCATAAGCACACAATTACATCTGCAGACAGACGCGTAGAGCGAGACAGAAAGGGAAGACAAAGACAGCCACACAGAGACAGAGAGAGGAAGATACAGGCTGCAGCTGAAAGGATCCATTTTCTTATCAGCCGAGTTGAGATGCAATTTTTAGAGATCTAACTAAGAGGGGTGTCACCTAACGGCAATGTCAGTGTCATTCATCAGAGTCCTGCATTGATTGATACAAGCAGTGGAAGTGAGCAGAGTGAATGCTACCATAGAGGCAGATACTAAACATGCAAAGGCCTGCTCTTGATTAGGGAACAGACTCCCGCTGACAGGAGACAGAAGATGGCCTTGTGGATGGACAAATCTCTACTTGGCTCCCCTTTTCTTTCAGGAGAGGATTCAGACTTTTCAGCACGTCTGTCAGCAGTGTCCTTCAACTCCTCTGTTTCCCCTCCGTACCCCCCCCAACCCCAACCCCCCCCTCCTCCCCTCTCATCACTACCTCAATATCCACTCTCTCTTGGCTCCCACCCTTTTACAACCCCTCAGTGAAGGCAGCTGAATTTGTACATTTTCACAGACATATCATTCATTTGTCAAAATTGTGGTTTTTGTTTGTTGTTCTGTTAATGTTTAAAAAGGTTTAAGGATAAACTCACAAGCTTTTTGTACTATAAGCAGTAACATTAACTGTCATGTATTTTGAATTGCAATTAATCAACGAAGGTGCAACGTTATTCATATTAGGGGAAATCTCATTCGTCATTTGTGGCTTCAATTAAAAAATAACAGACAGACAAACCAAAACTCTGCTGTCAACATGTACTGTAGCATAATTAATAAGATTATAAACCAGGGGTGTCAAACTCATTTTAGTTAAAGGGCCACATACAACCCAATTTGATCTCAAGTGGGCCGGAAAAGTAAAACCATTGCATAATTACCTATAAATAAAATCAACAATATTAGGACTCAGTCTTTAACAAATTATTTTGCACAGAAGCTGCTGATTGACAACATTTTGCATAATGTTTTAAATATGACCACAATATGTATTCATTGGTTTTTTTTTCTTCAGAGAATTATTGTATTGTGGTCAGGGTGGGAAAACCTCCAAAGTAGCATTTTACATGAAGTAGACTCCTCATTGTTTACCTTGCTCCTGAAACCTGGCATCATACTTTGCAAAGTTATACAGTGGGCAGGCCAAATGACACCCCTGCTGTAAACTATTGTTCTTGAGGGCTGCGCTTTCCTGTTTTTATTTGAGAAATAATGTTATCATTTCTCTCAGAGACTTAAAATGAGACTTTAATAGATTCTTCACTCCTGGGTGCATGATGGGAAGCTTTCCCACACACTTTATCCAAAGATGCTGCGGTATTTTAACCTCATTATGTATGTACAATACAATAAGGCTACTGTGACAGCAAATTTGTCTTGGGCTTACCACCTGTACTGCAGCCATTAAAAATAAATAAAAACAACCATAAAAGCCATAAGCCACAATATACACATGGAGCAATACAAAAGATAATACATAACAAACGAGGCCACAGAATTAAACAACTGCCTGCTAAAATGATTTTAGTGCTTTCAGAAACAATGTTGGGAAGTAAAATGTGCAGATAATGTTAGACGGGGGTGTGTGTGAAGTTACTTTTTGGCCTGCTCGTCAGCATATTTGAAGGGGTAGTTGGCCAGTGTAGCTTTGTAGCCTGTGTTCTTCACCATGTTGTTCCATGTGACCAGCCGTTGGCCAATGGCTGTTCCCCGAGGCTCGAAACCCTTTGAAGAGAAAGAAAGCAACGGTAAGTGAAAGTTATATTAATGGAATGCGAGTTACAGCTTTCAGGATCCAAACTTTTGGTTTAAATGACGCAAATTGACCGTTTCGGTCGTCATATGGCGCCTATCTATGAAACTTGACAGTAACATGCTTACTCACAGAAGAGACGTAATGAATTGTGTTGCAACAGTGCACCGCTCAAGTTTGCTTGTTCCACCCAATATAAGCTAATCAAAGCGTGGCAGGAAGGCAGTCAAACACATGTGCAACTGGATCACTTTCAAAGTGCGCTGGGTTGTCAACATTACTCCGTTCACATAAACAGAACCACACCTACGCAAGATTCCAGGAAATCCACATGGAACGGACACGGTTCTTTAATATTAGTTGACCCTGTGAGACGTCTGCTACTCTTCTCATAAAGCGCAATTTCTTTTTACACAAGTATACGCAAGTTTAAAAAAAAAAAAGAAGCTTTCTAACTCCACAGATGCTGGAATTCAGTTATCTGGGATGAGGGCTTGTTATTTGGATACTTTGTGCTGCAGGAGGGTGAATTAGGAGCATTAGGAGTCTGTACTCACCAACAGAGGATCAGAGAAATCGGGCAGGTCAGGCACCAGGATGCCCACCAGCGCACACACGACAATGAGCACTGTGCACACGCCAAGCACCACCACTGGCCAATCAGCAATCAGCTCGGCATAACTGGGAACAAGGAGACTGAAATTAGTCAATTATACATCAAGATCTGTGAGCTCACTAAGGCTTTCAGTAATGTATCAACCTCTCTCATAAGGTAAAGCTAAGTGAATTACATATTGTAAAGTGTATGGAAAATAAATGATCTTGCCAACTTTATCTTATCATATATGCTCTCCAATTGTGATTTTGCCCCTCAAACTTCTCTAAAAGCCATGAAAAAGCTCTAGTTCTCTTATTAAAACAGGCTCTTGGGTTGAGTTTGAGACAGCAGTGTTACGGGAGAGATGTGGAGATTTCTAGCCGGTGGTTAACAGAGGCCAGGTACAGCTAGAGAGACACAACTCCCATCGATAACTCTCATGACTCACTACTGAGGAATGACGACTCCACGGGAGCAGTGATGGATGGATGACAGAAATAAAGGGAGGTGGAGGTGGAAGAGGAGGAGGAGGAGAGAGAGAGGTTTGCAATCCAGAACATCAACAGAGGAAAAACGGTTTTTGGCAGGACTTACCTTTTAGGGAAACGAAAGGGCCGTGCAGGGCTGAAAAACAAAAAGAAGGAGATAAATCATGTTTACATTTTGAAGTCAAAGCAACATCCAATCGAAAACAGATTTGCTGAGACTTTGGAGCGAGAGTGGACATCTTTTCTTCATGATCTGCCGTCTTTTCTTTTTTTTTTTTTCAGCATGAGCACACACCTTGGGTACTGGACCACTGAAAACATTGAAACTGACATGGCTGTCAGAACCACTTTCCAGTGATCTTAGTGTAATACTCTTTGCTCCTTTTTCAAATCCCTTTCAGATGTTTCAGACAACTATACGGGTGTTTCTAATATACAACGTGCCACACACAGGCAAACTTAGGACGTCAGAAATAAACGTTTACTCTACAGATTGACATGAAACCGAAAATTCCTGCCTGGATCAAAGTGATCCTGAAGGATTCAACTCAAACCAAACCTGAAGGGAGTGAAGCTGACAGTCAGTTTGAACCCAAATAAAGCTTCAAATGCTCATAATAACTGTTAAACAACATCTTTGAATCTGATCCCATGGAGATACACGAAAGAAAGCACTACAAGCTAAGAAAACCCTGGATTATAGCTGTACAATCACATTAACACATCATTTTCTTTTGTATCCTATCACGTAATGAGGCTTCTTGATACTGGGGGATTTCTCTCTCACACACACACAACCACACACACACACACACACACACACACACACAAATACAGAAGCATTTGAAGCCTTCAGCTGCTCAGGATCTATCTGGACTTCTCGTCAGCTCCTCCTGGGAGCGGTTGGGGAGCGTCCGGTATGCCGGCAGAAGCAAACGCCCCGGACAGAGGGGAAGAGAAGGAAGTGGGAGAATCAGATATGGCCACCTGATCACAGCAGGGCTGCAGGAGATAAGTGATATGGGCTAAAGCGGTCAGAAGGAGATGGGAACTTCAGTATGTGGAAAGAATGCAGAGGGAAGAAAGTGACATCTTGTGATGCTTAAAACATCAATTTGGAGAGATTTGGCTAAATAAAGCGTCTCATTACGCACCCTGCAGCTATTTAAAAGCATTTTTAATGGTGGGGGTTTTAATGTTGATGAAATAGAGGGGAGGGAAAAGTAAAGGAGGCTCAGTACTGTGATGTCTTCATTAATAAAAAACCCAAATACTCCCACTCTGAGCGAGCAGATGGGCACCTCCTCATTTTCAGACAAACCACAGACAGAAAAAGATTAATTATCTGCTTTAAAAGCCCAAACTAAAAGCTAAAAAAGGAATTTAAATACATTTCTCAGTGCGTTCTCTGATTATTCACATCACTGCTGTCAAGAAAGTGGCTTTTATTTGCCCCCCGAGTGACACCGAGGAACAGGAAGTCCGAGCTCCGAGGCCGTCGTCTGCTGCAGCCAATCAGGTCATTAGCACACAGGACATTTACGCTGTGATTGAAGCAATCTGGTCGCAGGGGTTCAGAGAGGCGGACGTCGTATTTTTGGCCCATTTTGACGTCAAAGTAAAATCTGCGGAATGTCATAATTAGTGGTAATGGGAAGCACAAATGAACGGGAGCTAGTGGTGAGGGGTTTGACTCCACAGGGGTGAGTTGTAGGAAGGTTGTAAATCCTTTTTTTGACTTTCATTGAAACATTAATATGACAGCCAGGATTCAAATGGCACAGGTTTAGAGCACGGATGCAAACAGGATATTTATTCTGCATGAAAACATGAAAACTCCATAAAAACTTGACATTAGAATCAGTTTTTTTTTGTATTTTAACTTTGGGAGTCTTATTCATGCTCTCTAACATTACATTATTCATCATTATGAAAACAACCGAGCTCTTCCTGAGGTGGACTTTCCCTTCAACTGACAAAGCGACCTTTAACCTGGTTTAAACCAACAATGCCTAATGAAAACCACATTTTTTTTCCTTGCCCTCCTTTGAACTATCAGCCAAGGGAAAAACTCTGTATTGCAAATGTAATTCTTTTCACTGTGCTTGTCTGTCTCTTGGCTCTCCATGTATGGCCTCGAACCGAACTGCAGACCTCAGGATACAGATATGGACCAAAAAAACAGAAGAGCCGACTTATTGGAAATACTTGGAATGGATTCATAAAAGCGCTTTCAGGCGTATCTATTTGTCTACTAAAGGTCTGTTTTGAATTTTTTGGCCTGAAGCAATCCACAATATGAATCCATCTCGACAGTTTGGAAAGATGTGCAGCATACCTGAGCCGGCCATTTGGCATCGAGCTTTAAAAAACGGACGTAGATCGAAAATCCATCGCTAGCAATAATTTATCCCCGTCTCAGAAAATTCAGGTGACATTTTGAAAATGAATGAAGGAGGTAAAGAAACAGCAGGGAAGGGTGGTGGTGGTGGTGAGGCTGGTGATTAGTAACAGGCAGGTAGTGTTGACTGATGATCACAGAGGCTCTAAATTCAGCAGGATGACAACCGGCCGCGTTGGGTTTCCTCCTCGACTCTCTGATCATTTCAACTCATGACTGCTGTTGTGCAAACTTAAAACTCTCTCTCTCCAACTTTATACCTCCTCACTCTCTCTCTTCCTCTCTCTCTCTTTCTTCCTCTGGCTTCTACCACCTCTTTTATTTTCTTTCCCTTGCCCCCCCACCCCACCACAGGCCCTGAGTAACCTTTGACTGTTATTCTATTTACCAGAGGGAGAGTGTTTCTGGATCACTGGGCTAATTAATAAGGTAAACACAGACCGCCAGCCGCTCACTCAGCACTGTGCTGACAGAAGAGAGAAACAGAGAAGCAGTTGGGTGCTGTGTGTGTGTGTGTGTGTGTGTGTGTGTGTGTGTGTGTGTGTGTGTGTGTGTGTGTGTGTGTCTGCCTGCTTAGAAGGTCCAACGCACTGTGCAATTTTGGGCTCTCTCAGATGAAAGTTGACAATTAAAATAGAAATGTGGTAAAAACTTTGGGCGATGATCCAAAACAGTGGTCCTAAATTACACCTTTAGAGACGTATAACAATGATGTAGAGCTTTTTAAGGCCACGGTACGCTTGAAACTAAGGTGTTGTCTTGTTGGTAGTCTGAAATGTTTACACCAATTATGCATTGACTTGACAGCGAGGTGAAAAACTCTCCATCATGCGGAGTAATATAATGTGACAAATTGCACACGTTGTCTCTCCTTAAAGGCATTCATTGGGTTGGATTCAGTTCGAGCTCTAATCCTGCACCTTTTCACCTCCTCACACCTCGACCACTGGATGGGAAAAGAGGGGGCATGATGTCGGATCATCAGTTTCAGAAAGGTACTAAAGTAGTTGATGAGGTGTGAGGGGGGCGGTTTCACATGCTGTTCAACTTTAGTGACTCAAGACAAACTTATCATAATTCTGACAGTGTGAGAAATGTTGTTTTTAAGAAGAAAACCACACAAAAAAGCAGTGATATGCAATAAATCTGCATATGGGAAAAATTATCTATGTGTATATAGTAAACTCTGTGCCTTACTGTATTTATTTTATTCTATTAGTGTTTTTTTTTTACCTAACTTTATATACATTTGAACGTATATGTATAGGTATAAGTGTATGTATGTAGGTATGAGTGTACATATGTGTATTTCTTGTATATTTATTAGTACTTATATGGTTATTTATGTAGTTACACTATTTATTTTTTCCTTGTTGCTGAGATTGTTGGGGGATTGTTATATGTTGTGTTTGTTTTCAACTTAAAAATCAATAAACCGAGCTTGAAAAACGAACTGTGCCTTATTTATACGTTTTTTAAAAAGTCCATCTCACAAAAAAGCAGCTATATGCAATAAATGTAAAAGTATACAAGCCTTATTTGATTGTAAACATGTCCATCTTATTAGGATTTTCTATTCATATCTTTACTGTACAAATTCTACAAGGTTTTATCCATTTTTCAGGGTCAATATTGTGGACGTTATGTAAAATTTCTGAACTTAATTCCTGAAATACGAGATCTGTGATGCGACTGAATGTGACTGTACCTGCCCGTGAATGTACAGGAGTGAGTATGTGTATGTAGGGGTGGGTGAAGGTGAGGGTTCAGAGGCAGTGGGGGTGAGGGTGCGTGTGTGTGTGTGGGGGGGTTAACTGTCAACAGACGGGCGGGTAAATATTTCATGAACAAGGACTTCAAGTCGGAGCAAGAGCAATTAGTGTCAGCCGTCAGCCTGCTCGGCCCGCCTCGCCCTGATTAGTGCCTCGCTGGAACGCTGCACACAATTAGAGGCTCGACCTAGCCATGAAATATACTGAGGCTACCAGCCTGAATGACATCATGAGACTTAGTTAGGCATGGAGAAAAAAACTGTGCACTGTGCCTAATAAGTAGGCTTGTGTGTGTGTTTATTTATACAAAGTCTCTTCTGAATAAAGCATAACACCAAGAGAGGTATTAACAATCCTCAAAGTGAGCGCGTGTGTATACGGTAGGATGACATTAACAAGACTGTAAACATTAAATGGGCATATACTACATAAGTCTCAATGGTTTGTGGAGTAGAAACAGTTCAATAAACAATTGTAATGCTTAAATGAGAACTGTTAAGTCTATATTTGTATGCAGACAATAAAGTCTGAAAAGGGCCTTTTAAGTAGTATAAGATAAGTGAGTTTTGTCAAACAAAGGACTGAAAATGAATTAGCAGAGCAGTGTTTGTGTAAACAAGTCATAAAATCCAGCACAGCAAATAGCTTCACGGTTTTAACTCAACACATAAAGACAAATACCAAACAAGACTGTCAAGAGAAGTGCTATAAAGCAAACACTATACAGAAATGTTTCCAAAATGGTCTCAAATGTGCTTTCTCGCACTGACAAAAGAAATGTAAAGCATCATATTTCAGAGAAAACCCAAATCTAAAAGACTGGCGTTGTATGAAAAGCAGCAATCGGTGTTGATAATAAGTTACAGCGAATCAGCACGCTCGGAGGTACATTAGCTTGAGCGGTAACACAGTGTGATTCACAGGGCATCGTGTTTCTAACGGGCCTCCAATAAACACTGGAATAGGCCTCTGCTTTTTAAACACAGAGTTTAAATTGAGGTCAGCTGGGGACACACTCCTCTCATTATCACACGAGGGAAACAGATCCAGAGACATGGGACACGCTAACAGAAAAGTAAAGCGTCTTAATGCTTTTCTGGATGTTTTCTTACACTTGTGCTTATATCCAAAGTGTCTTTTCTTCATTTATTTAATTTGAGCCATTTCATGTCTATATTGTAAAGTCATAAACCAAAAGCTAGAGAATCCCTCCAGGTAATTGTGATTTTCCGATCGTATTATTTAATGCAAATTAAAGAAATCTTCGTAATATTTGTGAGAGTTGCAGTTTTGCTAAATTCAATGCACCTTTTCAACATGAAATGACCAAATCAACAGACTTTTAAGGCTTTTAATTTGGAAAGACTGGTGGAAGATGGATACCTGCCAGCAAAAATGATGCCATAGACCAAGCAAAACAACTCCTAAATGTCCCTAAATGAGGTTTTCATTCAGTTAGTTAGATGAATTCAAAATGATGTTGTTCAAAGTTCAGACAGTAAAGATGGACATAATCTACCTTCAAACATTTCCAATGGGCATTTTGGAAATGAAACATGTTCATGTGAATGGATTTATTTTAATGGCATTATTGATTTTATTTGGTGCTGATGTTGAGGTGAAAGTTTATTTAATAAAGGCTTATAAATGGAACTCAAATACTGTATTTTCTCTATATTACTTAGAGCTCATGCTTATCATCTTCAGATATAATTCAAAATATGTTTTAAAAGAGCACTTAAATATGATTGGTTCTCTGATATGCAACATACTTTTTTTAAATCAATAAAGTGATTTCATGACTCTTCACTGTTAGTTTTTTTTAAACATTGCATTATTTGCCTTTCCTTGCAGTTTTTTCCCATTTGCCAGAATTTTACTGTCAAAAAACATAAATATTACAAAATGGAATCACAATTTTTGAGAAAAACTGCATAGAGTGGAGGGACTGACTAGATATGTTTTGATAATAGACTGTATGTCTATAGTTTGATATGGAAATCAAAGCAAGTTCATCATTGTTAATCACCTTTATCTATCCAACTACAACTATTTTACCAGTTATTTTAAGGTCTATATTATATTATCTATATTCTGCAGCAGTGAAAATCAATGTATGTTTATGTCTGTACATATGTCTATGTTTGTTTTTTGTGGGGTGGGGGCTGGGACTGCATTCACTGGTGAGTGTGGCCCCCTCTGGCTGCACCTGCCATTCCCCTGAAATTCTCGGAGGTGAAATATGGACGCCCTCAAATTCCAGACATACAGGCAGGATTTCAGCACTGTAGCCAACAGTTACACGCTGTCAGTCAGTGTGATGTCTTTATTGTGGCTGTTCTTCACCTCATCTTCATGACTTTGTGCTTATCAGACCCAAATTGTGCACAGGCAAAGGTTTGGAGAGCAGCTGGTACACAAACCTCCTGATAGAACATGATCATTTTGGATCCTACAGTATGTGGGCTAAAGCTATTAATGTGATTAGAATAGCTTTATATAAAAAAGAAGTGTGGTTGGGAGTGCCAGCCTATGTTCCAGAAATCCTTCTTAACCTGCCGAACGGTTGAGCAAAACTGTAAGCAAGCCAACATAAAGTGGGATTGTGTGGTCTGAGAGAGCAGCAGGCTCTCCGTGAAGACCTCCAGAGGTGGATCCAATGCTTTTCACCTGCTGCTGCACCACAGATCATCAGCTTTCCTCCACAGGCATCTGTATAGCACAGAGCACTGCTTCCTAAAGCACAAGTGCGACAGACGCAAAGACTTGCACCGACATAACGAAACTTGGAAGTTTCTCCTTCACAAGTGAATTCCCCTTTCAAGCCGAGCAAGCACCTTATTAAACAAGATGAGTCACTTAGCTATTTTACACAAAAAAAGGAAGAATCTCTCATGAAAGTGGCAATTTAGCTGCTGATATTTTCTGTTTGCTGATGGTATGTAAGGAATAAATGTTTTCAATACATTAATATAACAAAATGTTATCAAAAAAAAAAAAAAAGAATTAAATGACACATTCAAATTGCATAATATATGTTAACGTACGCCAAATAGAACATTTAACACTGTGCTGCCAATACAAACTACATCTAAATGAAATGTCAGTACGTTAACCTCATTGCTTCACTTGAAACCCAACGTACTGGAGCCAAAATAATAACAACCATCTCCATGATCTAAACCCATCCTCGATCCTCCGCTGCCATCATGATCGAGTAAGTGAGTCTGGTTCTGGGCCACTATTTGTTCTTCTTCTCTCAAGGCCTGATTTTAATGTTTGGTAGGGTTGTTTTTGGAGCAGCTTTGTGATATATGTACACATGGTGTATTTGAGAGTGTCCCCAGCTTCATTCATCAATCGTTATTTAAACAAAGATCAGCTGTATCTCCTGCAGAGGAAAAGGAACAAAGATGATATTAGTCGGTGCTATGATCAAGATGATTTTTAGGAAACCTGGCTCCAGTTTGAGGCCCTTAGGCGAGGAGTCTTAATGATGATGGCTGAGTCAAAACCTGTCCTCCCTGCTGCCTCAAAGAGAGACTGTTTGTGTGTGTTTGTGTGTGTGTGTGTGTTAAGAAGGGAGTGTGTTGGGGGTGGTGGGAAAGGGAATGAGGAGGGGGGGTCTGGAAAATTCCAAATGAAGGTTCACAAAGTGCAGGAGTAGGAAATAAACGCACAGACAGAAATGGTACATAAGAAACGTGCTGTTTTTCTCAACAGGAGGTGTTGCCTCGTTCTGTTAGGGTCAAACAAATGTGAAGTGGGAAAGTGTAAAAAAAAAAAAAAAATTGCATTCATATATATCCCATTAGGAAGGAATCATTAATCATTGCAAATAAAATGCTAACATCTACTAACTTAAATCATGTTACGACAAAAATGAAACCCCTTGCATACTGTAAGTGCATTCCAGTGAAATCTAAGTGACGCAATGTTGATTTAAACCAACTTTTAACTAAATATCAAGTGTCACACTATTGTTAACAGAACTTAACCTCAACCTGTCTATAGCTTAACACTCATTCACCACCTTTCACTTGATTTTTAACATCTGCTCAAAAAAAAAAGAAAAAAAAAAAAAAAAAAGTCTAACACAGGTGTAAACATGTAAGAAAGAAGCAGAGGAAACCCAAAGCATTGTGAGCTAATTATGACAACCAAGAAATACTTATCATATCATATATTCCATGTATCATATCATATTTAGAGCCAGAGAGGGGAAAAATAACCTGACACACCAGATGGTTTTGTTACACAGAATCATCTGAGAAGTCGTCCATGGAAACTGTCTGGAAAAGGGAAGGCACTTAAAAAAAAAAAAAAACTTGGCAGGTGATTGGATGAAGCATCTGTCTATCATTGTCTTACCTTGCGAGGCAGCTGGATTCACGATGCTAAGTGGAAAAGCGCATAACTTGATCTCCATGATGATCTCGTAATGTTGTGATCTTGCAAATCCAACTGCTTCGCAAGGTGAGTTAAAAAGAGTTGATACGTTGTGATCAATGAGCACTTAATTTTACTTTTTAAAAACTTTTAATCATATTTAAATGTATTTTTATTTTGCCATGAGTTGTTTTTATATTCTGAATTGATGCTTTTTGTGTTTTATGTAAAGCACTCTGAATTATCTTGCTGCTGAAATGTGCTATACAAATAAATGTGCCTTGCCTTATACTACTAGAGAGTAAAATCAATCTCTTGCTGAACTACCTGGACACTCTCAAAAAACATCTGAGGATTCCCTACCCCCGACTTTAATGTGGTAGGGCTGGTTAGTCTGTAGAGTGGTCTCGATGTTTTCAGCTCCATGTCCACGGTCTTAAATATGCACTTTGACATATAGTATGTTTTGTGCATAAAACCTCAAGATTACATCAACATCAAACCGTTAATATCACTGTCAAAAAGGTGCAACCAGTACATAAACCATTTATTTCTCTAAGTCTTCAAATCTCAAACAGATCAAAGATAACAAAGTGGACACATGTAGTAGTTTATCCCCTTAAAAAAGTGTGATGATTATCTTAACCAGGCAGCAGCAGCAGCAAGCCATCGTTATCCAGCTGAGGCCGGACTGACTGCTCAACCGGCTTATGAGAACTTATGATGACGGCGGCTCGCATCAGGCTTTGATCACGGTTTATGGGACAGCGTGGGGGCCTTTGATCTTAAAGCGCTTTGCTTTATACTCAGATGGAGAGTGGCAAAAAAAAGGTATAAAAGCAAAATGGCGTTTAGGTAAAGTTTAACAAAAAATAGTGTTGCACGCTTAGTCATCTGCTTTATTTCTACTCTCCCTCCTTCAGTCTTCTGCTTCTATCTCTTCACCAGCATCAGCTACTATTTGCAACAGGCTAATGTTAGCAGTCAGAGTTAGCATCAATGATATTTCACTGCTGCATCTGACGTCACCTCCCACAACAGTCTGGCCCCCTCCTCTCATCATAAAAGGTACCCTGTGTGGGTTTTTTACCACTAATAGCACTATGGAGCAATGTTTGTATGAGTGGATCATTGTTATGTTTGTATCACATATTTAAACTCAAGCATGCATCGCTGCTGTCGGCTTCACATTGTTCCACTGATTGACGACGCCTGGCTAGCGAACATGAACGTAAACAGTGAAGGATTTAAAATATCTTTCAAAATCAACTTTGTAAATGCTTCATTTCAAGAAGGGAAATGCATTCAATGTGTTTGTTTGGTCTCAAGACATTTTTTGGTGGGAAACAGTGAATTATAAGAAAAAATAATGAAAAACTCAACAGGGTACCTTTAATGTTTGTTGAACTGTGAACTTTCTATTGAGCATCAGACAGTTTATTATATAATGTACACTACCAGTTTCCCTCAGGTTAAATGTTTAATAATTGAATTAAATTCTTACATTGATTAGCTAGAAACATGTATCTATTTGATGTGTTTAATCAAAATGATTTCAATCAGTCAGATGAATCTCTCCAGTCCTCCCACTGGATGATTGAAGTGGCTCTGATGAAATTGCAGTGTTTTTGCTCTAACAACAGCTTTGTTTTTAACTCATACATACTGTGATATGAGCTGCATTACTCAATAACAGGAAACAGCCCTTTGTGCACAAACACTCAGAAATAGTTCTGCTGAAATCACTCGACTTTCTCCAAAAAATTAAATCTCAACTTTAAATATATGAAAAGAAAGCGACCACTTACAATCACATATAATAATACTGTTCCTAAAAAAAACTACCCAGCAAACTCTTGCATGTGTATCAGAGTTTTGTCGTAAAAATGTTGGCTTGCATCACATTTATCCTGGGCTAACCTCGTAGCTCCATGTGTTCTCCTGCAGTACAGAGGATCAGACATGCAGGATGTCAGTAAATCTTCCCCCATCCATCACTGAGCCTACACACACACACACACACACACACACACACACACACACACACACACACACACACACACACACACACACACACACACACACACACACACACACACACACACACACACACACACACACACACACACACACACACACACACACACACACACACACACACACACACACACACACACACACACACACACCTCTGATGCAATCATCTTATTTCACTTGAGAGTTAACAACATGTAACTCGGGCTATTAACTGAATATTTTATGTTGTATAAAAAGCTCCAAACAACAGAAGAGAAGAAGCCTTCGGGCTTTTTAAAAGACCCAGATTGCTAGTTTGTCTCCTTGCAAATTAAGTGTGAAGGTAAAGAGGCCCGCAGGGTCACATATCATCACTGTTTTACAACCAGCAGAGGTGTCTCTTTGACAAGAACACCAACAACACCACCAACTCCCACATATCTTTACTTTGCACTTTAATAGGTTCTTAATGTCATCAACAGAATAAAAAACTTCCCCTCAGCTCGTACTTGTTCATTTATTTTTCTTGCAATTTTCCACTGTATAAACTGTCATTTGCTCTTGAGGAAAAACTCAAAAATGTTGGTTTTGAATTGTCAAAGCAGGTGATGAATTCAATGTTCCCCCCGAGGCAAGAAATAGCTGCTTCTGTTTGTCCTGCGTAGAGGTATGCATGAGGTGAAAACGCTGTTCGATGCAGCAAACTTTCACTGCCTGAGGGGCTTTAAAATAGTGTGTGAGTCTCTTTACGTGCATTGCCTTTCTTCTTCACCATGCATGCTTATTTGAGAATTTATCCGTCATAAGAAGCATCTTTAGTTCATGTGCTGCTGCTCGTTCTGTGTCTCTGAAAGATCTCCCAACGTGCACACATGCAGACGCAAACATACACACACACACTTGCATGACTCTTTCTAGTGGTGAAACAAAGTGAGTCTCATGTGGCTAATGTTGTTGTTTTAGAGAACATGCAGTGCTTTAACCAATCACTGTCAATGTGTTTAGTCTAGTCTTAGTTTATTAAGTCCTATATTCAGAGCTTGAAACACAACATAATAAACACTAAACACCATGTACTATTTTTACTATTTTACAATTATTAATATTTACTTTCCATCTTATATTACATTAACGTTTCTTTTTCTTTCTTCTTTTTTTAACAATGCTTTATGCTCCTTTTAAGCCCTTTTAATGTGAAGCACTTTCTTTTGTTGTGAAGCACTTTGAGCTGCATTTCTTGTATGAAAGGTGCTCTACAAATAAAATTATTATTAGTTATTAATTTTGCACTTAAAAAATGGGGAAAAGTCTCTGTATCACTAGCGAAATGTTCTCTTAAATAAGACTTTAAGACGCAAAAATGCAGTTTTTTTCAGTGAACCTGGTTCTTATAAAGGGCCGAACCACATCCCTCACAGGTCTGTTGTGGAAACTCTGTCGTGAAGAGAGGCACCATAGATCATCAAAAAGCACCAGCAGGCCTTATTTGAAGCAGACGATCGAGAAAGCAGCCAATACGCCCGCCGCGCACTCCTTGCAAACAGTTGTTATTCTGATAATGCGCAAAGCCTTGTCAAGCTGACACCCTGAAATACAGAGCACACAGATCACTTTCAGACAAACACTTGCCGGTCGAGGCTTGCAGCTGTCTGACGGAGAGCAAAAAGAGTAAGAGGGAGACAGAAAGAAAGAAGGGTGAGGACAAAAGACAAAGGAAAATCTGGGATATGATTTTTTTTAGTTTTTTTTTTAAGCAAAACCTGCAAAGAAATATAAATTGCTCATGAAGGTGAGAAAGCTCAACACTGCAGACACATATGGTCCACCAAAACTCATCCAACTGATAAAACGTTGCTAAATCACGCAAGACGAACTGCTCCGCGCTTCAGCGTTTGTCATGTTTTCATAAGGTTTTCCCCACGTATCATAGCAACCGAACCACCTGCCTCCTACAAATACTACAAAATTCAAACTCGCCCGAGATAATAAAAGCTGACCTTTCCCTGAGAAAGGAGTGCGAGACAGGAATTCTTGCTATCTGACAAGGCATGAATCTAAACCTCGCTCGCGGTTGCCATAAACAACAGGAACTCGTGCGAGAAGTATTGGTGAAGAGGGCAGAAACACGTAGCTCCAGGAGGGGGGGGGGTTAAATACTCGACCCCTGACCCCTGGATGGTTGAGTGTCAGTGAGCTCTTTTGGTGGCTGCTGCGGGGGGGGATGGAGGGGGGGTCACCGGTGCAGGTAGAAGCAGGTTAGTTGTACCTCTTCTTCCCTGAAGCTAAACATAATCTGAATCTCTCTTTTACACACGGCTGTCATTCTGGACTACAAGCTAACCATGAGAGTCCACTTGAGTAAAATCTTGAAACTGTAGCTGTGGTCTAAGTGAGCATACTTAACTCCAGATTAACACTTCTGGATTGCATGCTCTGGGATTTGGCCGTCTTCCAAAAAAGATGAAACTTCAAGCACAGACTAAAAAATGATTTTTTATATTTATCCATCAGTGTTGGCTACCAGAATTCGACCAGCCACCTTGCTTTTTAACATTCCTTCTCCAGTGTAAGAACGTACATTCAAATCTTACAGATATTCACTCAAGAAATATCAGCTGCAGTAGTAGAGAAATGGGGTCCAAATCATTTCCCCCGGTGCTGTGGCTTAAAGGCTTTCACCTGAAGCCTTTAAAACCTTACTGGCGCACACAGTGCTGACCCGGGCCAAACAGCTGACATCCCAAGGACAAGCCGTTTCCGTCCGATCTTAAATAATACACATAAAATGGCAGTGAGAGATAATCTTACAGCACTGACATGCTCCTAATGTATTTAACAGACCCGCAGAGACAGATAAACGATGGATGGCTGAATCTGTTTTGGGTTTTTTGGTTGTTTTTTTAAAAACTCTACTGAACTGCTGAATTGCACCTTGCCCCTATCCAAAGTTTGGTTTATTTCATGATGAGGATAAAGACCCCGGAGGCTTTTGATCATTCTTAAAATAGAAGTATTAGGAAACAAAGTATGGGCTAATCTCGGTAAATGGATTAATGTTTTGTGAAGCTGAGAACAGGGGCATAAAAATCCCCTGTTGAGAAACGCAAAAAAAAAAGGTCTCCCCAAAAGAGCTAATGTTACGACTTATAGGTGTGACGTAGAGTGCACTGTGATCATAGATGTAATCCTTCGGCTAATCTGGCAGATCACAGCCCTGAGGCAGATCAGACTGATATCTGACACCATCTTGTCTGACTCTGCACCCTTAAATTATGGAGGTATTAGGAGTATAACGTCCATGTGCAAATGTGTGTGTGTGTGTGTGTGTGTGTTTGTAGTAAAGTTATATTTAACTAAACTCAACAGAAGTGGAAGATTTAGTGGCAAAAAAAAGGTAGATGAGGGCTGAAAGTTTATGTTAACATCTTGGTTCAGAGCAAAAACTACACAACTGAGACAGGTATATTGTTTCCTACTTCTAATCTCATCATCAGACAGACACACACACACACACACACGCACGCACGCACACACACACACACACACACACACACACACACACACACACACACACACACACACACACACACACACACACACACACACACACACACACACACACACACACACACACACACACACACACACACACACACACACACACACACACACACACACACACACACAAAACTGTACAGAAAAGGGAGGGGGTGGGGGGTTGGGAATCCAATCTTGGAGCGAACCCAGCCCCTGTAATTCAAACCTGTCATCGCTGAACAAGAGGGACCTGTTTGGTAAATAAGAGAGTGGTTCAACATTAGAGACGCGTACATCCCACGCCACATCTGCTCTCCATTCTGATGTGGAACCAAAGACGGAGGAGGGAGGGACAGCGAGAGAGCGAAAGAGGGAGAGAGAGAGAGAGAGAGAGAGAGAGAGAGAGAGAGAGAGAGAGAGAGAGAGACAACTGAAGAAAGAAAGTGTTAATAGAGTGAGAGAAAAACTGAGGAAGATGGAAAAAAAATGAAAGTAATGGAGAGCAAAGAGGAGAAAAAACCACAGATGCCTGTGAATGCATCTAAATGCCTTGCAACACAATCCATGTTGTGCCTCTCTTTGGCCACCCAGAGTTTAATGTGTGCACACCAGACCTGGTGCATGTACCCGCTGCGGCTACGCAAAACCTCATCTTTCAACGCCACCCACAACGTCCCCCTTTCAAAATGAAAGTTATGAGAGAGGTGGGGGGGGCTCAAACTTAATTCGAAAAAGGAAAATTCCACGTCGAGAGGTACGAAGAAATAAAGTCTCGGGCGAATCAGATTCCCCTCGATGAGCTGCTACCATAAGAAGAAGCTGACATGAGTAAATAATTACATCTGCAAGGTTTTCACCCCCCCTCGCCTCCCCCGTTTTCTGTGGAGATGGTAAATATAGGATTATGCAAATGGTTATGCAAGGCATTAAAATGGTTCCAGTTTCTAAAGCGGTGGAAGGTCTGTGGTTTTGGAGTAAAAGGGAAATAACCAACTCACTAAATATGGATCAGTTGAGGAAAAGAAAGAGGAGTTGGCCAACAAATGAGTTCAACGCTGACATTCTGCTTCGACTGGGGGAGGCATGGTCACCACGTGTGTGTATATATATATATATTTATATATGTGAGCCTGCATGAAGGTTTTCACTTAATTTGAAGAAAAGCTCTCTCTCATCATGTGGATAAACTTTGTTTTGGCCAACCTCTTTCAGTCCCAACAACCAGGAGGGTCTACCAAACACGAGCCATAAAAAATTGTACTAAACACTACAAAAAATAAACAGTGCATAAATAAACGCTTGATATTTCCGTTTGAAGTGACACTTGAACACCAGCATCCTCTGGCCCAGGATGTCAACTATGGGTCATATCCTGAGCTACTGTATGTTATGGATCTGCTTCAAATCTCCACATACAGCACAAGAGCTTAGGGTGATTTCAGGAGGTTGTGATCAAAATAAGAGATCCATCTAACTTAATTTGAATCAAGTCAAGTCTATGAAGGGTTAAGAGGAAAAGATCTACAAAACCTTCCACTGTAGAGACACCACACATGCTAAAGCGGACAAAAAGATTATTGGGCTTGAGGGGACATTTCAGTCCTTTCAGAAAATGTGGTTTCCAACTGCTAAAAAGGACTGCTCCAACATTGTTTATGGTGTGAATAAAAAGAAAGTTTAGAGCAGTAGCTTCATTCTTTAGTTGTAGTCTATCAAATGGCCATACTATAGTAATTTGTTTCCTCGTTTGAGGGCAACATCTTTGCTAATAAGCGGTTATCTGTGTGCTCTTCTTGCACCACAGCTGCCAAGAATGACTTGAGTGGTGAAGAGCTGCCAAATGAAGGTCTGGTAGGAAAACATATGGTCTTTAAAGTAGCAGCATGGATGTATTATAAGAGCTAGAAGGGCGTCTCTTCTCAGCTTATCAGCCGGTTTTCCCCAGTGGCCACTCGCGGTATCGCAGCAAAGAACACCATTATGAAAGAGACGTCAGAAAAACTGTTGACAGGACACCGAGAACAGGAGACAAGGTCAACTATGTCTATTATGAATTTTTGATCCATGGAGGTTTTAGATGTGTTCAACCTTCCTCAAGCTGAGAAAGCTTATAGTCTAAAGTCTTTAGGCTGAGTGGGAGGTTACGGGCAGGGACAGCAGGGGAAACACAACTGTGCATATTCAGTTGGTCGTATAACGCTTAAGTAGACTTGGAAACTAGAAACTTTTTATGGTGCATGTGCCAGCCATGCAGCTCTTATTGTACTGAACAGGCACCACTTTTGGTGCAGTATCCAACTCTTATAATACATCCATGAGTAGAACAAACTCAGGTATCATAATAGGACCAGTATTGGTTACCTTCCCCTTTTGTGCTTTGCCTGTTCAGCCAGTGATCACTATCAAATTCTTCTTTATTAACCAACAAAAGGTGTTACTGTAGTTTTAATGAACAAAACTAATTTATTCTTTTTTTATTTAACCTAGTTGTACAAAAGCCAACCTCAAATGGGTTTAAGTCAAAGTCATGTTACTAATTTACAGCCCCAACATTAGTGAGTGAGTGTCAGCTGCAAACTTTCATTTGTTGTCATACTTCCAACATGCTGGTGTGACCCCTTGCATCCCATTGGTGGTGACATTGTATGACAAGCCTCTATTTGGGGTAAAACTGCTGGTAAAATAATCCTCTTGTGCTGCTCTAAAATATTGGCCATGCATCACGGACCCTAACAGCCGTAACCACCTCCTACTGCATTCCAGGCCTAACGTGATCCCTAAACATGGATGTGACATGTTATTAAGCATGGGGGCACAGGGAGGAGGCTTATAGGGGGGGACTGGAGGACTATGAGAGACCCCTCTGTTGCCTAAACTGAGGATATGCTTAGGGTCAATAAATGCACATAAACCAACATCAACAGACAAGCAACAGATTTGTATGCTTGGTGCATACAAATATTAAAACTCAAATACTTAATAACATACTAATGAGCCCAAACTGAGACTAATTCCTTCCTCTGCAAGACACATAACACACACTAATGGTGCCTCAGGTTTTACACTGCCAACTATGACTCAGCAGGACTTTAGTTGAACATTAAAGATCAATAAAATACCAGAACGCTACGCTAATGCTTTGGCAAACAGTTACTGAGAAATGATTATAAATAAGCTAATGTAATCTATTAAGGAACAATATAAAAATCACATACCTGATGCCAGGTGCATGTGTCTGACTCTGGAGGTGCTCCTGCCAGCGTGGATGATGATGATGATGATGAAGACAGAGAGGGGAGGAAGGGTGAGGAGCATGGGGGTACGGGTTAGAGTATGTGCAGGCGGAGAGGCAGCAAGGGCAGGAAGGAGGGGTCCCAGGGTGGGCTACAGAACCGGGCCCGGGGCCTGTGCCTGGATTACGAAAGAGCGGGCACTCCGGCTGTCCGCAGGGGCAGCACAGGGTGGAGTGGAAGTGACAGTTCTGGCAGCAGAGCGGCATGGGCTGGAGAGGAGAGGAAGATGGGGACGTGGTTAGGGTGGAGGGAAGGTGGCGTTTGGCCAGCCTTTGGGAGTCTGTGACGGCGGGGGAGGAAGGGGAGGTCCTCAGGGAGCCGTTCTGTTTGAGCACTCCGCCGTTTTGGCTCGGTTTGTTTGCTCTCTGGACAACATGTGATCTCTGTTTCGCTTTAGATGCCGCATCCTTGACTATGACCTCTTCATCTCCGTCCGCTGGAAGGCTGTCACCACTAGAGGCAGCTGTGAGAGGGTCCTGGCCGTTGCTGACCGGTGTACTGGGGTTTGAAGGGGCGTTCCCATTGGCACTGAGAGGATGGTGCCCTCCATTGCTGAGGGCCAGAGGGTCGCTGCTTGCATCGCTCAGGGCCATGGTCCTCTCCCAGTGGGCCTGGCAGGGACACTGTCACTCCTCTGGGAGAAAAGAAAAGGAACAGAGGGAAAGAGAAAGATTGAGCTCTCTTTAACTTGTGATAATAACTCATGTGATAATAACTCATTTTCTAAATGAGGTTCCATCAATAACAGACATTTTGGTACAAGTATAAAGCACACATTATTACAGCTTTTCTGACTTTCACATGAAAGAGTTAAATATTTGGGGGAGTTTGATCAATATCAACTGCTTGTCTATTAAACATGAAGCTACAGGCAGGATGCAGTTAGCTTTATCTGTGTTTAAAGACTGCAAACAACTTGCACAATAAAAAAGATAAAGATCCACCAAACAGCACCTCTGAAGCTAACTGATTAACATGTTATATCTTGTTTGTTTAATCAATAAAAAAAAGTAATGTTTTACAGAGTCACACATAAAACACCTCCTGTTCTCATCTAATTCTTAACAAAAAAGCATATTTCCTGTAATGCATTACTGTAATTTTGATCATACGTAAGCTATTGTTTCAGTCTTCAGGAATGAAACTGTTGACTGGAAATAAAAGAGCATTCATTCTGAGGTTTGGACAAAAAGCTCCTCAATCCTGTATACTGACAAAGAACCTTGTGTATCAGAGGATCTTAATGGATGTGCCTTAATGGATGTGCTTGACACAAAAAGAAAATAATGGTAGGAATGCTGCGTGTGTTTCATCTGGTACCTTTGCAAAAATAAACAACGGAGATTCAATCTAATACAAAAGGGTTCAATCTCTTAGAAACCCAAAACAACTACTCCTTTAGAAACTGAGCAGAAAGAGCTATTTTTCCATTCACAATGAGGGGCGCCGAGCGGGGGGCAAAGGAGGATGCAGACTGGCTGAAAACTGTTCCTGTATAACTGTACACTCAGCAAAACTAACTCGCAAAATGTAGGAAATGCACTAATGACATTACAGATGCAAAAACACTCATATGAAAAGTAGCCTTCTAAACTTCTGCAAAGCAGCATTTTCAAATTTGTCAACACATAAATTTGAATTTAATATTAGACGAGCAGTGTCCAGCTTGGCACTGAAGTGACACTAATGAAAAACCTGCACTCAGGAGCTTTAATGAGGCTGCATCAATGAGGCTGAAAGTCTGTGTGGCAAAAACCCTTTTTCCAATCTTAAACTTGTTATACAAACATTTATTGTATTTTAAAAGCTGTAACGTACATAAAAACCAACGCTGACGCCATCAGCAGATAAAAGTTGTCTTGCAAAATAAAGAAAAACAGAAGGATGACTGTTAAGTAAAGTCAGATAGGGTCAAGGTTTTATTCGATGATTAACTGAATCGCCATGGAAATATTCGGTATACACACCTTTCTGTGTTCTCACTGGAGTTACTATTCAGTCATATTAAATAGGGGCCCGTTTCAGATCAATACGATTTACAGAGCATGAATAAGACCGGCATGAATTGGCAGCATCTGTGTGGATTACAAAGCGAGAGACACTCCTACATTCGAAGGCTAAAAGAAATGGTTCCAACAGAGTGAGAAAAAACAGACGGTTCACGTTATGCTACAGTTTCGGCCCCTATGCTTCGGATTAAATTACAAAATACTCACAGGAGACCGCAATGTGAAAATGTGATTCTGTGGGCTATTTTAGCATAGCATGGCAGGGAGAAGAAAAAAAAGTGTGTCTGTGGCTTTGTGCCACGATATGCTTGACACACTTCAAAAGGGGCTGAGTTGTGTTTCACAGGTAATGCAGGGTCGAGGTGGGCCGTGTTGCTGGAACAGATCCCAAACTACAACGCTACGGTGGAAAGAAACCTGACATGAGCCAGAATGAAATAATCATACTACTTGGTGTGTGGGTGTGGGTGTGTGTGTAAAATACTGACATGTGGCTTAAAGTGTAACATGCTTCAAAGTTTCAGGCCAAATAGAGAAGTGAAGCAGCTTGTCCCTGCCTCTAGAAGGAGATGCAGGATTCAGGCGTCAAGTTTTAATCATTACACAGAAGACTTGGGTTCATGTTTTTAGCTTAAAACCCATTTTGATATTGATTTCAATTTCAGATACTAATCATTATTTTAAAAAATATTAATACACTAACATGTAATACAATGAAAGTATATAACCAAAGAAACTATAACACCTGTTTGAGGTAAGTAAGGTGTCATAGATGTGGTAACTGATGGTAAAAAGGGGTTTGTGGCTCTCTGACATTCAGTACTGATTAAAACAAACAAAATCTGACAAAAAAGAGAGAAAACAGTCATGCTAAAGAATAAAACCTCTTAAAATAACATTGACAAGACAAAAAGATAAGAGACCCCTAGTGTTTCTGCCAGAAAAGTGTCTTTTTTGGTAGATGAGAATAGCTGGTCCATCTTAAACTTTAGGGCTAACCCCCTTCTCTCCGGCTCATGATGGGGTTGTAGCACTTATTCACCACCAAATAGCCTTAACTCTACACACACTTTACTGCTAACTTCATACTCATCATCGCACCTACGCTCAACCTGCGCACTGAGCTATCCCTTAAAGAAGCTAGGCTACTGGTATATTACAGTTTAGTTCAAAAAACATCTTAAAAGTACAATTATTTTTTTTAAATTGCTCAATGGAGTCATCTTAGGTCTTGCAATACACTAGCGGAAACCCTGAACTCTTTGCACATAGTATTAAACCACAGAATTTCGTATTTATTATTAGTATAATAAATAAGAATTTCCTGTCATGATGATGGCAATATTCCAACGTGTTGACGTAATGACATCACCCTGTTAAGCACAGCGACAACAACCATTGGCTGAAAGTTAAAGTAACTTTGCTGCTGGCCCCACGGTGGAGTAGTTAGTTCCAAAGAAGGGGAGCGACCTCAGGGGTGTGGAAGTGGTTTGTTTAAAAAAGATCAGATGTACAAAAAACCACAGTAATATATAAGACGTGAAAGACGACTGTAACAACAAAAAAGGGGAAATACAATAAACGTATTTCACTACCTCAAGTGGAAGCGTGTGGTTGGGTACGAGGAGAGCCAAAAATCCTGCAAGGAGTATTTTGTCATATTGTCAAGGTGATCATTATCAATATTATTTAAAGGCCATAGCACCACTCCTACACAAAACCATGAAAAAGTATTTAAAAACCTCAGTTTGAAAATATATTAGGAAGTAAAATAAAATGAGGTCAGGATGAACGCATCTAAGAAAGGATTTCCTAAACACTGTGGAGGAGGGATGTCAGATTTCCAGTTTACAAAAATGCAAAAGTCGTCTCAAGTCTCTTAAGATCCACACTTTAGGATCCTGTAGAATACTATTTCATATCATTTCTAAGGTAGTTTTAGTATTACATTTCCAACACTCAGAAATCATTGGGCATTGCCAGATCAATAATGCTAAAGATCTGCATTTGTAATTTTCCCTTTGTGGCACACGGGTGAGATATGAATGTTAAATATGCACAGCTCGGCAGGTGTACTGTATGTTTTGTGCAAGATATTGAATTGAATTAGTTGAGAATTGTGCTTATAAAAGTTTGTGCCAGTCAGCATCATCATATTTAGAAATGTAGAGCCAAGTCTTTCATATTGGGGGGAGATTATTGTCGAGCATACTGTAAATAGCTGCCGTAAGACCTCTGGCTGATGTACGTAAGGTGCTAAACAACTGTTTCTGGTTGATTTGCAAGTACTTAAAACAGGTTGTGTTTTCGGGACAGATCCTGTAAACTAAAGATCTTGTGCGTAAGTCTCCAACTATTTTAATGCCGTCATTCACCCAATGTTTGAGTCTGCTGTCTGGTATGAGATTTGGAATATTTGGGTTGTTCCAAAGTGGAGCATTTTTAAAGAATGACCCTGTAGATTCGAGAATAAAATGGGCCTCCTGGCATGAAATAAAAGTGTTTTGTATTATTGAGTTTTTTCGGTAATTGTACTCAGTTTGTTTTTATTACCCAAAAAAGGCAACTACATTAAGCGGAGTTGTTTGCAATTCTTGTTTTTCCATTGATATCCATCTGCTTTCATTGTCTTCTGAATGTAACCACATCCACATGGGTCCAAACTGTGATAGGAGATAATGTTTTCGGAAATTGGGGACATTTAAACCTCCTTTTAGACATGTGCTTTGTAGTGTAGTTTGATTCTTTACGGGTTTCTTATGTCACGAAAAACGACGTCACTGCCTTGTTTAGGTCGTTAAAAATCTACAGGGACTTTAAAAGGAATGCAGTGGGGGAAAAAGTATGTATTTAGGTAAGATATGTGTTTATTCTTCTACTTAAGGACACACGTATGTCCATCCACCTTTAAGGTCAAGACTGGTTTAACCCAATAATTTAAATGTAGTTTCCTGTGTTTATTTCCTGACCCAGATTCCCAGATACTTAGGTCTACTGGAAGACCAACAACTTCCAAAATATGTAATAAATATGATTGCATTTCACTTTTCCCAATATATCTGGTCACATATTTGAGTTTGCATCAGGTTTGGGTTGTGAACGGCTTCCTCCATGAGCTCGAAGAAGCAGAGACTCGACTATCTGTGACGGCATCAACAGATAAAGCCTGAACTGGAGGGTGATGACGTGGGAAAGGTTTTAGATGCTTCATACCTTAACCGAAGAAGCTGTAGGCTGAAATTTCTAAACTAGTGACTTTAGTAAAGGCACCTTCAGTTTTACCTCTACCACTTATTTTATATCCTTTCAGGAAACCTACACACACAGGCCTTCCTTTCACCGACCACATGACCCCTGAAAAATATTTCCCCCCCGCAAAATGAATGTGCTTGCACTTGAGCGCCAAGCGATACATCACGCTTACTCGCCTGCTTTTCCCATCCGGCTACCCGAGCAGAAGACGCGCGGCGTATGTGACCAATGCGCTCTGTGACACCTCAACATGAGTGAGCGGTGAAACATGAGCATGACAGCCCCGACGGGTCAGGGGTGGTTGAGAGGACGCGGTTGAGAGAGAAGGGGAGGAGAGGAAGCATAACTCCTGAGCCCCGAAGAGCTCAGAATAGCATGCAGTGCTGAGGGAAACCCAGATTAAGTCATTAGTCTGGCTCCCACAGCTGTCAAGAGCCTGTATGGACTCAAAAACGGTTGGATGGGAACGGGAAATGTTGAGATTAAATATGATAAACAAAATTATGAGTATACAGAAAACATACTTTGGTGCTTACAGCGTAACGATGCAACCAAGTGAGTTTGCTGCTGTTTGGGACTAAAGGAATTTATCCTCAGCTCTTTATGTGTGTGTGTGTGTGTGTGTGTGTGTGTGTACCGATGCAGAGCGTTGACAGGCAGGTGAGACATCTAGGGTAGTCTGTGCGGACACAAGCAGGGTCTTGTGTCTCTCTTCTAAATAAAAGCTGACAGCTGGACTAAACTGCGCCACGAACAACTGGAACTAAAGCCTCAAAAAAACGCTTCCGCCGCTCCATCCGTTTTTTTAACAAAAGGAACCCGAAGCCAAGATTGTGTTTCTTGATCAGGGAGGCGCCACAATATCTTAAAATAAATTAGCATTGTAGTATCAAATGTAGCCTGGTAGTGATTAGCTGTAAGAGAAAGTAAGAAAGTAGTGGATTTAGTCATTTCTTTACCTCATCTTCTGTTTTGGCTGAAGTGTTTTACATTAGTTGCTTTATTCAGGCAAACATGAACCTTCATTAAATTTGAAAAACTTTTAGAAAGAGTTGAAGGAGAAACTAAAAAGTCAGGTTTAAAAGTCATCCTGACATTTGTAACAGGTACAAACTCTGAATCTTCATTGAACAGTACTGTTGAATTTTTAAAAGAAAAATAAGTGAAGTGACCTTAAATCCTAAACAGGTCAAACTCTGTCTAGACTTCCAAATGTGATGAAGCGTAATTTCCACTAATTTCATGTATAAACTCTACAGTGTTAAGGGCTTATATGTGACAGTAGTGATGCGGCTACAGTCACTCCTCCCAAAAAAACCACACAAGCCCTTGGTTAGAAAAATTGGTTAGAGCATTCAACCTTTAAATAACCAAGAAAGTCGACCAAAAAAACCGATAATGACTCCCAGGGCGAGCGATTAGGGATAAAGCAGGTGATGACGAAGCGCTTCTTCTGCCGTCTTTCATGTGAAGTTTATGATTATGGGGTGTGAGAGAGATAGAGAGACCTTGGGCGACAGGCAGCTACGCAAAACAAGGCAAAGCCTCCTGCATCCCTTTAATTAAAGCTAATAGGCAGTAATTACCAGGAATCAGTCATGAGACGGTTAATAACCACATTGCTTCTACTAATAATAACAACATCAACAACACCACCAGGCAGGGGGTGAGTGGGTTGTCCCTGGTTGGGTACACACATGCTCGACGTGGCTTCTCAACACACACACTCTTGACATGTTTCTGGTTGTCAGGAGAGATTTTAGACATATTTGACGCACTCAGGGCCGCTTTTTCACACAGCTGGATTGTTTAACAGACCAATTTGGCAGTGCTGGCTCAAAGCTACAGCGCAGAGTCTGAAGGTAAATTAGGTGAACGACCTGCCGCTTGTGTCATTCCTTCAACCCAGACGTCCGACACAATCATTAGGATGACGTTTAAATCTTGAAAAAAGGTGGTTAACAAATGTCTTCTTTCACCCACACTTTGCTTAAAGACAGAACTCATAAGAGACTAATTTATCTCTCAGTATATGCAGAAACATTTTCAAGCAAAAGTCAAATCTTCCTCGCTCAATATTAATATCTGTGTCCAAATTTAGACAACAGATGAGTCATTTATGCTTTAATCAGATTCAAAGATGCAACTTTGAGGATGGAAAGATCACTTAAATTTAGTTTGGCTGCCTCTTTTAAAGTGCTGACATAAATCTAGATGATAGTATTATGTGCATCATAGTAACTGTCAAAGCTATATTAGGCCTGGGTTATTGTAGAGGACATGGATGATAGGCTGATAGTTAAATTAACAGGCTCATCTTTACTGAAGAGTCAGCAGGTTCAATGATTGCATTGAGCCACAATAGTTTATATTTGGATGGTTGTAGCCTGATCTACTAGTTAACAATTATAATGCTGCTTAGTTTCAGTGTAAGAACATGAGAAAGTGGTGGTGGTGGTGGTGGTGGTGGGGGGGGGAGAGAAAAAAAAGAGCCTGGAAGTAATTTTGACATCCGTCTGTTTCTGTTTCCAGCAAACTCACTGAAGCTCAGCAACAGAGAGAGAGAGAGGAAGAGATGCATGGACCCAAATAACTGCGCACAACTCCACCACCAAATCTTGATTTTTCTCAAGTACTTCTGAGCACATTAACGCAAACACACAAGTCCTCTAAAATTACCGACTTCCTCGTTTTCCAGCTCACGGAGAAGTTGCACAAAACGAGAATAAACACAGAGTATTAGTAGGAGTAGTAGTAGTAAGTCAGTGTTGATAGTATCCAACCTACCGTGTTTTACGCGTGTTATCGCCGGTGAGGATCTGCAAACACGCGGCGCTTCGTGTAACCACCGAAGAACAACAAAAAGAAACTCCTCGGGGTTTTTTTTTTTGGTTAAGAAAATATCCGCAAGCCTCCCTTTTTTTTTTCTTTTTTTACGGTAAAACAAACAATACACTCCGGAAAAAAAGGGCAGCAACAAGTCGTAAAGAGAGCGCGCTGTTTCTCATGGGAGTGTGTCCTGCCAGAATGACAAACAGCCACACATATACATACACATACACACACATTCACAAAGTCCCAGCTCTCTTTCTCTCTCAGCTCTCTGTGTGTGTATGGAGGCAGGAGGCTGGAGGCTGGAGGCAGGAGGCAGGAGGGAGGTGGGCTGGGACTCCACCACAGAGCACTGATAGGACGGTCACACTGTCTGCTTTAACCCGCTCACTGCCACCAAGGTATCAGTGCAGAGTTATCACTAAAGATGCTCAAAGATAGCTATATACCAGAGTGTTAGATTATCTCATTAAAGTCGGAATTAATAAGTCACATCACATATTTAATATGCAAAAAACAAAAAACCCTAACATAAAGCATTGTAATAAATAAGAGCATAAAAGGAGCAATAAGTAAGGTTAATTAAAAGTGAAAGGTTCTGCTAAAAAAGACATCCACCCATCAATCAATCTTCAACTTTTAGCAGCACAAACCTGCTTTAACGGGCTCACTGCCACCAAGGTATCAGCGCAGAGTTATCACAAAGATGCCCAAAGATAGCATACATAAAACAAGTATCACGGCCTCCGTTACTTTACTTAAGTGTTTGGTAACAACATAAGAAATAAATGTGCATATCAGCATATATAAGATAGGGGTGATATATAAGATATAAGGTGATATATCGATATTGGAATTTTTTTAACTCCTTAATATATTGGTATCAGCAACAGCCCCAAAAATCCATCATACATCATTTACATTAGGTTATGTCCCACCTGTCTATCATGTTTCAGTCGAAAATATGCCTTGATGCTTAAATTTGATACTTTTGAAACCCAACTTTTACGTATGTGGACTAACGTGAGTAAATTTACCAGTAGGGACACAAAAAATATACATTTTCTTTACAAATTTTTCCCTGGAAGTTCATTTGATAGGCTATATTTCACCTGCTAACATGTTAACAGCCTATGTTACAACTGTAGCCTACTACTGGCCTATGGGATTAAATAGGGGTCATTATAATTGAGCAAAATCTACCAAGCATCAACAAAACAAAATAAATAAATTGAAAGTGATATGATCCTTAAAGCTTAAAGTTCGCCATTCATGGTTACTGCTCGGTTTTTAATCTGGTCTCTAGCCAATTCATTTCGGAGGGACGGGTCAATGGTCAATCGTACCACTTTTTGCACTTCCAGACGACTGAACACTAAAAAGTTCAACACTGAAACAGCAGTAAAAAAAGGGACCAAATTAGAGAAATCCAGATCAGTGAAAGAAAAATGGGATTATATTGTAATCAAATGTTTCACTCTTGTACAGTTTTATTGTACGTTTTGCATTTGAGATCACTAAAGCTTCACTTACATTAAAAAGTTGAAACGTAAGCTATAAATTAAGGTTAATACAACAAGTTTACCTGCATAATTTAGGGGTTTTAACCAAACCTGTTTGTTCTTTACCAACTCCAATGAGTGATAATCTTGAGTTATCTCATAATAGTTATGAGACCGTTACCAGGAAACTACAGTAGGAATATTAAACAATAATAGAGTTTAACTACGATTACACGGTGGTGAGTATTATAAAAGAATAACCATAGGAGGCTTTCAACAACCCTTCATGCAGAGACAGTGAACAGCCTTTAATTATCTGAAATCTGACCACATAATTCCTTGATAGGGCCCGCTCCGTTCTCAACGCATCAGTTTTTCTTAAATTATAGATTACTGTTCAAATGTGTTGGCTGCTCTTCTGGGTTTAGTTTTAATAACTACTTTAAAATAAAAAAGTCTTTCTTCTGTATCTCCCCGCCCAAGGCCAACAAAAGCCCTGGGTTACTGTGGTTTCATTCAAACCTCAGTAGGGGAGGAGGGGGGGGGCTGTCCGAGTCAATACACCCTCAAGTTAATATTCTCATTTTAGATTAAACAGCTGCTTCCGTTGTCCCGAATCCACACAGGAAGATGGCACAAAACGGTGATGCTTTTTTAATAACACAGATAACAGATAACACAGATAAGGGCATCGAATAAAAAATCATATTAACCTATTTTTCTGTTCTCTAATGTAAAGTATTTGAAGAGCAAAGCCAAATATTTGACATTTTAACCCACCACACAGGTCATGTGATGTAATAAATGTGGTCTAAAAAAAGTTTGGAAACATTTCCCTTCATATCATCAGATGTGCAGATTACAGTGGAAAAAATACAGCTTTTTTTTCATTTCGTAAAACAATTATGGCATTGTGTAGGCAGGGGAAAAACAGCCACACACAATGCCGGCATTTATTCAGGACGAGCAGAATCACATTAAAATGAATCAGTGTATGACATCTCGCTCTCTTTCATTTTCATCAGCGGTGCCTTGATTCGCTGAAAGAAATACCTCATCTTCCTGGACTGGAGACGACTGTTTTCTTCTAGAAAATCAGTTTTTTTCTTCTTTGCAAAAACAACTGATTCTTCTCAACGGGGGAGGAGAGGTTTATCGCGGGGAATGCTGGGAAGGCAGAGGGCTCGTACCTGGCTTTAATTTCAGCTGTCCACCCAGATTAGGACATAGTTCATATAGCAAAGCTGTAATCATCTGCAGTAGGGAGGCGCTCGTACAACAGCAGGCCCCGAGGCCGGTAGAAGCCTAAGCCATTTAGTGCTTTGTAGTTGTCTCTAATAATAATAACCTGGTACTAATAAGTTGTGTACAGTTTTGTTGTGGTGTGCCGGACAAAAAGTAAAGGTTTAGCTCTCATTTTGACTGGGATTTGGGTTAAAAAAACAAAAACCCAACACAATCCAGCACAGCACAGGATTTAACAAACAACTTTTTACTGTTTTCAGGTCCCGAACATGCTTCATAACATGTTCTCTGTGGGTGCAGCAGGAGCAGTGAGGTTTAACACCGTCCATCGGCATCCTACAGCCGGTCAATTCAGGACAATGAGGCCATGCTTGTTTTAAACACACCACTGTACTTGCTTCTTATCTCCACCAGGATCAACATCAAGTTAATAGGTAGTGTTAAAATGCAAGCAGAGGAACCGGGTTCGGGTTCAGCCATCCAGGGTCTGACGTCTTGCCTGCATGCATGGAGCTAAAGAAGCAACCACATCAAAGACCGCTCACTGTACCAGGAAGGACAGAGGCCCTGGTGAAAGCCTAACGGCCCCTGGGATGATTGCACACAACTCATCAAAGTGACAGGTTTAGCGGACAACAAAAACGGGAAGGGGAGGGCGGGGTGGTTAAAGAAGGAGGAAGATGAGCATAGAAGAGGAGAATACATTTCTAAGCTTAAATAACGTCAAAAATAATGTTCAACTGGCAATTAAATCATTTTTCCGAAGCTAATTCCAAATTCTTGGGTTAGAATAACTATCATTCCCCCTTTCATTGTGGATTTGTTGTAAAGTGGAGCAAATGTGGAGCAGACAAGCAAAACCAAAAACAGCAAATTGTTGTTTTCTTTCTATGCTCGACATAGAGAGAAAGGCATAAAACCTCAAACAGCTGCATTTTAAAGAAATGAAGAAAAAAAAGAAGAAGAAAACAGTGAAGGGGAGAAAAAGAACCTCTCTCAACACAAACGGCTTTTGAATTGAAATTGATCTTAACTTGCAGTGTGTGAATCGAAAGCACGTTAACAGTGATCTAATAGCTGGATCGTAACGTGCTGGGATGTAGATATACGCAGGAAGGCAGCAGGTAATCCTAGAAGCCCTCGGAGCATTGCAGCTACCCCTCTACATGTGATACCCATGCATGAGACAGAGGGGGGGTTTAAAAAAAAAGGGGAGACTGAACTGAAAGAAAAGTGACAATGAGAGCACATGATAAACAGTGGAATCCAGGCTGGTTGTGTGTAGGTAGGTAAATGAATAAATAAAGAGAGAAATAAAAATGTGACTTTAAGTGATTCAAGAGTGAGCTGGGATTGAGATTGAGGAGAAAGAAACCCCCCCCCCCCCCAAAAAAAAAACATACAGGCGCTCCCAAGGCAGCATTGCTCACATTGCTCTCTGGCTTCTGTAGGTCTGAGATTCGGAAACCAAAGGAAACTCTATCCCTTCGACACCTCCGCAGTGAGAACGGACATCTCCCACCCGATTAGCAGCCCCCTCCCTGACGTCTGCTGAGTAGGGACCCCAAGGGTGCTGCTGAGGAAAAGCTGAAACCAGAATACGTAACCCCTCTGCTCTAGTTAAGCCTCAGCGTTCAAATTTAGCAAGACTTAAAAATGATTGATTCAGTATTCGTCCTCTCGTCTGTTCACCCTTCAAAATCTAAACAACCGAATCTCCAGCAAATGCTTGAGGAATGTTTGATGTAGCACCCAAGAGATAGTCTACGTCTCGCACATGTGCACTTGCTTGTTTTAAGGAGATAGCGATTGACTATTCATGTGGAACTACTGTACATTTCCTTTGAAACGCTTCCAAGTAAAGCAGCTACTCTGAGCCTATCTCGGGGTTTAGTACATACTGTACACACTGTATAAAGTCTGGTACTCGAGATAAAGATGTTGGCTCTTACTGGTTTAGGAGCCTGTTGTTATAACATCTTGTCAAATTTCAGGCGTTCCTATATTGATTTATTACCTTACACATGTGTGTGGGGGGGTAAATGCTATATTTCCCTTAAAAAAAGGGACACTCCACCAATTTACACATCGATGTAAGTTTGCTTGTCGTAGTTAGTTTTACTCAGCCTGTAAAAATATTTGTATAATATGTTTTTTCGGCTCTGGAGGAGCTTTATGAGAGAAGTACCATGATGATGTCATTGGGGTTCGGTCGGGTTGGGCTCGGGTCTATGTTACGAATGGAGTGCAGAGAGTTCAACAGGAAAGGAAGTGAACGATGAACGATTGTACTGGTTGCAACTGTATCTCTTGCAAATCCCCCTAAATTGCTTGAAGCACCCCTTTAAAATCAGCATTAATAACAATGAAAACTTTGAGTCGCAGTCAATTCAGGAAACTGTAAGAGTTCACAGAGTTTGCTTTTTATATTCACTCTATTAATATTTGTGTAATATACTGTGCAGAGCATGTTTATTCACTGTTTTGGACTGTTTTTTTACTCTGTTTCTTGCAAGTTCCCGAACTTTATGAAGGTGCAAAACTAAATTGTACCTCTTTAAAATCAGCATTAGCATCAATAACAATGGAAACTTTGATTTCTATTAGTATTCTACTGTGCATTTTCCATGTTTTATGCACTATTTCGGACTATTAGTGTTAAGTGTTGTAAGCGTTCCCACTTTAACATGTTAGCTGCTTGTAATTGTGTGTTTTTGTGAATCCAAGAACTAAAAAATCAGCCAACTTGCATTTTGATTTCCTACCGTCTCTGTTCCCTCTGAGGACAGGAATGTTAAGTCAGTTTGAAATTGCTCAACAGCTCTAATTTTGCTTGTTTTAGCCCATGAAAACATCCACTGATTGCTGCAATTTTATTTGAGGAGGAAGAAAAAAAAATCCGAAATAGCGATTGGCTTTACAATACAGCTGTGATCACAGTAATCGGCTGTGATGAAACAGCACAAGAGTTTCATATCATTGAAGTGACATATACGATGTTGTTTGTGGGTTGACATTAGACAACAACAAGCAAGGCCATATGCACTGAATTATGTCTCATATTATCCTCTCTGCAGTTTTTGTAGGGCAGGTGCGGACCAGCCACGTTTGTTGTTGTGGTTTGCGCGCTGACATGCTGCATCCAGATGACCTGTCTGTCTGTTTCTTATCATTTCTTTTCATACACAACACACAGATAAAAGAAAACGACAGACACAAGAGTGAGAAAGAAGAAGAAAAAAAAAGTTAAAGCGGTTGGCTCGAACTTTAAGCGATTGGCAGAGCGGTTTAGCTGCACTTCTGGTCAACATTCTTCTCCGAGGTGTTGACTGGCAGCTCAAAGATGTGAATGACCTCACATGCACATGTTCACTCATATTGGCTGGCAGGTGCAAAAGCCAAGAGGCAGGGATACAGGGTGATTTGCAAAATGATGAAATTCATTTAATGTGCTATGATTTATCATTCATTTCTTTGTTGCAGCGAAATAACCAAAACCATGCCAAAAGCCATCACTCAGCATTGACCCCGACAAATCTGCTCAGCTAAAGAGCGCTGAACTACAAAAAAAAGTGTAGCCGGAAAAAATGAAGAACCAAGCTGATAAAAGAGGAAAGAAAAGAAGAAAGCTATCCAATAACCTGAGATTGAACTCCTTCTTTTCCACCAGTAAAGCCACAAACATCTTATTGTGACCGCAGCTAACTTAAAAGAATAACTGTTGTGTAAGTAATTAGCTTCCACATTTTTGCTAAGAGAGCACTGAGAGTGTATCCAGCAGTAACATACAAAGGACTGCACAATTAATTGAAGACATGCACAGATGCGGTTTATGTTTCCAACAGTAAATAATTAGTGTAACTCAGTACTCAAGTGTTTTTATTTTCGATTACCCTACAGGAGAAGGTCCCGGCAAGGAGGTCAGAACCTATCTGAGGGGTCAGGAGAGGAAAGCAGGACGAACATTTTCTGCTCCACTGCACTGCTGCTGTTTTATTTTCGACTTTTTATCCAACTTTTTTTGCGAATTTCTGACTAAATTTATCTTTTCAAGCTTCTAAAAATGATTCAAATAAACAGAGATAGTTGCTTATGGTGATGATGGATCTTAAATAGACATACAGCCGGTTTGTTTTAAGGGATTGCAAGCCAAAAATAGAAACATATGCCATTTCCTGCACATAAACTTAGAAATTACAAATGATTGATTACATTTCAGAGCATTGACTGTCGACAGCGGTTAACAGATCAATGTGTTAAATGAATGATATGAACGCTATAAAGAGATGCATTGCAGAGCTGTTTCGGATCTGATGGAGAACTTCGCCAGTGCAACACAACCTGTTAAAACTACACGTCTTCTCTCTCTCTTTTCTTTGTTTCATTGACAGATGTACAGACTGGTGGAGCAGATTGCGTGTTGATATCAAAACAGCTGGCTACGGGTGGGTTCTCATTCATTAATGGATAATTACGGGAGTGGAAATGAGGATCGTGCACGTGCACCCAGTTCCTCAATAACTGGGAATTCATACATCGGACGAAAAGAATGTGCATGCATATTTCTGGCTTTGCACATGCACACAGTTTTAGTCGTGAAACTAAACAGAGTTTCATGCATCTGGCCTCTGGTGTTATACAATGCTAACATTATTTTTTTTTAAAGAGCATTTGACAGACTGTGGCTGAGGAGGAAAATGTTAAAGTTACGGAAAGTGGATCAACACCTCTCCCAGAGCAGTACTTGAGTTTTAAGAATAGATTGAAAGCAGATTCTGTGTTAAATTTGCCTTTTAGATCAATGCAAGATTATCTGCCATGATCATTAAACTAAAACCAAGAGATTTCTCTTATGACTCATGGCATAAAGTAGGTGAGAAAGTTACAGACCTCTCTCTCATTAACCAAACCAAAAGAGTACCATCAAGTTTTTGATTTGCATGAATCTATACTGGCCAGCTGCTCTTATCTGGCAGAGGAACAAGACAATGTTTTTATAAATTAGAAACAGAGGTATGTTTCGATCACTGGTGCTTTAACACGTTAAAATAGCACACTTTTGGCACAAAAAACAGGCTCAGCCGTCCAATTGAGGCTGAATTTCCTGAGGATTTCACATCGTGTGGTGTCAGGGTCTTCAGAGCAGGCCTACTAAGCCTTTGTCGTCCCTCAACACACATCACCCCTCTCTTTCTTCCCACTCTTCCCTTTTTTCCCCCCCAAGTGCCAGAGCAACTTCCTAGTCTGGGAAAAGACACAGTTCAATCAAAACTCCTTTTTCTGTTGTCTTTCAGAGGGAGGGGTAGTGGAGAGGGGAGGAGTAC